>NC_066579.1:291917223-292244723 GCF_024323335.1 Lathyrus oleraceus | reverse complement strand
TTTATTGAGAATGCTTGATATTAATAAATTAGTTAGAAGATGAATGATTTAGTGGTAATACATCTTGTGCTCGGAGACGATCCAAGAGTTGATGATAAAATATTATTTTATTTTTCGGGGTAAGACTGTAATCTAGTCCGGTTGTAATGAACCTAAACAATAAAAGATAAATAATATTATTTACAAATATTTATAGAATAAATATTCAAAATGAAATAACATCATAAATTTACCTAGTTGCTTAGGGGAAGGAGTAGACGTTAGGATTTTCTGGGGCTAGCCTAGGCAATCTCCACCACCCCCATGTTTGGAGCAAAAAAGCACATCCAGAAAATGTACAGTGGTCATTTTGTGCATTTTTACGCAAAGAGCTATATAGGAAAGCCAATACAGCAGAACCCCAACTATACGTGCTTATTCTATCAATGTCCTCGAGCAAACTCAAGTACATAAAGTTTATGCTATTTCCCGTGCCTTCGGGAAATAACAAGTTCCCAAACAATAACATAATGTAAAACCTTGTTTTTATGATTTTTTCTTGTTCGAACGAATCCTCAGTCAAATTTATAGAGTCGTGGTAGAATTGGAGGCTCGATAGTTTAATACCCTGGCCCCTTGCTTTTGCAGATCCCTCACCCTCGACCAGATCTACGCCCAACATTTGAACACATAGTTCGTTGGATTGTTGAACATTTCCAATCACATGCTTACCATCTATTCTAAGACTCAAAAGCATGTACACGTCCTCTAGTGTGACAGTACATTCACCGATTGGTAGGTGAAAAGTGTGTGTCTCTGGTCTCCAACGTTCACACAAAGCAAGAATAAATTTCACATCAATTGTGGCATTTACCACATGCATAACATGACCGAACCCCGCACGCTCTATGTAAGGCACGCACCATGGGTCTGGATAAGGCATAGGGTGTGAACGTTGACGAAATTTCTTGGGATCCTTTAAAAACAAACAATATAAACAATCATTAGATTGGAGTTTTAAAAAATAAATTGTAAACATACGAAAGAGGCAATGCTCAAGAAAAACTTACGAATGAGACAATGTTTGCCCTAGTGCCTCTGTGTTCTTGGCCCATGGTAAGAAGATACATGATTGCAATGTAGAACGAAGCTTGGTGGATGAGAAGTTTCGCCGGAGTTCTCTGAATAAAAGTGTTAGTGGTTGATGAAAACTTTCAAGAATGACCTGCTATTTATAACCGTTTTCAAATAGTATGAGCATGCAAAAATGTGACTCGTGTAAGGCATGCGTGGGAATCTTGCAGACTAGGTGGTGAAGACAATTGATGGATAGGCATTCGTGAGAATCTTGCAGGCTAGGTGCAGGCTAGGTAAATAGGTTAGCATGCATTGGTACAAATTAGGTTGCACTTGTCTTGTCTAGGGGAAGGCTTGGTGGTAGTGTTGCATGCAAAAATGTGACACGTGTAAGGCATGCGTGGGAATCTTGCAGACTAGGTGGTGAAGACAATTGATGGATAGGCATGCGTGAGAATCTTGCAGGCTAGGTGCAGGCTAGGTGGATAGGTTAGCATGCATTGGTACAAATTAGGTTGCACTTGTCTTGTCTAGGGGAAGGCTTGGTGGTAGTGTTGCATGCAAAAATGTGACACGTGTAAGGCATGCGTGGGAATCTTGCAGACTAGGTGGTGAAGACATTTTTAGAAAAATAGGGTACTCGGATGCTTTGAATATTATTTTAGTAAAACAGTTTTAGAAAGTTTAAATTGGTTTTTAATTCAATTTAGTTAATCAGGTTGTTTAAAATAAATAATTAAGCTTAAATAAGATTGAATATTATTTTAAACACATAATGGAAAAAGGAGATAGTTTAGCTTTTGAATAACATTGTATCCTGCATATTCTATCAGTCTTTTCGTTGATGAAGGAAAGAACAGTAACTGAAAATTCAGAGTTATCATTGTTGTTTGAATTCTCTTATTGTGCTCCTCTGGCTCACAAGTTGTTAAGTAGATGTTTTATTTCATTCACTTGTTATGGCTTCTTTTTGTTTGAAGCGTGATATTCAGTATTGGAAGTTCAAGAAGTTAAACTTTTCGCTATGGAGTTATTCACTTTCAATTTGCACATGAAGACGAAGCTAATGTTGGTGCAAGCAAAGCTAAAGCCGAGACAACATATTTGAAAAGGCATGCGTGGGAATCTTGTAGACTAGGTGGTGAAGACTAAAATTCTAGTTATCAGACTTTGGATGTCACACTGGTTGTTATGACATCCAATTCTGCACAGACAGGGATTATGCAGAACTTAATTGTAAGTGCAGTAAATAACACAAGTAATTGTTCACCCAGTTCAGTCCAACATGACCTACATCTGGGGGCTACCAAGCCAGGGAGGAAATCCACTATTAGTAGTATCAATTCAAAGCTAAACTCACCCGTTTACAACTTATCACTTAATCCCTACCCAATGCAATTTCAATCTTAATCTAAGATCAGAGTTCCTACTCACTCCCCCTCAATCACCTCAGTGATATTAAAAACACTTTGAAGTCACACTTCAAAACAACTCTTGGTTATGCTTCACAGCTTAAACCAAGATACACAGCACTCACGCTTACAAGCTTTGAGTGACACAACACTTACAACTCAATGAACACCCTATGCCAAAGCAATCATCTATTTGATAATGACTTGGCTTACAAGATACGTCTAATTCTAGACTCACAAAAATACAGCAGTGAAGTAAGATGGACACACTAAATCTTCACGCCTCAAAATCCCTGAAACTGAATGGAGGAATGCCTTCCTTTTTATATTGCAGCACCTGGGCTTTTGCACCTGTATTTTCCTGAATTTTAGGTCACATACGTTCCCTCAAATTCAATATTTAGGTTGCTAACAAATAGGCTATTTGTTAGGTTCATTGAATGTAGCTTGGTTGTTGATTTCCTGGATTTTCTCTAAGCTGTTGACTTCCTAAAGAATAGCCTGAGAAAGCTGTAACAGAAAACTGAACAACCTACAATTTAGCATATGCTGTCAGGCATGAATGTCACGACATTCAGCTTGACATCAAGGTCCATATGCTGAGTCTGTTTTCCCAGAAACCAGACTGTACAAAACTGCTGACCTGTACATGATCAATATGACCATACTACAGTACCAGCTTACATTAGTAAATGTCAAAGTGTCCAACTTAACATTTACACAGTTGGCCTTAGGTTAGTTCTGTAATTCTCTTGAAGAACAGACTAACTAATATGCTGAAGTATAGCAGAACACCACTCTGCCCAATCTTCAGTAGCTGCTGTCAATGATGAATGTCACAACATCCAGTTTGACATTCAATCAGTAGGCCTTATGCCAGGTCTGGTTCTTCCTTGATAACCAGACTGCAAGTGAATACTAAGTTCTAACAGAGCTTCTGTTCCTTAGTATCTGTTGACAGGTATGAATGTCACAGCATTCAATAATCCTGTGTTAGCTAGTCCTGCAGTAACTACAATGTAGTTACATATACATGTCATGACATCAGTCAAGACATTTGTGTTTTACCATACAATGCAGCCAATTAAACACCTACAAAGACAATTGATGGATAGACATTCGTGAGAATCTTGCAGGCTAGGTGCAGGCTAGGTGGATAGGTTAGCATGCATTGGTACAGATTAGGTTGCACTTGTCTTGTCTAGGGGAAGGCTTGGTGGTAGTGTTGCATGCAAAAATGTGACACGTGTAAGGCATGCGTGGGAATCTTGCAGACTAGGTGGTGAAGACATTTGATGGATAGGCATGCGTGAGGAAGGCTTGGTGGATGTGTGAGTATAAGTATTCACACAAATTTTCACAAAGGTATTCATAAAATCTTCACAATATCTTCACATATATCTTCACAATATCTTCACAAAATCTTCACATATCATGGCATCTTCATCACAATACAAAATCAAAGCTCACGTGAATGGTGAGACTTATGAATGTGATATGTCTGGCTTCCTATTTAGAAACACCGATTGCACTCGTTTTTGTCTAAATAGAGGTGTTGACTTCTCTTATCTGAAAAAAAAGATTGAGTCCAAACTTAGACAACCTGTGTCCCAAATTTTTTATCAACAACCTTTTTTTTCTGAGAATAACTCAGTCAGGTTTTATAAGTCATTGATTCAAAATGACATGGAGGCACAATACATGTTTCGTAACCATGAGTATTCTGGTTACGACTATATAGTGTTGTACATTATGTTGGAACAATTTCAACCAACTCAGAATATTCAGTCACAAGTTATTGATCATGTGGTTGATGACGAACAAGACGTTGAACACCCCGTTGAAGACGATGTCGTTGATGATGCAGAACATGTGGTTGATGACTTGGTGAACCGTGATTCCGAAGACGAAGACCAAGTACAAATACCTATAGCGCAACGGTACTCACCTCCTGCGCACTTCACAACCCTTAACTTAGGCGAGGATGAGCCCTCGTCAGATATGTTCTACAACCCATATATGAGGTCTGATGAGGAGTTAAAGAAGGGTGACCAATTTCGGACCAAGGAAGAGTGTCTGTTAGCAATAAAAAACTGGCACTTGAAAAACTGTGTTGACTACGATGTTAACAAATCAAACCCGGAAAGATACGTTATATTATGCAAAAACCCGGAGTGTGGGTATAGGTTAATGGCATCGTACAAGAAGAAACATAATGCATGGGTGATAGGGTCCATTTCTCAAGCTCACACGTGCGTCAACACAAACATGGCACATGATCATCGCAAACTTAGCCATGATATGATCTGCCATTCCATAATACCTCTTGTTGAAGCTGACCCGTCAATCAAGGTCAAAACTATTATCTCCCATTGTTTTGCTGTTTTCAAATATACACCGTCGTACAGAAAGGCTTGGTTAGCGAAAACCAAGGCAATTGAACTGGTATACGGTAATTGGGAGGAATCATACAAACAACTTCCGCGCTACCTAGCTGCACTACATTTGTGTTCACCTGGGACGGTTTCTATAATGGATACCTTGCTGGCACAATCCCCTGACGGAACTCGTCTAGAAGGTAATGGAATATTCCATAGACTTTTCTGGGCATTCCGTCCCTGCATCATCGGTTTCACATTCTGCAAGCCACTTATTCAAGTCGATGGAACTTGGCTGTATGGGAAATACAAAGGATCGTTACTGATGGCGGTCGCACAAGATGGAAATTCTAATATTTTCCCAATAGCCTTTGCATTGGTAGAAGGAGAAACTGCTGCTTCTTGGAGTTTCTTCCTTAAGAATCTCCGAACGCACGTGACTCCACGAGCTGGCATCTGTGTGATTTCTGACAGGCACGCTTCTATAGACAGTGCATACAATAATCCAGCAAATGGTTAGCATGACCCCCCATCTACGCATGTCTACTGCATCAGACATATTGCTCAAAATTTTGTGCGGGAGTTCAAAGATAATTTCTTGAAGCAAAATTTGATAAACGCGGGGTATGCATTAAACCAACCTGGATTCAAATACTACCGCCGGGAAATAGTGTTGGCAAATTCTGATGCAGGGAGGTGGATCGATAATATTGACAGAGCAAAGTGGACTAGGTCATACGACGATGGGGTGAGGTGGGGCCACATGACAACAAATCTTGTGGAATCAATGAACGGCGTATTTAAGGGCATACGTAACCTCCCGGTAACCGCTTTGGTGAGTGCGACCTATTTTCGGATGGCAACGTTGTTCGTAACAAGAGGCAAGTGCTGGCATGCAGTGTTACGGACGAGTCAAGTATATAGTGATGCCTGCATGAAGTTTATGAGGCAGGAATCTGTCAAAGCCAACAGCCATCGGGTTACGGAATTCGACCGCCATGGCCACACTTTTAGTGTCAAGGAAATAATTGACCACAACCAGGGGCTGCCCAGACAAGAGTATAGGGTCCTAATACCAGACTGTTGGTGCGACTGTGGTCAATTTCAGGCCTATCGTATGCCTTGTTCCCATGTCATTGCAGCGTGTTCACACAGTCACTTCGATGCATTGTCGCTAGTGTCTCCCATCTACAAAGTTGCAACATTGCTAAATGTATACGACAATCCCTTTCCGGTGGTAGCATTGGAGGCATATTGGCCAGAGTATGACGGGGAAATTGTTTGGCACAACGAATCGATGCGGCGGAATAAAAATGGTCGCCCAAATAGCAGGCGCATTAGAACTGAAATGGACGTCGCAGAGAAAATGCAGAGGAAGTGTAGCATATGTAGACAACTAGGGCATAATAAGAACAAATGTCCATATCGTGGATCTAGTTCCACAACATAGTTTTCATATTCATAACTCTGTGTACCAATGCTATTTATCAATAAAGTTTACTTTTTATTCCAAATAGAAGATGACACTGGAACAACAAACACAAATATCTAACATTACAACACCAATTACTAAAACAAAAACAAATACTGGAACAAGAACAAGTACTAAAACAAGAACAAGTACTAGAACAATAACAAATACAACAACAACAACACAAACAACCATTAAAATCTAGGAAATTACAACAGTTAACACTATGTCGTCTGATCCATGCATCATTTGGATGCAATCAATGTGGTTTTCAACTTCAACCCACGAACATACCGTTTCTCCAGTTTCAAATGAGATACTTCTTCTAAGCCTCTGAATCCTTCTGATGACTTCACCAGGTTCGTAATCTCCCTCTAACCAAGACATCAAGGACCTTTTTAGTTGGTCCAACGAACGGATGTTCCAAAATTTCATCTCCATTGGGGGTTTCACAAGCGAGAAAATAACATGCCCATCCCTTTTTAAGATTACTGGTTTAGGATCCGGGCGCCTTGATGATGTTCGCTGCCATGACGACGGTCTGGGGAATGCCATGAACTCAACTTGATAGAGAAAGTGATAGGAAATAGTGGTGAAGAAAATGCAAGGAAATAACACTTTATTTATAGGAAAAGATCTAGGTTGTACACCAATGTACTTAACCCTAATTAGTGTCGCACTTGATTAATTAGTCTTAGGGGGAATTAGGATTTGAATTAGGTCATAACTACCAAACTCTAATTATAACCGATCAATAAACCCTAATTATAATTGATTAATTAACCCTAACATGATTAACCCTAATTCTCCCAAAAATTTATAAATAATATTAATTACTTATAAATTAAATTAATATATGTATGTATAAATTATAATATAATATATATATATATTATATATATATATTATATATATATATATATATATATATCTATATATATATATCTTGTAAATAACATTATTTATATATATGTATTAATATAAATTAATATAATTTATAATAAATATAAATTAATAAATTTAAAATAACTTAAAAAAGATTTAAAAAAAATTAAAAAAGAAAACAAGGGTAGGCGCCACTCCTAGTGGCGATTTGCCCTACCTTTAAGGGTAGGCGCCAACTAGGGTGACAACCATGAACAAAATAGGGCAAAAAAATGCCCATTTTTATAATTTTTTTGAAAATATGGATATTTTTAAATTTTTTTTAAAAAATTGAATATTTAAAAAAAACTTCCAGATAAAGTTAACTTTTCTAGAACAATATGTTAAGTATTAAAATATAATTGGAGTACATTAGTTTATTATATTAACTTATTAGTATTTAAATCTATATATAAGACTATTTATTCAAAAACGTTATATAAAATATGGTTTTGATAAGGCTTACATGTCATACTTAGTTTGGAACACAATACTTAGTTGATAAGAAATGCTCAAAAATAGAAAAAGAATTGCTCAGCTAATTAACTCAATCCACGGTAAAACACGTCCTTGTCTGTTAATTTTGTATTTTTATTATATGTCAAAAATATTAAGATTCAATGTTTTCTCCTATATATATAACCTCTACAATCAAATTCAAAAACACACAACGTTTACATCCACATAAATCAAAACAATGGCTAGTACTAGTTGGTCTGCAGAAAATGCCACTAAAGCATATCTCAGCACTTTGAAAATGGTGAGTAGTATTCATCAATAATTGTTGTTAGTATTCTTCAATTAATATATTTTTCTAAATTCTTAAAAAAAATTCTGATCTGATTTTTGGTTATATTTGAATAGGGTCAAAAGGCGAAAGAACCATCTGTTGCTGAATATATATCAGCATTAGCAGCTGGAAACAATGCACAATTAATGGTAGTAGCTTCTGCTGCTGCAGCTGATTCAACCACACTTGCACTAATTGCTGCTGCTAATCAAACTAATGGAAATGTAATATGCATTGTACCTAACAATGAAGATCTTATTGCATCCAAGAATTTCCTAGGAGTGGCTGCTAATCAAGTGGAGTTAATGGTTGGAAAAGAAGCACAAGGATTAGATGTAGTAAACAAAGGTGATTTTGTGGTAATTGATTGTAATCTTGTGAACCATGAAGAGATTGTTGAATTAGTACAAATTGGTGATGGTAATAAGAAAAAGGGTGTAGTTGTTGTTGGTTATAATGCTTTTGGTTGTAAAGGTTGTTGGAAATCATGTGTATCGAAAACACAATTGCTTCCTATTGGAGAAGGGTTGTTGGTGACAAGATTTGGTGAAAATAATGCTATTAGTCCTAAATTTGGGTCTGGATTGAGTAAGAGTGTTCAAAGTCGATGGATTGTGAAGGTTGATAAATGTACCGGTGAAGAACATGTTTATAGAATCAGACTTCCTCAAAGAAAAGTCATTTAAGCTTTAAAATATTGACTGAACATCGTCTCATTACATAGAATTCAAATCTTGCAATCACTTGACTCGGACAATGTCTGATTGCAGAGAATACAAATCTTGAAACAAATTGAACTCGACAACGCCTGATTGCAAAGAATTCAAATCTTGAAACAAATTGAACTCGACAATCCTGATTGCATAGAATTCAAATCTTGAAACAATTTGAACTCGACAATGTCTGATTACATAAAATTCAAAATCTTCGCAACCAATATTGAATCCATATTGTTTTGGTGAACTAGTTCCCTATTTAACTAGAGCACCAAAAACCTAGCCTTATTTCAAATGTACAAAACAAACTATAAAAAATCAAATGCAGTCATGATAGGTTGTTGCTCAAATTATATTATTCCTGTCTTGTTTGTAACACATGATTAAGAAATTTTCAGGATATCGAGATTAAAATAATATTAGTTCCGTATTATTTAATTTCTTTTAACTTTAAATACAAAAATGCGTACATGGAATTTGGTTGAACTTTTGACACTCTTAAAAAATATATAATATAGATTTATATAAAAAAACTAAATGATAAGTTAATGGAATTTGTTCTTAGAGATTTTCTTGGTGTATTTTGGTGATTATTCACCCCATTTTATATATTATATTATATTTTATCATTCCAAAAAAATTAAATGGTAAGTTAATATTATATTATATTCCAAAAATAAATTAAAATTACTTTTATTTATTTAGGACCTTTTTATTTATCTATAACCTCTAGTATATAGAATATTAATTCTATATTAATTAACCTACACATTTAAGACGGTTAATTTTAAAATATATTAATACGGAATTTCCTTACTTTTATATCTCTATATAGGATAAAACATATTTTCAATAGGAAAAAGGATTTAGTAAGTTATTTGTTTATCTTTTATAAAGAGAAAACAATAATACTTAACTTAAATATATTTTATTTATAATTGTTGGTTGTGTTTTAAAAATTGAAATCTCCAGTTTAACAGGTTGAATGCGAGTTGAATCGGATTTGATCAACTTTACTAATCAGTTGTTGAACCAAAATGGATGAAAAAAATGCAAAAACCGAATCTATTAGTTTTGAACCATTTGAAATAAAGAACTAGAGTCCATTTTGTGAAAATGTATAATTCAAAGAAATGCTTGCAATTAACCATTTCTATTTCTCTTTTTATTAAAACAAGATTCTTCGACATCAAAACATTAAACACCCCTTCACACAAAAAATCATAGATTCTTATAAAACTATTCAAACTTTATTATGTGGTTATAATTATATTCTTTTAACAATACACCGTCATAATCGTGCACTCGTTTTTAAACACATCGAAGTCAACTATTTTCCTTCCAATATAAGCACTATATTTGTCGTTAATGTTCACTTCAATATTGATTACAATTGTTCAACTATTATTATTTGTTGCTGTTTGACTCACATTCACCTATTGTAATTTTGAGTTTTTTCGTCTTTCAAGTTTGTTTTATAATTTTAATTTATATATTACTTATTTTTCTATTTTAATATGATTTTTTTATGAATTAAATATATTGTTATGTTTATTTTTGGTATTCTATACTATATAATATATATGGTATTCAAAATTATTTATATTTTTTTAAGTATTTTATTTTGTTTATTTTAGGTATCATTTCTATGTTTAATTTGATATTTGAATTATTTAATATTATTTTATTATAATTCTTTATTTTGTTTAAATTATTTTAGAATTAAAATTAGAATAAAGTAACAATTTTATTATATTATTATATCTATCACTGATTTCGTTCTATTAACTTTTTAATATACTTTTGAAATATTTATTTGTTAAATTGCAAACCTATGAGTAAGCATGACTGATATATTATATATATATATAATATATATATATATATATATATATATTATATATATAGATATATATATATAATATATATATATATATATATATATATATATATATATATATATATATATATATATATATATATATATATATATATATATAATATATATTATCTATATTATAATATATATATATATATATATATATATAATATATATATTATATTATATATATATATAATATATATATATATTATATATATATATATATATTTGTCATTTTTCAATTTCATTGCTAAGAAATCATTCAACCTTAACACATTTCAGAGCAGGTTGAACCCATTTTTTGATCTTTATTAACGAAAATAACATGTTATCACTATCATTCATTCTTTGGTTAACATATAAAGTCATCACTATCGTTCTTTTTTGGGTTTCCCTTTTACAAATCAATGAAAATCACTATCATTATCGTTCGTTCATTGATTTCCCTTTTACAAAACAACGAAAAACAAAGTCATAGTAGGAAGACGAAGAAAGAAGAACAAAACTCATAATAAGAAACATTCACTACAATGAAAAATAACTTTTACCTCGGTTGAAAAAGAGGTCTTATCCCCAGCAGAGTCGCCAGCTGTCGTAACGCGAAAAACAACCGGCGGAAAGAAAACAGTTTACAGAGCCGCCACCGACGCTATTCATCCTATGACGGAAAGGAAGCGCAAGACTAACCTAAGAAAGGGAAAGGAACGGTCTTACGACCAGAGATTACAAGGTACTGGAGTCGGTTAAGTAAGGGGAAGGTATTAACACCCCTCACGTCCGTCGTACTCGACGGGATCCACGCTCAAAAGAATAGGAAAAGAATAGAATAAGGTTGCTAATAAACTGCTCAAAGAAATGCACAAACTGGAATAGTAACACAGGTGAAAGAAGATGGAGGAAGGGGACTCGGCAGGATGTCGCGTCCTGGGCCTACGTAGTTCGTCAGGAACAAACATCAGAGTCAACGTAGTTCGGGGGAATAGGGAACATGCTCGCTAGGACATCACATCCTATGCCTACGTATCTTCTCTATCCAGAGGAAGAATCAGAGCACTCGTAGCTCGGCTAACGCACGCCGAAACAAAACACCAAAAAGAGACGCTGAGACGTCAAAGAAACACTCAAAAGGAAACAGAATGCCAATACATGGGCTTATATCCGACTCCAAACAAACAACACAAACAAGGAAACAGAATGCCAATACATAAACTTACGCCCGACTCCCAATAACAAACACAAAAGGGAACAGAATGCCAATACATGGACTTATATCCGACTCCTAACAACAACAAACAAACAGGAAACAGAATGCCAATACATGGACTTACATCCGACTCCAAACAATAGCACACGCTAACCAGCGAACACCAAAGAAAAAAAGTTATCAGATTGACAAACTAAAAGGGAGTCTGGAACTCGAGCCTAATAGTTGTCACACACACACAAAGAGACGCTGAGACGTCAAAAGAAACGAAAAGGTTGAAAAAGAAAAAAGGGCGCCCGGAGAGATCTCGCTCGATCTCCTACCTACGTATCTCATCTGGTATGAGAATCAGGGCGACGTAGTTCCCCTTAACAGGGGAGAAACACAAAATAATAGGGACTCCGAAACTCGAGCCTAATAGTTATCATGCAAACAAAATCCCTAAGTCGGGAATAAGGGTGATGCACACACACAAAACCAACACAACAAAAAAAGGTTGCCCGGAGAGATCTCGCTCGATCTCCTGCCTACGTATCTCATCTGGTATGAGAATCAGGGTGACGTAGTTCCCCTTAACAGGGGAGAAGCACTCTCCTAACCAGAGACCAGGGAAACGACAAACTAATAGGGAGACTAAGACTCGAGCCTAATAGTTGTCATGCAATCCATAATCCCTAAGTTGAGGTCTCTAATCAGAACCTAACTCACACAGGAAGCAAGTCAGCTCAAAAACATCAACACCAGTGAACAAGTATCACACACTATATCCACACAAGAGGCCCAAACAATGAGTAGGCTTTAGTCAAGAGGGGTCATATCAACCTCGACAAACAAGCCAAACTGTAAGGGTAAATAAGAGCTCTTAACCACTAACATTGAGAGTTAGGGTGAGCAGATCAAAATGGTAATGAGGATTAGACCTCATGCTCTTAACCCTGGCCTGGGTGAGCTCAAATCAAAGAAAGCGTGGGGATCCAGAAAGAGGGACCCTATTCCACTTGACTGACTCTATACAGAGATCTTGGGTACATGTTCTTGAGCATCAGCACGTAGTGCGAGCATAAAGAACGACTCATTGAATAACAGGGGATTGATTGCTAATCCCTTCTATCTGTCAATTGCCTCTACTTAGAGGTCTTATCAAGTAACATGCCTCATCATGGAGGTCTTTGGCACAAATGTAAACAAACACAATCAGAGCCTCTTAAGGAGGACTTCAGCCAAAACGCCTGCCAAAAAGGTGACAGGACTTCCATACTACATGGAGTAAGAAGGCTAAACTACCTCAGTGGTGTATCAACCATAATCCAAAGCTTAAGCAAAAGCAAAGCTAGCAAGCAACTAATGTACCTGTACAAAAGCTTAAACAGTTAATATCTCAATCAGAAAACCAACAAACAACAGTGGAACTTTCCAATATTTACAACTCAATGCAAGGCACAAATGCAAGCACTCAAATGAGTTCACCACATCAATTGACCTACAAAACAGCAAGGGTTAGTAATCAAAAGCATTTGCATCTCACAAAGTGAGACCAAACCAATCATCAAGGCTAATGTCCAAACCTGAAACACAAAGCACAATCAGTTTATGTACAAAACACTAGTACAAAGACTAGGTTCAAAACCAAATCAAATGATCAAAACAGAAGTCAATCTTTTGCACAAATCAAGTTCAAACATGTCATAAGATGTCCTCAAAAGGACCAGCTTCAATTCACAAGGCAAGTAGCTCAAATGATCCATGTAAAGCAAAGGCAAGACAATGTGCATAAATTGGACATCCAAATTAGAAAATCCAAATCAAAACAGAAATGCATCTAATGGCCTTGAGATTTTTTATGTAAGTTACTCATGTTATGAACAAACATCATGCAAAAAATCAAATCCAGAAGATCTCAAATGATAGGTAAACAAAAATGCACAAATTGAATACCAAAATGTGACACAAATTGTCACACTACATCATCATGTGTCCAAAATAGTGATAGCATATGATAAAAATCTCAAACCAAAGCTCAAAAATCATATCACATGTGAGGATCAAGCACACCAAATTTCAGATCAATTGGATCAACACATAGCATTTCACAAAGCATTCATCATGACATATCAAATTGGCACCATGTTCAAACAAAAAATTCCAAATTAAAAATCCAGAATCAAACAATTCATGAAGTAAATGCTATAAAAAACTAGAGATCAAAACAAAAATGTGAAAAAAAAATTGGGATCAAATTGAAGCATTTTTCCATTTTTTATGATTTTTTAAAGTTGAAGAAATAAAATGAAATAATAAATGAAATAATGGAGGGAAAATGAAATTTGAAAATAAATCAGCCAATGCGCCACCAGGAATCGAACTCATGCGCTCAGGAAATGAGAATTCAAATTAAATTCTGAAAATGCCATGGCCTGGACTCGAACTCACGCAAGTAAGGATCACAAGCGCCTATGAAACACATCGTTTCATTTAATATGTGGCAGCCTCGTCATCAGGTCAAAGCACACAAGGCGAGTCAAAAGAAGCGTGGCCAATGGAATTGCCAAACAGGCGCGCACGTGGATCCAACATGGACCAAACCCTAGGGAAACAAAACCAGACGCCGGAACAGTAGTTCCGGTCGTCTTCTCCGGTCGTCTCCGGCGGAGATCAACATATTTTTTTCTAGAATTCAATGAATCTATATCAATCGAAAGCTCTTGCAACCTAGAGTCCAAATATCATATTCACTTAACCTAATTCTTCCTATATCTCACGGATCGAAGCAAAACATAATTGACATCAAAAATTCCAGTTCATATATCAAGCTCATTTCTCATCCATTTTCAAAACAAATCATATCAGCATGCTCAGTGTAACAAGATCTATACATTCATGGCAAGAAAATGGCAAAATAAAAGGATCGAATTTCAACTTACTTGAAATGGCAGTGGATGAATTCGCGTGTTCAAGCTTCCAAACTCTCCAGATCAACTTCCTGAACCTTGCTTTGAAGCTTTGTGCACAAAGAAATGCTTGAAAACTCCTAGATCTGATTCAATTCCAAGCTTCCATTTCCATGCTCATGCACTTGTGTAGCTCGAATTCTTGCTTAATTCTTCAAACCAGTGGTTGGATCTTACTCAGTGATGCTCCATGATCATGATTATGCAAAGAAATTGAAGGTTTATGTGAAGAAAATTGAAAATCAAAATGAGAGAATTTTGGAGGGAAATTGAGATTTTGGATCTGAAAAGTTAGTTATGAGCAAAAACAGTTAGGGTTTGGCTTTTATATGATGTGTTAATCACAATGCTAATCCACTTAGGCCTTGGTTAATCATGATTAAGGAAATATGAAGTAAAATGCAAAAATGCAAAAATGAACTTGCATGGTCATGTAGCACGTGAACAGTACCATGTTATGCTTCAAATTCACTTAAAACCAACTAATAAACATGATGGAAGAGGTATTTTGCTTGCATGATCATCCAAATTTAAATTGTGAGATTTCCCTCCAAAATACACATGTGAGAAATGATGATCATATGAACTTTTTCCATGCATGGCAAGACTTCATTTGAAAAGTATTGGTCATGAGAAGTATTTTGCAAAAAGAATGGACCAATTTGGAGTTTTGAATCAAAAGTTATGTCACTTTGAAATTCCATGTATACTTTGTGATCATTTAGCCATAACTTCTCAACCAATCATCAGATGATCATGAAATAGGACTTTTTGAAAAGGGGAGAGAAAGATATTCAACTTTCATGTTCATAAAAAATCCATTTGAAGCTTCTTTGATGTTGATAAGTCAGGTTGAATGTGAACCAAAAACTTGCCATTTTTGGAAACTTGAAATTACAGGTCACTTTCCATTTTTGGAAACTTTTGCCATGACTTCAAAATCTTCAAGATAGATGTTTAAACTGACAAATGGACCTCTTTTAAACATGAATGAGGTGTCTCAACTCACTTCCCCCTTCTCAAAGTCCTTAGTTGACTGCACAGTTGACTGATTTGGTCCTCAGATGACCATGAAATGCCCTGATCAGCTTGAGCCTCTACCACTTGGGGAAATTGCTCAAAAATGAAACCCTAGCTCATGTAAGCTCTTCATAACAATCATGTGATCCTCATCCTAGGAAAATACCTCATCTCTTTGAGAAGCCCTGATTGGAAGAATTGCACTGATTAGGGTTGACCAGAGGTCAGAACCCTAATCCAAAGGAACTTGAGAATGAACAATGAAACCCTTGATGATGATAGAACCATGATGATGGTAATATATCCTTGCAAACCATATGATGCTCAAGACCTTAGAAGAATCAAGAAACCCTGGTGAAAAGCAAACCCTCAGATGGTTGATCATCAATTCATAATAACCCTCAGGCTTGAATCATATAACTTATCCACCTTTTGAAAGACTTTGGAGGATGATCTTCTTATTTTCATATGATATGCAAAAATGCAATGCCTAATGCCCTAAAACATGAAATGCAAAGACCCAAGCTAGTCTCAAGAAGAGGAGGACAAATTTTGAGGTGTTACAGCTGCCCCTATTCAATCCACTATGAACCTGTCGATATGAACAGCCTCGGCTTTCAGATGATTAGGGTGAAGAGTGGTTGAATACCAAGAACAGACGAACAATTCGCGCTCCGCTGGGAATTAAGTAACAATGCCTGTCAGAATCGGCAAAGAAGTGATCTTAAAAGAAGAATCCGTCTGGTACAGTGAGAGTCGGCTTGAATACCGAAAAAGAATGTTTAACCTGGATACCAAAATAAATGGTAACACAGGAATAACCATGGCCTGAATGCCGCATCCGCTGGGGATTATTATTATTTTTTTTTTTTGCTTTTCTTGAACCCCAAAACTTCTTCTTTCGCGCGGATGATCTCTGATCACCGCATTTGAACCCCGAAAACTTCGTCACTCTTGCTGCCAAACAATGAACCCCGTTCTCCATTTGAATCCCAATCGCCTGACGATAACTCGAGATCGTCGTTGTGAACCCCATTCTCCAAAAACACCCCCGTGTCTCCTTTTCTCCATTTGAACCCCGCTCTCCATTTGCTCGTGCTAATTCCGTTGGCAACGCCGGAAATAACACCAACCACCACTCTGATGGCGACATACCAGAGGGTACCCCTTCACGACAGGAAGGTAACATGTGCATTTCTTCCTCAGAAGACACCCATAACGACTTCTGTTGGCCTCAGCCAAAGTCTAAGGTGACACATGATCAGAAGACAATCCTGAGGACCTCATCCCAGATACAATCTTCAATTCCAGTTGAACCCCGTTCTCCAGAAAATGCCGCAGCACTTCCTTTTCTCCATTTGAACCCCGATTTTCGCGCTGATCGCGTAACGTTCTCCGATCTTCATTTCCATCTCCTCCCGATGGAAAATTTTCCTCCAATATCGCGCTACTGGGGCATATTGTTGATCCAACGTCATGATGCTAAGCTCCTCAGAGTAACATCTTCCAACTTCCATCTCCGCACGACGGATTTTTTTTCTCCAATATCGCACTACTGGGGAATACTGTTGATTCAACGTCACGATGCTAAACTCCTCAGAGTAACATCTTCCAACTTCCATATCCGCACGACGGAATTTTCCTCCAATATGGCACTACTGGGGAATGCTGTCGATTCAGAATCACGATGCCGAACTCCTCAGAGTAACATCTTCACCAACCCGCAAAACCAATTCTCAAACGGTAACCACGGCTTGAGACTAGCTTATGCTTGCAATGCTGATGCATGAGTTTGAATCTTTCAATGGCGTAATGCTCCATAACCATGGAAATGCTACGCAATGAGTTATGTAATATGCTATGCTTTTTTAAATGATGAATGTATAAGAAATATCCCCCTCAGGGGACAACACGAGCAACTCTACTAAGGAACTCGATATCTCTCCAATATCCAACCCTGCTTGGGATAACATTGCTGCTGGGGAAAGGACAATCCCTACTAGGCATGACCTCCACTGAACCCGATCCACTTGGGGACTTCGCTGGGGAAACAGCTACCAACGCACACCTCCGCTGGGGAAACAACAATCTTCAGACCTGCTGGGGAAATAACAATCTTCCCCTACTAGGGGAAACAACACCCTTCAGGCCTGGCTGCCGAAGAAATACCGATCTCGAACCTGCTGGGGAGAAACAGCAACCTTCAGGCCTGGCTGCCTAAGAAATACCGATCTCGAACCTGCTGGGGAGATACGGCATATTTGACACAGAACACCTGTCGACTCGTCGAACACTGGTATTCACCATCTACCCAAAGTGTTAACTTTCCACTCTTGAGACTTTGAAGAGTCTTCTTGATTAACTTTCCAGGATCGTCGTCATTCTTTCGCTGTCTTTACACCGTTCCTCAACTCCTTGTCCCTGATTGGACTCGAAGGAATATTTCGTCAAAAAGCTTCACATCACAACCTGCAAGTGAGTGAAAATAACCAACAGCACCTGCAAAAGAGATCGTTAGATAAAACGTGCCCCAGGCGTGCCAAAATCTCAACACTTACGTCACTCAACCTTCCGAATAAGATTTCAGGTTTTCAATCTTATAAACATGCATCGGAAGGGACCCCTATGTCTCAAAATGCAAAGATTCTTTATTAAAATAAACAGATGTTTTCGCAATCAAAGCGGTAATGAAAACAAAAACAAAATTATTTGACTGAATATGCATTTTATTGATTGAAAAAGGTGGCTCGTAACTGAGCAATACACCGGAAGCAATTCCTGAAAAGAGGTAATTGCGCACAAAAGGAAAATCTATCCTAATGGCAATGTGAACCCGTGATCTCATCGAGTTCCAACCCGGTTACAACCCATATGTCCTCAAGACTCTCCGCGCTTTCTGCCTTCTGAACAAGACGCTTCCGACCGATCTCTGCCGGGAATTATCCATATGTCATATCCAAAGTATAAACGATCATGCTAGACGCAGTTGTTCATTTCATTCCCTCTTTTGCCTGGACCGCCCTTTCGGGTTTTCAGTCCACCGGGATACCCTTTTTTGCCCAAGCCGCCCTTGTGGGGTTTTCGACTTGTCGGGTGTACAATTTTTCTCTTTTTATCCCTAATTTTTGCCCGAACCTTTTCATTTTTTCTCGGTTCGCCGGGATGCCCATTTTTGCCTGGACTATTTTATTCTTTTCGTCCAGCGGGTCTCTTATACGAAGTATTTTTTAACTGCGTCCGCATTCACAGGGGATGGAAAATCTTCACCATCCATGGTCGTCAGCAACAAGGCTCCGCCAGAGAAAACCTTCCTGACCACGAATGGACCCTCATAATTAGGTATCCACTTGCCCCGACGATCGTTCTGAGGAGGAAGGATCCTTTTCAACACCATATCTTCTACATGGTATACACGAGGTCGCACCTTTCGGTCAAAAGCATGCTTCATTCGCTGCTGGTACAACTGCCCATGACAAATGGCGCCAGTCTCTTTTCCTCAATCAGGCTCAACTCTTCATACTGAATCCTTACCCATTCAGCCTGTTCCAATTTCACATCCATCAGGACCCTCAACGACGGAATCTGGACCTCAACTGGTAGCACAGCTTCCATCTCGTACACAAGCGAGAAAGGCGTTGCCCCAGTAGATGTACGCACCGAGGTTCGATACCCGTTCAATGCAAACGACAACATCTCGTGCCAATCCTTATAGGTCACGACCATCTTCTGCACAATCTTCTTAATATTCTTATTAGCCGCCTCGACCGCCCCATTCATCTTCGGACGATAAGGAGAAGAGTTGTGATGCTCGATCTTGAACTCCCAACACAGTTCTGCCATCATCTTGTTGTTGAGATTAGAACCATTATCAGTAATGATTCTTTCGGGAACCCCATATCTGCAAATGATGTCTCTTTTGAGGAACCTGGCGACGACCTATTTCGTCACGTTTGCATAAGACGCCGCTTCCACCCACTTGGTGAAGTAATCGATAGCCACTAATATGAACCGGTGCCCATTCGAAGCCGTAAGCTCGATCTTTCCAATCATATCAATGCCCCACATAGCAAACGGCCACGGAGATGACATCAAACTCAACGGGTGGGACACTTTTTAGGTAGTAGAACAACTAAACAATAACATCAACAACTCAAACAAAGTGGGACACTTTTTAGATAGTAGAACAACTAAACAATAACAACAACAATAACATCAACAACTCAAACAAAAAACCAACTTACATTAAACAACAATTCAAAAAACAACCTCTTAAAAAAGAACAACAACATCATTAATAAACATATATCATATATTTGTTTATACAACAACAACAATATTAAACCACTAGGGTTTAGGGTCTTAAGAACGAGTCTCAACAACAACAATCATAACAACAACATTAATAACTCTAGGGTTTATGATCTCAAAACAACAATATGAGTAGTGATGTTTTACGTACCAGATCTCTGAAGAAGAGGTGAAAGAAAGTGATTTGTATTGAAGATGATATGTGTTTATGACTTTCGTTGCTTAAGACTTTCTTGTTAAGAGTTATTGATTAGGACTATATATATATATAATATATATATATATATATTATATATATATATATATATATATATATATATATATATATATATATATATATCATGCCATCCAGAAAGTTGCAAAAAGCCAAACACAAAAATATCTATAGAGCAACAACACCTTATAGGACGTAATTGACTAAACAGGCAAGAAACATCAATTAGCCGTTGTTGGATGCTAATTATAATTTGTTTGAATATATATATATATATATATATATATATATATATTATATATATATATATAATATATATATATATATTATATATTATATATATATATATATATAATATATATATATATATATATATATTTGTTCACTATAGCATGATAGAAGATTAAGATATTGTACACTAATGATTTATTCAACTAGCATCATGTCAAGGTTGTTTCTGTAATTGATAACCCATGTTGGAACAGGCTGTTATAAACTTTTCATTCAAAGAAGACAAGAACAATATAGTTTGAGCAAGAATTTATAAAAATTGCATTTTTATCTCTCTCAATTTAAAATAAGACTAACTCTTAGGTGCCTTACAATATAACCAAAATTTATTTTTCTTTTTCTCCAAAAAATTAAATGGAGCAATAGTTCACTAGCTGCAAGATTATCTTGTAGTGGTTGCAACTTGAGAGATATGTTTTCTCTGCAATATGGTGATTATTGATCTGAAGTGTTAAATCAAGATTGAACCACTTTTGTTCTAAAACTGGATTTTGAACACTCGATTTGAATCATCAAAATAGAAGCAGGACTCAGTTATATTTTTATCCAATAGTCCAGATCTTGTGACTACGGAAATTTCTGATTCCTTTCACACCGAAATTAACCATATAACTAAATCTCTACATCACTCCTTGTGAAGGTCTGACTCTATATACATGTTCTTCACCGGTACATTTATCGACCTTCATAATCCACCGACTTCGAACACTCTTATTCATTCCAGATCCATTTTCATGACTAATAGCATTGGTTTCTCCAAATCTTGTCACCAGCAACCCTTCTCCAATAGGAAGCAATTGAGTTTTTGATCCACATGATCTCCATGACCTTTCACAACCAAAAGCATTGTAACCAACAACAACTATACCATTTTGCTTATTACCATCGCCAATTTGTACTAATTTCACAATCTCTTCATGGCTCACGAGATTACAATCAATTACCACAAAATCACCTTTGTTTACTACATCTAATCCTTGTGCTTCTTTTCCAACCATTAACTTAACTTGATTAGCAGCTACTCCTAGGAAATTCTTGGATGCAATTAGATCTTCATGGTTGGGAACAATGCAAACCACATTTCCATTAGTTTGATTAGCAGCAGCAATAAGTGCAAGTGTAGTTGAATCAGCTGCAGCAGCACAAGCAACAACCATTAATTGTGCATTGTTTCCAGCTGCTAATGCTGATATAAATTCAGCCACAGATGGTTCTTTTGCCTTTTGATCCTATTGAAATATAACCAAAAGCAAATTAGAAAAAAAAAATAACAAGAAAATATATTAATTGAAAATTACTAGCTAGAAATTATAGATGAATAGTACTCACTATTTTCAAAGTGCTGAGATAGGCTTTGATGGCATTTTCTGCTGACCAAGAAGACATTGTTTTAATTTATGTGAATGTTTTTAAATCCTCTGAAATTTTTCTTTGATGAATTTGTTAGTTGGAATTGAGGATCTTCAAGCTTTGATGCAAACGTTGTGTTTTATGAATTTGACGGAATGGAATCTTATATCTAAAATAAAATATAGATGTAAGTAAAACTCTCCTGCTAAATCCTATAAATAAAGCGAGATTATCATTTATAAACCAAATAAGTGTAAGCAAAAACGGAAAGATAAAAAAAACTAAAATATTTTTCAATCATCTCTAAAACACCACCGATAGTAATAACTCAAACTCTGTAGGAAAAATTATTAGAGTTTGTTAGACTTTCAGTGGAGTCAGTGGAGGTTGTCCAATATCTTTGAGTGGAGCCATCATGCCAACCAGCATGTTGCAAAAAGCCAAAAACATAAATATCTGTAGAGCAACACCTTATAGTATATCACATGTTAGTATAGGAAGTAATTCACTAAACAAACAAGAAACATCAATTAGCTGTTGTTGGATGCTAATTATAATTTGTTTGAATATATATTTATTCACTCTGGCATGATAGAAAGCTAACATGTTCTACACTAATAATTCATTCAACTAACATCATATCTTAATTTGTAGGCTTATGAATAATTGATTAAGTCAATTTTATAGAATTACTTGAATTCTAATTGCATTATAATTTAGAAATTATGACAATCATATTTTATATGTTTAATAATTAATTTTTTAACAATTAACAATTAATTAAATAATTAAATTATATTTAATCAAATGTACATATTTATTATTATTAGAAGAATTAGTTTTACACCTTTAAAAACCAGAGATATGGGAAATATGTATATATTATATATATATATATATATATATATATATATATATATATATATATATATATATATAATATTATATAAATTTTATCTCAAATATTACTAAGATTAAATATTTTCCATTTATATACATAAAAATAGAAACAAATATTACTATAAAACATATTCATAATCAATATTTATTAAAATTCTTCATCACCATTTAATCTATATTTTAGCTATACGAGCATTGTTATCCATTAATTAAAATATTAAAATAAAATTTATTTGAATCATAAAAAAAAAATCATCGTAAAAAGTAATGTTTATTTGTGATACTAATAAAAGAAATCAAACATTTATAAAATATTTACAATAAAAATTATATTTAAAGCTCTTCACAATTTGATTAAAAAAAGATGTTCACAATTAAACTCAATAATGAAAATATTAAATATTTAAATTTTTTATTATTTTGAAAATTGAAAAATACATATGAATAATAAACATGCTATTTTATTTCATTTGATAATTGCCAAAAATAATAATTAAAATATTTTATCCCAAATATTAATAGCACATGATAAAATGTTAGAAAAATAAAATATTTTATTTTTATAAATACTTTAATAAAGAGGTATGTTATTATTATAAATATTTATACTATTTTCTTATTAAATATAACACATGAACTAATGACAATAAATAAAATAAAATATTTTAAATCATTAAAGATAACAAATGAATTGATGGACTTGAGTTACTTAGATATATAATTATTGACAATTTCAATTATATTATAATTAATAATTAATTATATTTTAATTTAATATTTAGTTGTTAATCATTGCATAAAATATTTATTTATTATTATCGCCATTGCATTTGTTTAGTGTTTAAAAATTATAAACATAGGAAAACATGCAACCTGCACTAAGTCATAGGAATACATTGTTGAATATAAACAACAATATGTTAACTTTTTTTAATACCAAGTCATAACAACTATCATATTCACTATATATCCATATTAAAAGACAATCAACAATGAGTAATTTAATCTTAGATCTTAGCATTGATCGTGATGATTTGTTACTTTGAGTTAGAGTCGTTCGATTGTGGGACTTTTATAATCTGCGAAACAAGGAAGAACAAACATTCATGAAATAATTTTGTTAGATGAAAAGGTAATAACTCTTTATCCAAAATATCGTGTTTGTTGTTCACAAAATATATTTTTATATTTTAAATATTTTAAATTATTATTTTTTCTTTATAAAATTATTGATTTCAATATTTTATTGCTATTTTTTTTCTTTAAGGAACTCCTTTATATGAAACTATAAACAAATATCTTTTAACACAATTTAAAAAATTGATACAAGAGGAAAATTTACATACCATAAAAAATCTAAAAATAGTTCTGAAAAAAAGATATGGTTTTTGCGAACAAATGATACAACAAATATTCAAGACTCAGGCTCCATAATTTCTCGCCATTATTTGGAATTTTTTACCATAGAAAAAATTTCAAAAAGAATTGGAAACAACAATACACAAGTTACCCTACAACAATATAAAAATATTACATAATTATTCATGTTTTTTTCAGACATAATTGGAGTGCTTCATGCTCTTGGACATGAAGAACACGGACATACAAGAAAATCCTACAAAAATTCTCAGACTTGAGTTGAAACTACCAGAGTATGATTTCAACTATATATATATATATATATATAATATATATATATATATATATATATATATATATATATATATATTATATATATATAATATATATATTATATATATATATATAAAACATAATTTATTCATAGGAATGAAATTGCTAAGCTCACGTTGTAGAAAAAAATAGCTATTGAATTTGAAAATTTGATGACAAGTCAACCAGAAAGAACCACTATTGTTGCAATCACCTATACTACAAAGAAGATGTTTAGAGATAACTATATATTTAAACATTATAGATATTTTTTTCACTCAAAAGGATTACCATTTCCCCAAATAAATTTAAATTTTTATTCCACAGATAATACCTAGATTTACATCAATCTAGAAAATCCAGAATTTTAACGCCTAAAAAATTAATGTATCCATCGAATATACTTTATATATTTACTAATATTTATGAAATATATTTTTAGATAACTAAAATTTAAAGTTAGTATTTCCCTATCTCTTTTTATTTCCCTATCTCATTTTTATTTACCATTTGCACGATCTTCTTTTACACCCGCGCATTGAGCAGATCGTATTCTAGTTTATTTCATACTTGAACAAGACTATATTGTAACGAGCATAACATAATTATATAATTTTTGCTTTGGACAAATAATTATTAGTTATCAATAACCACTGCATAAACATCTAGAATAATTAATAATGGGTAAAAAATTGAATAGTAAGTAGGATAAAATACAAATCATATATACTTATAAATTAATAAATGGTGCTAGGTACCAATCTCTTTTATCTTAAATTTACTTATTTTGTATGTACGTTTGAATATATTTTTATGAACATTGGAAAAATTGAATATGGAATTGGAATGGGTCAAAGAAACAATACTTTTCTTATTCTCTTTATGCACAAAACTTATGCATGTACCTAAATGATGTTAACACAAAACATGATAATAAAAGTATTTGAGAACAATGAATATAAACTGAAATCATCCTAAAAATAGTACTTATGTTCACCATAATGCAAGTACGTTCATGTCAAGTCAATTAGTACATTCCACAATATCCCTAATACAACTCTTTGATGTTAAAAATGATTGTTCTAGTTCATGTTGTAATTGTATTGGGAAGGAGTCTTTCATTTCCTCTATATTCTTGTCAATCTTTGTAATGTGTTTGGTTGAGGTATTCAGTCTCAATAGTCTAATAGAGGACTAAAGCTGAATAACTATCTTTTGTACTTGCACCATCCAAAATAAATATCTCATATACGTCTAATTGATTTAAACTTGGGTGGGCGTGTACACCCACCGATTTCAATTGCTTCATCATAAACACAACAACAACACAATGCATAGTTTTAAAATCACAAACAATAACAACACACAACACATATTTTTAATCAAATAAACAAAAAATAAAGTTCTTAAACCATACTTATATTAACCGTAATCATATCCTGAGCCACACGCTTCCATATCTTCGGGATCAAACTCTCCTACACCTCTTGGGCCACCTTCTTATGCACCTTCTAGGTCATCCTCTCTTGCACATCCTGGGTCACACTTTCACTCATAGACTCCGACTCCTTTTCTAATGGTTCTTATATCTTCCAATGCATATTCTCCTCTTGTCTCTGATCCATTATCTAAAATATAGATGAATAGTACTCAGCATTTTCAATTTCTTTTTGTATTTTCAATAAATTGAAAGCGTACACCCATTTCCCTCTCAGTTGAATTTAATAGCCAGGGTAAAATGTAGGTATTTACCTCGGTTGGAGTTACATTCAAGGGGAAAATATTGATTCTTTTAATAATACATAATTTTTATTTTGTGAAATAACCTATATGCAATTGTGATAGAATAAACCTATATGCACATATTTTCAACAAGGCAACAAATAAATCAGGAGTATTTTAGACAGAAATATGTGTGTGCGTGTATATATATATATATATATATATATTATATATATATTAATATATATATATATATTATTATATATATATATATATATATATATTTTGACATAACTTATATACAGGTGTTTTCAACAAGGCAGCAAACTAGTTAGTGGGATTTTATATATAAAAAATACATTATTTACGACCAATCAAAAATAGCACGCATACATTTACATAAATTAATTTAAATCATAAGAGTATAGGAATAAAACCAGTCAAATATTTTACTATCTTACAACAATAACAATAACTTAACAACTAACATAAATAAACATGCATATGGTTAAAGTGATTACCTTAACCCATCAATCTATAATGCCTCCAAAGACAATATCCTCCATATCTCTACATGTTGGAAAAAGTAAACATAAATACAAGTTATTCAAAAAGAAATGTAACGTCTTACTATTACTAAGAATACCACTTACTTTCTAGTAATTTGTTTCATACTTGAATCTAGACTATAGTGTAACGATCATATCATAATTATATAATTTTACATCAGACAAATAATTATAAGTTATCAATAACCACTCCATAAACATCTAGAATAATTAATAAATGGTAAAAAAATTGAATAATAAGTAAGATAAAATACAAATCATATATACTTAAGAATTAATAAATGGCCATAGGTAACAATCTTTTTTCTCTTGAATTAACTTATTTTGAATGTACGTTTGGATATATTTTATGAATATTAAAAAAATTGAATATGGAATGGGTTAAAGAAACCATATTTTTCTTATTCTCTTTGTGCACAAAACTTATGAATGTACCTAAATGATGTTAACATAAAATTTGACAATAAAAGTATTTGAGAACGATGAATATAAACTGAAATCACCTTAAAAATAGAACTTATGTTCACCATAATTGAAGAACGTTCATGTCAAGCCAATTAGTACCTTCCACAATATCCTTAATACAACTCTTTGATATTAAAAATAATTGTCCTGGTCCATGTAGTAATTGTATTGGGAAGGAGTGTCTCATTTCCTCTCCCATGTCTGTCAATCTTTTTAATGGATTTGATTGAGGTATTGGGGCCTCAATCTTTCTAACAGAGGACTAAAGTTGAACAACTATCTTTTGTACTTGCACCATCCAAAACAACTTTCTCATATATGTCTAATTTATTTAAATTCGGGTGGGCGAGTACACCCACCGGTTTCAATTGCTTCATCATAAAAAAAACATAATACATAATTTTAAGATCACAAACAATAACAACACATAACACATATTTTTAATCAGATAAACAAAAAAATAGTTCTTAAACAATACTTATATTAACCACAATCATATCCTGAGTCACACTCTCCTACATCTCTAGGATCACACTCTCCTACACCTCTTGGGTCACATTCTTATGCACATTCTAGGTCATCCTCTCTTGTACATCCTGGGTCACACTCTCCCTCATAGTCGTCGGCTCCATTTCTAACATTGTGTATGTCTTCCACTACATATTCTCCTCTTGCCTCTAATCTATTAGCTCTTAAATATATTTTTGAGCATTTTTCACTCTTTGAGGATGGTCCAAAAAATAACCTAAAACTGAAGTCTCATCCAGCACCACGGACATGCCTACCATGCTCAATTTTTCCAATCGCTTATACTAATATGACATGGCGTCATTGTGGAACAAATGGATCGTAATTGGTTTTTCAACCAGCTTATCCTACAACATAAATAAAAGTTTATTACCAAATTAAATAAACTACAATAATAACATTGAAAAAAGAGTCTACTTACAATCTTATTAGCAACTACGAGTGTAGCCTCAAATGTAAACTCGCCTCCATGTCTTTGACGTGCTCTCTTTCATTTGTCATGGCATGATGGTGGGGATGGGCTACAATCAAGGCTTATAGAAGGATCTTCAAACTCTTGTTCTCTTTGTCTTCTTTTTTCTTTTATCATTGTCTCTTCTAGTTTATCATATCTTCCACGAGACAATCTATGATGATATATATTTTTTCCTTATTCTCCTCTCTTTTTTTGACTCTTAGCCAGAAAACCAGGAGTGTTTCAAGACTCTACAAAGCTTTCCCAAATGTCCTAATTTATAATGCTATAAGTCTCATATGGAGGGTTTAAGTCAATACTTTTGGATTTGTAATATTATTCAGTTTGAGTTGCGTCTTAAATCCTCTTCAATACTCACTAGCATATGATATACATTTATTTGCTAACATATCATCATTTGGAAGAATAAAAATAATCTACATTTACATAATAAAGTTGATATTAGTATTAAACAAATTATATACTTTTAAAACAAATCACGAATAAAGTTAAAATAAATACCGCAAGATCTTCTCATATACATGCTTTCAAGTCACTATCAACCTGACTTCAATTATCTAACAAAATGTTCACTTTACTTCTACCAAGTAATGTTATATTCTTAAAATTCCTAGCATTTTTACAATAACACTAAATAATTTGTAAACAAAAATCAATCGGCAACCTAATAGCGGTGTTGCAGTCTTTTGTCAATTTGATCATCATTGTGACACCTCTAACACTATTAAAAAATATAATTTATTGACGGAATTTTGTGAGGGAACTATATCCCTCACCCTCACTAATTGTGAAGGATTTTGCGACGGAAAATCATAAATTTGATGAAACTAAAAGTGATTAACTTTAGTGACGATATACATGACGGATTCATTTCCATCACAAATATTCCTTCACAAAATCCATCACAAATATAACAAGAATACATTTAGTGAAATATCTACCTCACTACCTGTTCCCTCACAAATTCCGTCATTAACACTTATAATACTTTCAATAACATATCTTGTGAAAAAATATTCCGTCACAAATTCTTAAAAAACAAGATATTTGGAGCTTAATTATTTTTAATATTTTTTTAAATATAAATAAATATCTTTTTTTCAAAAGTACTTTTAGTATTTATGTTAAAATAAAAATATAATAATTTAAAAAGAATACTTAATAAAGAGTATTTTTTATATTTATTTTATATTCTCTAGTAAAATGATTTAATAGAAAAGTTCAAAATAAATATTTATTTGAAAATATATTTTTAAGAATAATAGTCCATTCACTAGTTTTCCCACTTGTCTCATTTTCAATTTAGCCTAAAATTTTAAGACCATTTTTTCCCTTTCCCTCTCACACTTTAACCCACGCTTTCAAATCTTTCTATGCTCACAGATCTTTCTGTTTCCTCTCAAATTATTTTCTCATGTTCCTCTCTGTTTACCTCTTGGAAAAAATCGATAAACCACCGACATTCAGTATTGCTCCTCTCTGTTTACCTCCCAAAATTTAACTGTCCTAAGGTATTTATTTAGTTAAATTTTGGGATAAATCTTTGAATTGCTAAATTTATTCAAAACTAAGAATAATTTTTTTATTGTGTATTCATGATTTTAATTTTTATTATAATATAATGAATGGAATTAGGCGGAAATTTTAAAATATAAATATCATTAATTTAGTGAGGGAAACATCTTTGGTCACTAAATTAGTGATACTAATAAATAGTGAAGACAATATAAGATTTTGAAGTATAGAATTTCTTCAAAATTAGTGAGATAATATTCTTAATTACAAAGGGAGATAATATTTCTTCATAGGAAATATAAGATTTTGAAGTATTTTCTATTTAAAATTTAGTGACTAAATAATAGAATTACTAATGGATTTATTCTCTATTAATTTCTGACGCAATAAAAATTCTTCCATTGGTATTTTACGATATTAAAATTCGATATGGATTTGAGTATGTCATAGAATCTGTCGCTAAATCATTTTGTAATGGAATTTCATAGCATTAGTGACGGAAAACTATCCTCTCTAAATTTAATTACTTAGTTTAAAATTTCTTTTATTTTTATTCTTAGTAGATGTAGTTGTAGGAGAGGTGGTAGTTAGATCGTTCATCTTTATTTAAATAAAAACAACAACAATAAATATTTTACTCACTACTACGGAAAACACATATCAAAATTGTTGGAAAAAGGATACCACCATGTTAGATCAACCATTATGGGGTAATGTGTGATTGTATGTTGGATGCTTTCCACCTGTGCGGCCGTGATTATAAGACAAGTAGTGTGCTACCTACCACAATAGTTACTTTAAACAACAGTTGTTTTATGTCTCAACCTATCACAACGGTGGCTAGAATTCAAACTCATGACCAGACGCCACTTTTCACCAGAGTTGGAAGTTACAACAATGGTGAAAAGTGGCTTAAAAAATAAATAAATAAAACAAAACTATAGGTGCTAGGATTCGAAGGCATGATCAGACGTCACTTTTCACCACTGTTGGTACCTATGACCGTTGTGAAATATCTTTTAGTAAATATCAAAAAAAGGTGCCCCAAAAAAATTGTTATCATAGTTAACAGGAAGACCGTTGTAAAATGTGTGTTAAGAAAGGTCTATTTTGTAGTAGTGACTTAAGACAACATCAACACATCCTAAGAGCACTTAATAAATATAATCTCATAAAGTGAGTGAATTACGTACCGAATACGTGATAAAGAAGAAAAACAATGGTGGAAGAAAAGTCGTTGAGGTTTGCCTGTCTTTCTTTTGTTTCAAGCTACATTAGGACTTCAACGGCGTTATGGCGTTCGATTGGAAGAAACGTACATGTGTTGGAAGAGTTGATGTTCGAACACTTACATGTTTTGGAAGGGATGAAGTTTCGAAAACAATTATGGAATAAATGTTTAGATGTTATGACGTTTAGAAGGAGAAGATCAATATGAAAATCGCCTATGGTATATTTTCGTTAAAAAAACCGTTTGATTTCGTAGGAGAATGAAGATGAACTGAGTGTTGAAATTTAATGAATAATTAGAGTTTAGTTCTGAGAAATACATGCAAATGATATTTTCTCTCGATTGGACAATTCAATCAAGAGAATAAATAAATTTAAAATTAAAAAAGGCGTCAATTTAAAATCAATAATAGATAAATTCATTTTTTTAAAAAAATCCTTGTGAAAGTAAAATAAATATATTATAAAACAAATAAAAATAAAAAATGCAACAATTGGAATTCGAAGTGTAACATTTTCTTTTTGATTTGTTGTTAAAATTGAGAAAATAGATGATATATTTTTAAAATTTAAAATATAAATTTAAATTTAAATGTCTAAGGGAAATAATTGTATCTTGGTTGTTAGGCTGATATCAACTATGAATTAAAGATATATAAAATATTTGATTGTTAAAAAGGTTTTTAATGTGTTTGAACGGAGGCTGTCCAATATTCTTATGTGGAGCCATCATGCCAACCAGCAAGTTGCAACACGCCAAACACAAAAATATCCATAGAGAAAAAACATCTTATAAGAAGTAATTCACTAAACAAGCAAGAAACATCAATTAGCTGTTGTTGGATGCTAATTATAATTTGCTTGAATATATATTTATTCACTCTGACATGATAGAAAGCTAACATGTTCTACACTAATAATTCATTCAACTAACATCATATCTTAATTTGTAGGCTTATGAACTTTTCTCTAACATCATATCTTAATTTGTAGGCTTATGAACTTTTCATGTAAAGAAGACAATACAATATAGTTTGAGCAAGAACTTATAATAATTGCATTTTTATCCCTCTCAATTTAGAACATTATTTCTATAGTTTGCTTTTTACATTTAAAATAAGACTAACTCTTAGATGCCTTACAATATAACCAAAACTTAATATTTTTTGTGGTCCCAAAAAATTAAATGGAGCACTAGTTCACTAAATGAATATCGCTGCAAGATTTTCTTGTAGTGGTTGCCCCTTGCAAGATTTGATGTCTCTATGCAATATCGTGATGATCGATCTGAAGTGTTAAATTAAGATTGAATCATATTAGGTTAATAATAGTTAGGGTTTGCCCGCGGCAATGAGACACCATGTAGGGTGGTGTTTACAACGTTAATAGTGGTATGAGATGACTAGCTCACGTGAGGTGAATGACTATGTGTATAGCGCTAGGTTTGGGTAAAATGTGATTTGTTTCCTGCCCTTAAAGGGTCAAGTATTTATAAAGGACCTTTGGGCCGAATATTTAGACAACCCTAAGAAGGGATAATCGCTCCCTCTTGGCTAGGGGAGACTGTTTGCTACCTGTTTACTAAAATTTGTGGTATGACACGTTCTTATATGACTAGTGGGAGATAATGGTATTATACATGACATACTTGTTATTTTACTTGCTTTTGGGGGAAGTTTTCATGGAAATGGGGTTAGGGTTTGTATGTGTTTATTTGATCATGAAGTATGTTGCTTATACATGATGTACTTGTTTTACTTGCTTGTTTGTGTTTTTCCATGATCTTTATGCGTTTTTTTGGTGTAACGTGGTGTTTTGAGGTGTTGTTATTACTTCTATCTTCCTCTTGTTACACTTTCTTACTGACTAAGTCCTGGTATTCTCACTTGGCGAGAGAAGAACTCGCTAAGAGAGCGTATCAGTTATAAAGAGCATAAATTTTCTGATAGGCTCACGAGGTGGGGTGAGCCTCGCTAAGAGAGACACTTTTTTTGGGGGGAAATGTGTCTCTTCTTGGACTTGCCCTAGCCTCTCTTGGAGTTTGTTAAGTGATTTATCGCATGGAAACCTCGCTTGGGTCTCGCTAGGCGAGGAAGGAAAAAACCATAGGCTTGATCATTCTGCCTAGCCTCGCTTGGAGTTCGCCTCAAGCTCGCTGAGCGAGGGTTCTAATATTTTGGCAAGTGATTTGTGTTCCTGTTTCCACCATAAAACATGAATCGTAACTCTGATTGACGTGAGGTTAAATGCATTAGAAATGTAGTTCAATACTTTATCTTTTAATGAAGTAAAATTATGCATGTGTGTTAGTAATGTTTGATGAGTGGTGATGAACTACTATTCTTATGTTATAAATTATATTATGAATTGTTGTTGATTTGAATGCATAATGGTTGAATTAACTATGATAAAAAGTAAGGAGCACATATGTTAATAACTAAGAAAATGAACTAGTAACAATGACTTAGGTCATTAAAATGACTTAGGTGTGATGCTTGGACGCGAATGTATCTCGGTGTGTATTGAGGACGAGTAATCAATTAAATTATAAATCAATAGGCATTGTATGAGACATATTCTGATGATATGAGATGTTGGTTAATATGATCACCCAGTGATTGATGTGTACAATAACGACGATGTTGGAACCTAATTACATATTCATAAATAGACCTTGACGGTGCATATCCCAATTGATATGCTTATGTAAAGTAAAACTGGGATATGGGCACCAATGATTCGTGCATCAAAATGGGTTTGAGTACCAACTATGGATTAAGTTCATAGATGATAGGTGGACCTCTAAGTGGGTTCAAGTCCCACACGAGGAAAGATACCCTAAGTAGGTTCGAGTCTCATACGAGTGACGGTTATTGAAGTGGATTTGAGTCCCATAGAGAATCTAAATCCACAAGAAAGTCAAATCACAAACATCCATGATCCGAGCCTTGCCGTAGACGTAGGTTCGGTCTGGGAAAGATGCTTTGTTGCTTTTAGAATAGTGATTTCTTGAGTTATTTAAACTCAAAATACATGTTTCCATACATAGATGCTTAAGTCTTTCTCTATTGTGTAAATGTACACATTCTTAGTTTTATCGAGAAGCTTAAGTCAAGGTTTATATAATAGCCCCTTTGGAGCCGTGTGGATCCATAAGATAGGGAGTCCAATGAGATTATTATCTCACTCCATTCTTATCATTGTTTTTTAGGTGGTTCTTTGCACATGAAGGGCAAGGATAAGATTTTTTGATGATGTTTCACGGACTTTTGTTATGATGATCTTTCGTTGTAGCTTGTGTACATATATGGATATTGTACATAGATATTAGTTTTTGTCTAGGCACCTTTATATAGAATGTGTCATATTGTATATTATTCTTTTGGACATGTATATATAATATGTCCGATAGGAACTTATGTGTACCAGTACCAAATTACATTATATGTTACATATTTTCTAGATGTATATTATGTGGTTGTGTTACAAAAGTTGTTTTTGTGAAATGGGTCTACAAGGGAAAAAATAATCTAGACGGTTCAGTCTACAAGAATAAAGAGAGACTTGTTGCAAAGGGTTATGCACAACAAACTGATATTGAATATGAAGAAATATTTTCCTTAGTGGCATGTCTCGACACCATTAGAGTGTTAATCTCTTTTGCAGGCAAAAACCATGGAAGTTGTATCAACTAGATGTAAATTCAGAATTCCTAAATGGAGAGCTGAAAGAAGAAGTCTATGTGGAGCAACCACAAGGCTTTGTAAGATTGAAAGTCAAGAAGAAAATGTTTATAGATTGAAGAAAGTTTTTTATGGATTAAAACAAGCACCAAGAGCATGGTTAACCAATATTGACAACTATTTCATGGAGATAGGTTTTGATAAGAGTAAGAATGAGTCTACTTTGTATATCAAACGAAAAGGTATGATTGATATTTTAATTGTTACACTTTATGTGGATGATTTAATCTTTACTTGAAATAACTTAAAGTGAATTAAAGATTTTAAAAAAGAAATAATGATGAGATATGAGATGAATGATTTGGGCCTACTACATCATTTTCTTGGAATTGAAATTTATCAAGAGAATGACAAAGTCTTCATTTGTCAAAAGAAATATGTTGAGAAAATTTTGAAGATATTTGGAATGTTGGGCTGCAATCCAACTAATACACCTTTTGTTGTGAATGAAAAACTTAAGAAGATGGTGGAAAGAACGTTGATGCTAGTAACTATAGAAGTCTGGTTGATAATTTTTTTACCTCACTAGTACAAAACCTGATATCATGTTTGCATCATGTTTACTTTCTCGATTCATGAACGATACAAGCCATATCCATCTAGGATCGACAAAAATGGCATTGAGATATATTCAAGGCATTTTAGACTATGGAATAAAATATGACAACAAGGTTGAAACTAAGTTAATTTGTTTTTGTTACAGTGATTGAGCAGGTTGTATGGAAGACATGAAAAAACACATTTGGATATGTTTTTTCACTAGGTTTAGGAAATGTTTCATGGTTCTCAAAGAAACAACAAAATGTTGCTCAATTTTTTGCGGAAGCTGAATATATTTCAGTTGGCTTAGCTACCCAACAAACAATATGGTTAAAGAGAATACTTGAAGACTTTGGTGAGAAATAAGAAATTGTGACTATCCATTATGGTAATAAATTAGCCATTGATAAGCCTAAGAATCTAGTGTATCATGGAAGAATAAAGTATATAGCCATCAAACATCATTTCATGAGAAGCAATTGAAGATGAGGAGGTGCAACTGAGTTTTTGCAAGACAAATGATCAAGTTGCTGATATTTTCAAAAAAGCTCTTTCCAAAGAAAAAAAATCCAAAAATTAAGACAAGCTCATGGAGTTCAAGAGCAACACATTAAGGAGAAGAGTGTTTAGTAATGTGTTAAATACTTGTATTAGATACATGTACCTAGAGTATTGTAGAAAGAATGTAAGTTAATCTGTGTTCATGTATCAAATAACTAATGAGTTTGGAATCATAATAATAAACGTAAGGGAAAAGTGTGTAGAACTCTCTCATAAAATATCTACAATATAGATGTATATATAACTCTCCACTAAATCCTATAAATAAAGATAGGTTATCATTTATAAACCAAACGAGTGTAAACAAAAAGTAAAAACTGAAAGAAAAAAAATTAAAAAACATTTTTAAATCATCTCTAGAACACCAACAACAGTAATAACTAAAAAAAACATTTTTCAATAGAATCAATGGAGGTTGTCCAATATCTTTGAGTGGAGCCATCATGCCAACCAGCAAGATGCAAAAAGCCAAAAACATAAATATCTGTATAGCAACATCTTATAGTATATCACATGTTAGTATAGGAAGTAATTCACTCAACAAGCAAGAAACATCAATTAGCTGTTGTTGGATGCTAATTATAATTTGTTTGAATATATATTTATTCACTCTGGCATGATAGAAAGCTAACATGTTCTACACTAATAATTCATTCAACTAACATCATATCTTAATTCGTAGGCTTATGAACTTTTCATGTAAAGAAGACAATACAATATAGTTTGAGCAAGAATTTATAATAATTGCATGTTTATATATTTCTATAGTTTGCTTTGTACATTTAAAATAAAACTAACTCTTAGATGCCTTACAATATAACCAAAACTTAATATTTGCTGTGGTCCCAAAAAATAAAATGGAGCACTAGTTCACTAAAAGAATATCGCTGCAAGATTTTCTTGTAGTGGCTGCAACTTGAAAGATATGTTTTCTCTGCAATAACGCGATTATCGATCCCAAGTCTCAACCCAAGATTGAACCACACTTCTGTTCTAAAACTGGATTTTGAACGCTCGATTTGAATCATCAAAGCCGAAGCACGAGTCGTCATATTTTTATCCAATAGTCACAATCTTGTGACAATGGAAATTTCAGATTCCTTTCACATCGAAATTCATCATATAACTAAATGTCTAAATCACTCCTTGTGATGGTCTGACTCTATAAACATGTTCTTCACCTGTACATTTATCAACCTTCACAATCCACCGACTTCGAACACTCTTCCTCATTCCAGATCCATATTTATGACTAATACAAGTGTTTTCTCCAAATCTTGTCACCAACAACCCTTCTCCAATAGGAAGCAATTGAGTTTTGGATCCACATGATCTCCATGACGCTTTACAACCAAAAGCATTGTAACCAACAACAACTATACCATTTTGCTTATAACCATCACCAATTTGTACTAATTTCACAATCTCTTCATGGTTCACAAGATTACAATCAATTACCACAAAATCAGCATTGTTTAATACATCTATTTCTTGTGCTTCTTTTCCAATCATGAACTTCACTTGATTAGCAGCTAATCCTAGGAAATTCTTGGATGCTATTAGATCTTCATTGTTAGGTACAATGCATATTACATTTCCATTAGTTTGATTAGCAGCAGCAATTAGTGCAAGTGTAGTTGAATCAGCTGCAGCAGCACAAGCAACAACCATTAACTGTGCATTGTTTCCAGCTGCTAATGCTGATATAAATTCAGCAACAGATGGTTCCATAGCCTTTTGATCCTATTAAAAAATAACCAAAAATCAGATCAGAAAAAAATTAACTAGAAAATTTATTAATTGAAGAATACTAGCAAGAAATTATAGATGAATACCACTCACCATTTTCAAAGTGCTGAGATAGGCTTTGATGGCGTTTTCTGCAGACCAAGAAGCCATTGTTTTGATTTATGTGAATGTTTTTAACTCCTCTGAAAATTTTCTTTGATGAATTTGGGAATTGAAATTCAGAATCTTCAAGCTTTGATGCAAACGTTGTGTGTCATGAATTTGATGGTGGATATATATTTATAGGAGAAAGAAAACATGCAATTTTTTATTTTATATAATAAAGGAATTTGTAATAAAACAAAATAAAATTTAGGCACAACTTGGGAAGGTTTATGTTAAAGTGTCATTTACTACTTAATTAACTAGCTAGAGTCCAAAATATTCTTCCTTTTGTAATATTTTAGCTTAGAATACTTAACTTGGAAGAAAATACAATTTCTTTTTCATTTTAAAAATGAAAAAGTGTATTTTTTGGAAAATACTTTTTTTTTTCAAATTACAAAACTTGATGGCAACAAAATGGTAAGTTATCACAAAACTACAAGGACGCGTTCTAATCGCGTCTTGAGTTAATTAAATGCACTTTTTTTCTTTACAATGATATATCTTATCAGCTAAGTATTGTGTAATAAATTTTTTCAAAGTTACAAATTGTTCTCGAAATTGTAAAATAATAAATTAATTAATAAAATTTAAAAAAGGAAAAAATTAGTCCCTTTTAAATAAAGAATGCAAAGCTAGGTATAAGAGTTAAGTATAAATAAAAACTTATAGTAGAACAATAGACGTATAAAAGTTAATTAATAAACAAATAGAATTAAGTTGTATTTAAGTCAGCCAATCAATTGGAAGACCTTGTTCTAATTTTAAAAGGGTCTAAATTAAAAATAATGTTTTCTAATAAATATTAATAATTAATCAATTAAATTTATTAATGTTTTTATAATAATTAAAATAAAAAATATTACATCAGCAAATGTCGTATACATTTTCTTTTACCTGTTTCTTATAAATTCAGGTTCCGTAAATTTGGAGGCCCTAGGGCCAGCTCTTGGTATATTTTAATTTAACATGATATTCTATGAAATAATTTTATCTTTTATTTATATGATTTTATTTCCTTAAAGTAATACATTTAAATAAGCTAAAAAGTTATGTAAGCTATTGTGTCGCAATATTTTTCATCCTTACGTTCTTCTTTGTTCGGTGTGTGTTATTTTATTTAAATGTCTTTAAGAATCTTTCTATTATTTATAAGTATTTTTCTCAACAATTCAAACACCACCAATTGGCCTAATCCACCTAATTGGGGTGAATCACCTCTCATTTCCAAATATCTCCTGATTAACAAGTATATTAGTTGGGAATATCAGTCAATCTTTCAAACAATAAAACTTACTTCCATTTAGTATAAGTAATGATAACTAATTTTTCGAGACCTTAAACGTCATTGTAACGTGTTAGAAGTGTGCTGAGTTTTTCAAAATTATGGAAGAGTCTAAAAGGTTGGTGGTTTTAACTCTCTTATAAAAGCTTTTCCTTTACTTTCTTGCTCTATTTTGTTTTCACGATTTCTGCAATCTCCTTTGGACCGCATAACTTCTTTGCAGACCTTCGACACTTCGCTCACAACCCTCTCAGGTATGGATTATTTATTTTTTCCCTTCCTTCTGTAGTAGTTATGAGTAGGTATTGTGAGTTGATTTTTGAAATATGGTTTAGGTTAGTGTAGAGTTGTAGGATTTGAGGATTACAATCATCCCCTTTGACAGTTGCGACTCGACTGGGGATTTCTTTTTGTTCTTATATTTTCCCAATAACAAAAAGATAATTGATGCCCCTTCCGTCTGACTAAAGATACCAATGACATTGGACCTTACTACACTTCTGATGAACAAATCGTCTTTTTCTAAATAGATGTCGAGATTTATTTCTCAGAAGACAACAAAACGGTTATACTAAAGACACGTTCACCATCGGAGAGGGTGACCATTCTCGTATCTTCTTATCCTCTATCCCCTTATTTCTACTTCTAACTTCCCTTATTTAAGGATATGAGGGTTCTCCTGCCCTATTCCCCTTTTATCGTGGAGGTCTTAAAGGCCATCAATGTTGCGCCTTGCTAATTGTTTCCTAATAGTTGAGGTTTTATTAGGGCTTTTGAGATGACATAAGGGGAGCTGGAGATTTCTCCTATTGTAGGAGTTTTTCTCATTTTATGCTACCAGACCTATGAAAGGTGACTGGGTGTATTTAAAAGGTCTTCCTGGAAGTGCCTATTTTACACCTCACTCCAACCACTTCAAAAATTGGAAAGCCAGGTTTGACCGCATGAGGGGGAAAAGGGTTTTCTCGTAGTGTTAGGGGCTGATGTCACCCCCTTTTTTCCTAGCCTGGATGGATAATCTTGTGGTGATCACGGGAAATGACAAGAAATACCTTACCTTTTAAGAGGTGAGGATTTTTCGCCTCCTAGGGAAATTTGAGGCCGTGGAATCACACACCTCCTCTAAAGGCTGAATGGGGGTTCTTCTAGAGATGTTGGTATTGTCTCTCCTGTTCCAGAAGAGGCAAGCATTTAGAAGTCGCTCGAAGGCGAGGCTTCACCACCTCCTCCAACTTTGTGGAGTGACTCCGACTTTGATACCCACAAAGTCATGAGTTATCGTCTCCCTTTCTCCAAGGAGTTTCCTAGTGACTACCAGTCCCTCCAACCTAAGCCGACTCCTACCATCATAGTCATGAAGGATAACCTTTTTCCAAGGATGTTGATGTTGGAGGATGTCGATAGGAGAGACCAGGCTAAGAATGAGATGGAGCTGAAGCTTAAGAAGTATAAAGATGGTTATACTGAAAGCTAGTGGTCGATGAAGGCCTTGCAGAAAGAAAAGGAAACCTAGAAGGAAAAGCTGGCAGGAAACTGAGGATGTTCATTACCTTTATTTTTACTTTTTGTACATTCATATGGATTATGTTAGCCCTCGTTTGGGGTTACTTGTTATTACTAACTTCTCATGAGGTCAAACGTGTAATCCAGGTTTCTTTTTACCGGTGGAACATTAAGGATTCCTATGGAATTTAGAGCTTGATCCCCTCTAGGGGCGGCATGGACTCCTCTTAGGGATCCAACATTTTTACCGCCTCTTCATACGGCAAAGATCCCTCTTAGGGGTCCAAGAATGTGATCGCCTCTAAGGGAGGCAAGGACCACTTTATGGGATCCATCAATTTGATCACCTATATGGGTGGCAAGGATCTCTTTTTGGAATTCATCATTTTTATCACCTCTTTGAGTGTGTGTATGTGTGTGTGCGTGTGTGTGTGTGTGTGTGTGTGGTGTGTGTGTGTGTGTGTGTGTGTCTAGGGGGGGGGGGGGCAAGACTCCCTCTGAGGGATCCAATATTTGATCTCCTCTAAGGGAAACAAGGATCCTTCTTAGGGATCCAACATTTGATCGCCTCTAAGGGAAAAAAGGATCCTTCTTTGGGATCCAACAATATGATCTCCTCTAAGGGCGGAAAGGATCTTTCTTTGGTATCTTGCAATTTGATCTCTTCTATGGGCGGCAAGAATCCTTTTTATGGATCCAACATTTTTATTTCCTCTTAGAGCGGTGAGGATCCCTCTCAAGGAATCATCATCTTGATTGCCTCTAAGAGAAATAAGGATCCATCTTTGGTAACAAACAATGTGACTGGCTCTAAGGGCGGCAAGGATCCAACCTTGGGATCCTGCAATTTGATCTCCTTTATGTGCGGCAAGGATTCCTCTTTGTTGGACAAGTGACCTCACACACAAGAGGGATAATGAATTGTGTGTTTCAGAAAAACATGGTTTTGAAAAAACTTAAGATTTAAAATCAGAGTTTAAAAATATCTTTACAAAAGTGTTTAAGATTATGCAGCAGAAAAATAAATGTGAAATGTGTAAAGAGTTAAGGGAATAGGGGAACATCGAGAGTTATACAAGTTCAGTTAAAAATGACTTAACCTTGTCCCCAAGAATTTATATTGAAATTATCTAATAAAATTAAGATCTTTAAGTAGGTTAAACTCTCGAACCACCTTATACAAGGAAAAATGAAGTTTATGGCTAACTTTCAACCAAAGAGCAAACATGGGAGCTAATCAGTGAGTCTTCCTTCAAACAGCAGATCAAAGCGTTAGTCTTCTTTCCGTAAGAATCTTGGAGCGATTAGTCTTCAAGCTTCAAAGAAACTTTGGGAGTTTTTAACACCGGGATGAGCTCTTGAACCTAAACCTTGGATTTATACTAGGCTAACAAATAACCCGAGAGATTTTACCATCGGGCTAATCTCAAACTGAAACAAGCGTTTAATACCGAGCTAAGCTTTAACCTAGTCTTGGTTTTATCACGGGCTAACCAAGAACTTAAGAGATTTTATCATATGTTAATCTCGAGCCTAAACAAGAGACTTGATTACACGAATCTCAAACCTAAGACTTTTACGAGTTTAAATTCAAAAGTTTTTGTTTGTATTTAAGGCATGTAACTTAGAAGTAACTTGCAAATCAAGATTCCACATTCTTCCCCTTTTTCTTATGATGACAACACATCTCTCAGGGATGTGGTAAAATAAAGAAATAAAATTATTTTGATTAATGAAACTCGTCCTCAAATTAGAAGAGAGTATACTCTACCCCCCTGAGAGTATATTTATCCCACTTTGTCAAAATCCAAAAGGCGGGTAAAGATGCATTGCGGTAAATTTGAATACGTGGAGATGGGAAATTAAGAAATTAGGAAAGCGAAACATGTTGTTTTATTAAGAGAGAATACTAGGAATACAAATTATAAGAAGATAAGTTTACTGAAATTAAGAATTGCGGAAGACTTGAAACAAATTAATAAACCAAGCATTTAAAATATATAGATGAGATCATTCAATTCCATAAGCATCATCATTCCTTTGAGATCATTTTCTTCATTTCTTTTACGTCTCTTTCTATGTTTTGAATTTTTTTTCCAAATTTGGTCGATATCCATGTCTTTTGTTTCTTCTGGGTCATCTTCCTCAGTCATCCACCCATCCCTTAATTCTTCGTATTTTTTTTCAATCTTCATGTCTCTGAGGCTGATGTAGTAAATTATATTATTGGATGAGATTGATTTTTCTCCCTAAGTAACAATGTTGAAGGTACTTAAGATTCTTGTGATCATTTCTCCTTATGGAAGTTCTACTGAGGGTTTTTATTTGGAGTAAAAAACTATTGTGAAACATTCCATCCACCAGTTCGTTGGAATATTTTTTGTAAGAAGCCGAAGAGGGATGATATAATTTTTGATAACATAGTTGTTGTTTATGTTTCTTGGGAGTATGATTCTTGTTATAAGGTAGTGAGTGATTCAAACTTTTGGCTTCGAGAGTAAACGGGAATCTTATTTTCTCCATGGGGTTGATGACAAAAGTGTTTAAGGTTACAATTCGCTTGAAAAAGTTTAGACCTATGGGCCTCTCTAACTTATAGGAAGTTGCTAGGAAGGGTATTTCAAACATTCTACCAAAGCATTATTTGTGGATTATTATTTATGCATTTTTACTAATGATGTCAAAGTATTTTCAATCACATGCAGGCTTTAGTAGAATTCTTTTACCAGATTTGGGAAGATTCTATCAGGTACCCTGGTAAAGAAAGCCCTCAATGAGGCTTGACAAATATGAGAATAATGTTTGTAGCCTTTAATGAAGGTTTCCTCCATATACCGTGGTTCTTTTGTCTTCTATTATATGATCATAATCTTTTCTTCTTGCTTTTTATTCAACAACACAGCTGTGATGATTTCTCTTCTTGGCGCTTCTATGAAATTTTGGCTTGAGGAGGCCATGGTGATATTTACAAAAGAGCAACTCACACAAGAAAAGAAGCTAGAAGATGTGAATTTTGAGATGCAAGAACTAGTGAGAGAGCGTACATATTTATAGTGTGTGTTCTGACGATTTACTTGTGTATTTTTGGGAATTGATGAATGGAGATTATGCTGATTGAAAATAAAAGAGAAATCTTTCCAAAATAAAAAAGTCAATCAATTGGCTAGTGGATCCAATGGATTCACTACTACAAAAGGTATATACAATAACGCTGACATCACCACGGTCCTTGGACCGTGGTAATAACTCTAAATTCAGGCGTCAATAAATTGTTTTATTTTTTAATTAAAAATTGTAAATTTATTACCACGGTTGTTTAGAATAATTGTGGCGATATCTTATACCTTTCTTGGGCTTGATTCTCAGAGCCAACAAATTCGTGATTTCTTTATTATTTTAGTTGCACCTTTCATTTTTATATATTTTTAGTTAAAAAATGAAAGTTATATCACTACGGTTGGTTACACTAACTGTTGTGATATATTTTTCATTTTTCATTTTAAATTTTTGAATACTTAAAACCTGGCGCTTTTTTATATAATTACAGTAACGTAAATATATATCACCGTGGTTTTTTAAAATGATCGTTGTGATATATTTTTCAATTTTATTAAAAAAAAATTAAATTCTTAAAACCTGATGCTTTTTTTATAAAATTACTTTAGGTTAACCATATATTAAATCGGCTATATTAAACAACAGTGGCGGAATGACTTATTCACTTAGTTGCAGTTGTGAATTTCCAATCCTGGCGAAACAAAACCATTTTCAACCATGACTAAATGACACCACTTTCAACCCTAACAAAACAACACTATTTTCAACCCTAACGAGACAACACATTTTTCAACCCAAACAAAATAACACCATTTTCAACCAAAAATTTCATACAACTTTGTCGTTCTAGGATTACGTAGCTTCGAGGAGGAAGAAGACACCAACTTTATCATTATAGGCTTACATACCGCCGAGGAGGAAGACAAAGATTCTAACAACTTTTTTTTACTTATTCATCACGTTTCTGGTACATAAACGTTTTTCCTTATGCATTTACAGTAAAATTCATTTTCCATTGTGTTTGTTTTTATGTTATTGATATGATTATGTTGATGATGTCGTTGTTATTAATGCCATTGTATTTATGATGACATTGTTGTTGATGATGCATTTTTTATTGATATGCCATTTTTGTTGATGCCATTGTGTTGATGATGCTAGTGTTGTTGTTGATGATGCCATTAAGTTGGTGATAACATTATGTTGATGATGTCATTGTTGTTTATGTATTTGTTGTTGTTAATGGCATTATGTTGATGATGCCATTGTTGTTGGTGATGCCATTATTGTTGATATGGCATTGTGTTAATGATGCTTTGTGTTGATGATTTCACTGTTGTTGTTGATGCCATCGTGTTGCTGATGTCATTTTGTTGATGATGCCATTTTTGTTGATGATGCATTTGTTTTTGATATTGTCATTGTGTTGATGATTTCATTGTGTTGATGATGCCATTGTTGTTTATGTATTTGTTGTTGTTAATGCCATTGTGTTGATGCTGCCATTATTGTTGATGATGCCATTGTTGTTGATAGCCATTGTGTTGATAATGCCTTGTGTTGATGATGTCATTGTATTTACTGATTCCATTCTTTTATTGATTCCATTGTATTGATGGTTCCATTATAGTTGATGATGCATTTGTTATTGATGCTGACATTGTGTTGATGATGGCATTATGTTAATAATGTCATTGTGTTGATGATGCCATTTTTGTTTATGTATATGTTGTTGTTAATGCCTTGATGATGTCATTGTTATTGATGTTGTCACTATTGTTTATTGTTTTATGTCTTAATAGATGACCTCTTATTCATCTAATAGTGACAAAACTACTTATACAAATGAAACTTTTACAAATATTTAATCGAGTTGCTACAATAATGGCACAATTAGCAAAAGCCTGCAAGTCGGGTGTCAAATATCTGGTCGAGTTTAGTGTCGTCTATACGATACTTGATGGTACTCATACGTCACTTTTTAAGAGTTATGTTGTGTTTCTTGGACGTATCAAAATCAGCATATTGATAAATGATTAGAAAGAAGTACTAGAAAAGATGAAAGATATCATATGGACATACGTTAAGGTATTAATTTTAATTTTCATTGATTCTATATTACTTTGTATAATCACTAATACATACTTATTAATGTAACCGTGTAGTTGATGTTTTAGTTTTCTGATGATCCTAGGATGAAAAAAAAGTGGATCACTTATGTTGGTACGTGTTGGAAGGGATTTAAGTCACAACTCACAAGCGGTTACATTAGGAAACCTAAGTCTAATCTTGCGCTTCCATGAGTGAGTACTAATTGTATTTTCTGATAATTTTATGCTTATGCTTTATAGATACAACCAAACAAATTATATTTTTACTATGTTTAAAACAGGTTAAGAGTGAAGTACGGCAACTGAGCAAAGTAGAAAACAAATATCCCGTAGATTGTCTTATGAGGATACAGGAAACATGAGAAAATAATTATTGTTGAAATAATACAATAACTAGGAGAATGGGACTCAATGAGTCATGAGCGTAACCCATCTCCACCATCATGATATGATAAGTGGAAGAGGGCTCGACAAAGACCAAATAGAGACTACACTTCAGATGCCTCAAGATTAGTCACTGAGAAAATTATAAGTTAGATTTGTTTTGTGTATGTTATATGTTATTTAAATTTCTTTGATCATTAACAATGTATATCTTATCGTGTTGGGTAGGATTCATTGGTTATGTCGGTCCGTGAAGGTTCCTTTGTTCCAAAACCACAAAATGATATATTAGTAGAAACAATAGGAACAAAGGAGCATGGTATTAAATTTAGGTACATTCACCGTGTTTGTATATAATTAAATGAATAGGATGTTTATGGATTTTTAGATCTAGTTGGTATTCAATTTACAAAATTCGACAAAAAAGAGTGAAGATTATATAACATCATAATTAGATGGGGAAAAATTGTTACTTAGCATTATTTCTCCATAAGTGAGTGTCGCATTACGCGAAAAACCGGCGGGAAAACAAGAACAACAGAGCCGCCACCGTGCGTTATTTATCCCAAAAGAGGGAAAGGAAACGCTCGAAGTAAACCTGGAAAAGACATGGTCTCGCGACCAAAGAGAATGGGATCGGGAGTCGGTTATGCGAAGGGAAGGTATTAGCACCCCTACGCATCCGTCGTACTCGACGGGATCCACGCACAAAAGGAAGGAAAATGGTTGCTAAAACGCTGCTCAAACACACACACACTGGCTGAAAGAGACATAAGAAAACAAACAAGACTGAAACTGACTCGGCAGGATATCGCATCCTGGGCCTACTTAGTCTATCAGGCATAGACATCAGAGTCGAAGTAGTTCGGACTGGGGAAACGACACATGCTCGCTAGGATATCGCATCCTATGCATACGTATCTCCTTGGGCGAAGGAGAATCAGAGCATTCGTAGCTCGGCTGACACGCACACAAACAAACAGACAAAGGCAAACGTGGAGCCTGAATGCCAATCACTGGACTTACATCAGCATCCGAACCAAAAGACACACACACTGGAACCCAAATGCCACTCGATGGACTTACATCGGCTTCCAAGCACACAACAACGCAACAAGTTAATAGGGAGTCGGGGACTCGAGCCTATAACTGTCAAACACACACTCAAACAAACAGACAACAAATTGCTAAGGAGTCAGGCACTCGAGCCTAGCAACTGTCAAACAACACACACAAAAAGAAAAAAAAAGGCGCCCGGAGAGATCAGCTCATCTCCTGCCTACGTACCTCATCTGGTATGAGGATCAGGGCGACGTAGTTCCCCTACGCAGGGAAAAAGGACTAGCCTAACCAGATAACAGAGGGGGACACAACACTAGGGAGACTACGACTCGAGCCTAGATGTTGTCATGCAAAGTCGTCCCTAAGTTAAGGTTTCTAGCTAACTTGCACAGGAAGCAAGCCTATCCTAAACATGACTTGCACAGGAAGCAAGCCACACCTATCCTAACTTGCACAGGAAGCAAGGGTCTCGATTGCAACTAGGGCAAGAGAAAGGGGAGGTCTCAATCGCAACGAGGGCGAGAGAAAAGAATTAGGTGTTAGTTGTTAGTCAAACTCGACAAGACATCGCATCTCGTGCCTACGTATCTCATCTGGACATGAGAATCAGAGTTGCCGTAGTTCGGCTAAACTATTCCCGTTGGTTCGTGTTTTTTAAGTGGACAACGTCACTGCGCAATCTACCTGATGCTCGACCTTTGGAGACTTACTCACCTGTAGTAGAAGGAGTGGATGTATCCTTTAGAGGGGATAATGTTTGTTTGTGTTTTAGGAAAGCTCAAGCAAGAAAGGAAGTCATATACGAAGGAACCGTGCTACCTTAATTGACATGCAAACGAGACTACGCGGAGTCTAACAAACCTAGGGGATACAATCACACCACACAAGCACATACAGCATGAAATAAACACACCAACAAGGGGCTCAAACATCAAGGCTAGGTTTTAGTCGAGGGGTCATATCAACCTCAACAAACAAACCTTTGGAACGGGGTGAATGTTCCTCTTAACCTTGCCATTGAGGGGCTAAGGTGAAGCAGATGAAAGGAGATGAGGGGTGTGCCTCATTGCTCTTATCCCTGGTCAGGGAGAGCTCAAGACAAGAATGTGTGGGTTCAGAAAGTGGGAACCCTTCTACACATTTGATACTGACTCAACTGTACAATTGTACAAGATCTTGGGTTTGTATCTGCAATGCATCAACACAGTGGTGTGAGCAAAGCAGATGACACACAGAATAGCAGGGGATAGGTTGCATATCCCTTGGGTTCTGCCAATTGCCTCTTCACTTAGGAGGTCTTTAACTATGTACAGGGACAAGATTTAAACATACACAAACATTGCCTCTTAAGGAGGACTTCAGACAGTTGCCTGGCCAAGTAACAGACCAGGTCTTCCAGACTACATGAAGATTAGAAGTATACCTCAATGCAAATTGCTTAATAAGCAAAGCAAAGCAAAAGTTCACAAGGAACTGAGCAACTAAAAGCACCTGAAATAGTCAAGCAGACATTAGTATACAACTTCAGACAAAGCAAAAAGAAATAGACATCAACAGTTAATCAGAAGCAAATGGATGTGCAAGGCACAAGGCTTAAGGCATGTGAGCCAAGCCACCTACAAAACAAACAAGTTAGTCAATGATATTCAAGCAATCTTAATCAAAAAGAATTGGTCTCATTGGTCATTTGTTGGTCAACCTGAAAACATGAACTCAAAGGTGAGTAACAGGACCACTAGGGCAAGCCTAGGGTCAAAAAGGAATGAAAAAGTCAAAATAGCAAAGGGCAAGCATCCAAAATCATGTTAAAACAATCAAGAATCAATGCCAATTGGGTTCACATTCATATCAATCACTATCATCATTTCATGGATAATTTAGGTCAAGACATAGCAAACAGAAGCTCATAGGAGTCAACAGAAAGACTTGCATCAAAAGCAAACTCAAACATTTCCAAAAATCACCAAATAAATCATGATCAATCACAACACAAAGCATGGTAAGCATGTCAAATTTCATCTCATTTGGACAAGTGGAAGGCAGTCAATGAAAATCAGAAAGGGAAAGCAATTTTGAACATGCTCAAAGAAGTCAACCAAACATGCATCAACTTGAAAAATTCATAAATCAGAGATGGCATATGATAAATGAATGGGACTAAAACCATGGCAAATCTTAGGATGTCTAGTTATCTCATGTAAAATTTCATGTCCATCTAATAAAGTATGAGCATTTCACAAAACAAATGGGCACATGTATCACATAAGGTCAACATCTTGGTCAAACAGGGGAGAAAATCTCAAACAAATGGAAAATACCATAAACAAATCCACAAAAAATCATATGCAAACTAGACATATTCAAGCTCAATCATACAAAAAATCAATCCATTTGGAGGTCAATAGGCATGGCTATAAAAATCAACAAGTTACACATCAATGGTGTGACACAAATTGTCACACCCTACTTCAAAAATTCACAACTCACAATCCAGATAAGATAAATTCACAAACTCTACATCAAAATAAAAATGAATGTGTCTAGTTTGTGCTCAAAAAGTTTCAAGTCCATAGGATAAGTCATGACTATTTCACAAAGGTTTTGGTGGAATGTGCAAGAAATGGATACATGTTACAAACCAATATGCCAAGTAAAATCCAATGATCACAAAATTCTGGAAAAAAATATGATAAAAAAGTAGAGATCATGATGAAGATAATGCAAAAATTCCCATGAGAATTGGATTTAAAATGATGGAGATATGATTTTTGAAAGTTGTTGCATCAAATTGAAATAAAAATTGAAGAAAAAAATGAATTAAATGGATTTAATAAGGACCGGATGGCATTTTTGTAAATATCCGAGCCACTTATCAATGCGCAGTCGTTTTGGACACGGGGAGGAAATATTTTCATTGGCTCATGGCAAACAGTACCATGCACGCACGTGGGACTCAAGAAATCTGGGCAAGGCATTTGAATCTAGGGTTTATGTACAGTATGAAGCTTCATCATCTTCCCAATTCGATCCAAAAGAAAATTTCCAGAAATTAAAATTAAGTACACCAAAATGATCAGCAAGCTTCAACTAATACGAATCCAATAACAATTTTCACTAAATCACAACATAACTCATGAATCGAGCAAGAATAGAATTTCATCTTCAAACTTAAAACAACAATATCTCCTAAACTACTCAACCAAATCATGTAATTCGAAGCTCAATGTGCTCAGGGACAAGAGATCTACACAGTACATATCATGGTTTTGAGAAATTAGAGATTCGTGTTCTTACTTGTTTTTGAAGAAAGTAGTGGAACAATGGTTGTTTTGATGTTTGCTGGTGAAACAGATGCACTAACAGCTCCCCAAAGTTGAATGGTCAAAGAAGTTTAGCTCAACAACTTTGTTCTTAGCTCAAATCCAGGACTGCCATTGAAATGCTCTTCAATGGAACAGGGTTTGCCTTTGGTTACAGTTGAGAAACAGGGCATGGAAATGCTTACAATCAGTTGGTGAATGATGGAACAAGCAGGCAATGCACGAGTTCCTTTAGGTTTCAGCAGGATTTTCGAAAAATGAAGAAAATGGTTTTTGAGAGCAAATGCTTTTTTCTGTCTTGGTAAGAGGCTGCTAGGGTTCTGCAGAGTGAATTATGATGTATATATGTTGTAATTAGTGGAGCTAAGCATAATTAATCAAGGTGGTAAAACAGAACTTTGCAAATGAAGGTCTTTTGCTAATTGTGCAATTTTCACTTAAGTGGTGAGGTGTATGGTGCTGGCTGCGAAATTTGGGCCTAAACAAATCCAAAACAACATTTCTGAACTATCTCAATTGGCAAAATGTGTTAGAATTGGTTATTTCAAAAGTCCATTTTTGCACCACACTTGAAATTAATTAATGCAAGTCCAAAAAGGCCATTTTGAATGGTGAAGTTTTGATGCATGATGATGACATTTTTGGAAAGAGGGGATCAAATGTGACTTGTAGGAAAAAACCCCATCCAATTTGGCCAAATGGTTTGAGAGATATGGCCTTTTGAAGTTCAAAAATATTTGAGATTGAATTGATCATAACTTGCCAACCATACATGGGAATTGAGAGTTCTTGGACTTTTTGGAAATGGGAGAACAAGATCTTCAACTTTCATGTTGGGAAAAAATTCATTTGAAGCTTGTATCATGATGTAAGTTTAGGCTCAAGAAGTTTCCATTTTTGGCAGTTAAAATTACAAGTCCAGTTTCTATTTTTGGAAATTTCTGATTTTGCTTCAAATTCTTCAATGATGATGTTTGCCATGATATATTAGGCCTATTGGGACATGAATAAGCTCTCTCAAACCAAATCCATCCATCAAAACCATAAAATCAACCACAGTTGACCAAGTTTGACTTTTTAGGGTTTCTGACTGACTGTGCATTGACTGATGACTTCTGAACATCCAATCTTTGACCTAAACACTTCAAATGGATCCCCAAGTCATGTGAACATGTTGGACCAAACCTAGGGCCTTGGCTCCTTGGAAATTGTGCTTGCTTGCTTGGTTGACTGATCTCTTGATCAGTTTGACCTAATTCTCTTGATTGGCTTGCACTTGAGGCAAAAGGGACAATGCAATGCTATGCAGTGGACCATGTTATGCTATGACCTAATATGAGAATGTATGTACAATGATAGGTGCAAATTTGAGGTGCTACAGCTGCCCCTATTCAATCAGCTGGGAACCCGAACGGATGATAGCAGCGGCTGTCATACTTTCAGGGTAAACAGGGATTGAATACTAAGAACCGTAGAATTTGCACAATACAGGAATCCACCAATGGAAACGTCCACTGGGATTTGATCTTTATTACTGGGTACATTATTATTTTTTGGTTTTTGTTTTCAAAGGGTACGGCCACATCCAGACATCACAACGATGATGAATGGGAATAAAAATCACAACTAGATGCCGACGGACAACTAGGAAAAACTCAACGTTTACCAAGACCAACGGAGAGGTAACCAGACATTAATGAATGATTGGAAGAGATACAACCATACGTCAGCGGACGTAATGGGAAAAACTCAACGTTTACCAAGACCAACGGAGAGGTAACCAGACATTAATGAATGACTGGAAGAGATACAACCATACGTCAGCGGACGTAATGGGAAAAACTCAACGTTTACCAAGACCAACGGAGAGGTAAATCCACATGGGGACAGGTACAACTAGACGTCATAGGACGAATAGGAAAAACTCGACGTTTATCGACACCAACGGAGAGGAGGACTACTGCTGGGGAGACAGAACACAACCAAATCATCAACGGATGATTGGGAAAAACTCGACGTTTATCGACACCAACGGAGAGGAGGATTAACTGGGGACGACCCTGCGGGGAAAGATATCAACTATACGCCAACGGACGCATAGGAAAAACTCGACGTTTATCGACACCAACGGAGAGGAGGAATACTTCACTAGGGAAGAAGGACACAACCAAATCATCAACGGATGATCGGGAAAAACTCGACGTTTATCGACACCAACGGAGAGGAGTAATCTTCACTAGGGAAGGGATAGCGACGTTATGAACATCGAAAGAGGATGTTTACCGACATCAAAAGAAAACCAGACACTTACGCATGACTGGAAATCACCGAAGGATGGTGTTTACCGACACCAAGAAGACCAGACACTTACGCATGACTGGAAATCACCGACGGATGGTGTTTACCGACACCAAAGAAGACCAGACACTTACGCATGACTGGAAATCACCGAAGGATGGTGTTTACCGACACCAAAGAAGACCAGACACTTACGCATGACTGGAAATCACCGAAGGATGGTGTTTACCGACACCAAAGAAGACCAGACACTTACGCATGACTGGAAATCACCGACGGATGGTGTTTACCGACACCAAAGAAGACCAGACACTTACGCATGACTGGAAATCACCGACGGATGGTGTTTACCGACACCAAAGAGAACCAGACACTTACGCATGACTGGAAATCACCGAAGGATGGTGTTTACCGACACCAAAGAAGACCAGACACTTACGCATGACTGGAAATCACCGAAGGATGGTGTTTACCGACACCAAAGAAGACCAGACACTTACGCATGACTGGAAATCACCGACGGATGGTGTTTACCGACACCAAAGAAGACCAGACACTTACGCATGACTGGAAATCACCGAAAGATGGTGTTTACCGACACCAAAGAAACAACACACGCGGGTGCTGACGGGATACTGACATCCACAAGATGACAGGGCAAGGCTGAACACTTGCAGGGGGTCTCACTGGGGATCAAGGTCACGACAGCGAGCAAACAGGAAGGAACACCAAGGATACCGGGTTGTAGGTATGAAACGGTGACCGACCAAACGTGAATTGGTTTGTGTTCCAAACACTCAACATCCTGAAGAGGGCTAGAAAAGCAGTCTTGTTAGAGGATGAACATTCGATTCCACAAGGAATACGAATCTTACTCTGCTGGAGATAACAATCGAAAGATTGACCAAAGAGTGCATGAGATATATTATCTATAGCCGTCAAAACGTAGATAATACACTCGCATGGAAGATTATCCATAACCGGGTTGTAGGTTGTTAAATGAATAATCGACCGACAAGAAAGGCATCGGTACCAGGACTAGGTATGCAAAGATGACCAATCAAAAGAGGATAAAGTTGCTAACTCGGAGCAAATATCCAAAAAGAAGGGGAAGACCCAAAGGGGACAATACTGCTTGATCAAGGCAAGTATCCAGAGGGGAAAAGAATACCAATACCGCAAACCGGATACTGATAACTGCAAAGAGGGGATTACATCTACCGGTTAGTAGGCAGAAAACCACGGAAAAGTAACCAGTCATCGATAGGATGAGCACACAGGGTTAACTCTGCCAAGGGGATGAAAGTGGGATTTTACAACTACCAGCTAGTAGGTAGAAAACCACAAAGATAGGACTTACAACTACCGGTTTGTAGGTAGAGGTCAAAGAGAAGTAACCAGTCATCAATAGGATGAGCACAAAGGGTTAACTCCATCAAGGGGAGAAAGTGGGATTTTACAACTACCGGTTAGTAGGTAGAAAACCACAAAGATAGGACTTACAACTACCGGTTTGTAGGTAGAGGCCAACAAACAGTCTACTGAGAGACAGAGTGAGAAAAAGGATTTACAACTACCGGGTAGTGGGTAGAAGACCGCAAAGGTAGGACTTACAACTGCCGGTTTGTAGGCAGAGGCCAACAAATTCCGCTGAGGATGAGATGAATGAGTGCCGGTTAGTGAGCGACTATTCATTTATGCCCCAGGGAAGCGCAAGCGACAGCCAACAGGAAGCCAATTTAGGATCGATCCAAAAAGGCAGACTGAAACAAGAATCATCCTAATGAGGAAAGAACTCAATAGGGTAAACCCATCCCGTGCAGGGAGGGAACGGAAACAACCGTCATCCACGAGGATGTATCTCAGTGGGGAGCGCAGAAGGAAATGGTAGACACTTTCTGCTTAAGGGGTTGGCTCTACATGGAGAGATCAGACGCACCCAACTCTGCTAAGAGGATCCACTGGAGAGATCTGTATTACCAAATAGCAGAAGGCAAACATCAACGGATACACGGCAACAACTGCAACATGAGTATCCAAATGCTATGATTATGCATGTATGCATTCTATCTAAAATGTATGATGAATGCTGACAAACAGACATGTAAACACAGGGCCAGGGATCAACCACCCGGTACTACTCTTCTTCCATAGGGAAGGCCAAAAACACCAAAGAGCAAACGCGATCCGCTGGAAACCGGGATATCAGGGAACAACACCATCCTGCGGGGAGAGGAGAAGACTGCTCTGCTGGAGAGAGGAACGCTAACGTCTTCAGTAAACACTCTGCTTGGGGAACTGCCCTACAAAAGTATTTCAACAGCAACCTTGCTGGGAATGCCCCACGGTAGGGCTCGAACAATCCTCTACTGGAGATGCCCCACAATAGAGCTAACGGGGACTTGGAGGAAGAATGTTGTACTGCCGGGAACATGAAGATAAACAACTTCAACCAACACTACACTGAGCAACCTCGTTGAGGAGAAACCATGAAAATGTTCTGCAGGAAAAAAGATACAGTCATGCTCGAGATACGAACAATTGTCTTACCTGTTGGTAATCATACCACCCTCGGGAGAGCACTGCGGATCTCCTAAGTATCCTTCCATCATCGCGAATGTTCACTTTGTTTAAGAACAATTTTTTTGAAAAATTTGTTTATTTTGAAAACAATGATACTTTATCATTAAAAACATGCAAAACATTTGTTAAGTCGAAACAAATAAGAGTGCAAATAATTGGATAAAAGCTCAAATTGATGTGATGGAATGGTAGTCTGCAAAGGGCAGGACTCCATAGATCTGTACAAGTTTGAAATCGGTGATATATATTGGAGAGGGCTACATTGAACATAATGACCTTTCCTCTACCATTCTGAATTTTCGATGTATTCAAAGCTTCAGTCGACGACGAATCGAGAATTCCTGACGGATGACAGATGTACAGCACAGTCTTGTCAAGATGCAGTTACTTGCCAAATCCCTAATTTTTGCCTAGATTGCCCCAGTGTGAGGTGATCAATCTAGCGGGATGCAAATTCTTTTTTTTTTCAATGTCTCTAACTTTTGCCTGGATCGCCCTTTCGGGTTTTCAATCCACCGAGACGCTCCTTTTTGCCTAAGTCGCCCTTTGGGGTGTTCGACTTAGCGAGCTATTCTGCTTTTTTGTTTTTATCTTAGGCGAAGTATTTCTTGACTGCATCAGAATCCACAGGACGAGTGAACTTCTTCATCCATTGTAGTAAGTGTCAGAACACTGCCTGAAGAGGCTCTTTTGACAACATATGGACGTTCATGGCTTGCAGAGTTCACTTGCCCCTGGAAACCGGGCGTGAAAGACAAGACTTTCTTAAGCACAAGGTCCCTCGGAACACACGAGGCTTGACCTTCTTATCGCGTGCTCTTTTCACTCTCTGCTGATATGATTGACCATGACACATGGCAGTTGATTTCTTCTTTTCGATCGAATTCAGCATCAGCCAACTTGGGACTTTGAGGGTGCTATTTTCTTTTGTTTCTTTCTTTCTTTCTTTTTCTTTCTTTTGATTTTGCTTTTGATTTTGCACCCTCCTCTTTTCTTTTTTTCTTTTTTTTTTTTCTTTTTTTTTTGATGCCCCAGTTGGCTGTTCTGCTGATTCTCGAGATGCAGCTGAGTGATCTTCTTTTCTTGCTCAAGAAGTCGGGAAATCTCGCCAGGAATCCCTTCAACATCATCTTCGTCCGCTTCGGATACAGGGAATTCAAAATTGGGAGATGACGTCCGATCATTATGTTCGATGGGTTTGAGAAACAAACCTGCATAAAGATTTTGATATGAAAAGCTTTTTGAAAATCAAACAAGACAATCGTTATGCAGATGAAAAGATTGCTTTTATTCTTGTTTTTTAAGGTTTTTTGTGATCACCAATTTCATGCAAAAAGCGAAAAGGGAAAACAAATGGAAAAACAAATGTTTAACATGAATTTATTTGAATGAAAATATCATTGCACAAAATAATGCCAACAATGTCATCACTTCTCCTTTTGGCATGGGAGAAGGGTTTTTAAACAAAGTGATTACTACTCTGACTTATGAACAACTGTAGGAACGCCCACAGTGACCCAATTGTGATAGATCCCTCCAGGGATGACAACCGTTAGTATCCTTTGCATCAGCAGCAAACAACCCTCTTTGTTGAAGATCTCAGAAAACAAGTCGACGCCAGCCCGGGACTTGTTATCTTCAAGCTTGATTAACACGGGGACCCAAATCTTCAAAGTTCAGAATACCTGACCTCACGAGGTCTTGAACCTTCATCTTCAGCTGGAAACAACTATCCACATCATGACCAGGAGCACCCGAATGATACACACAATGCTGTTCAGGCCTATACCACCACCGAGGGTTGACGGGTATGGGCGGCGGGTCTTTAGGAGTAATCAAGTTCCGCTCTAACAGAGTGGGATACAGTTCGGCGTAGGACATGGGGATTGGATCAAAAATGATCTTCTTCCTCTCATTACTTGTACCAGCTTGATTATCAATGGGAGGCTGGTAAGCCTGCTGCTGAGGACGATGTTGTTGACGCTGATGCTGTTGAGCTGGTCTTCTCTGCTGTTGTTGAGGTTGAGTTGCTGGGATAGTCACAGCAGCGACCTGACGATATGATCCTCTGTTCGCACTCCTTCGACGGTGCACAGCATTCGTTTCATTCTCTCCCCTTTTGGGTGCCCTAGAGAATGTCTTCTTAGAACTGGAAGAACTTGAAGAGCCAGGATGGCGAACCGGAGCGCGGGTTGCTCTGACATTAACAGTCTCTGCAGCAAAAGGCTGTTTACTGATTCTGATCCCCCTCAATTCATCACCCACGGCATAATCATTGACGAGAATAGTGACAGCAGCATTCTCATGAACGGGTACGCCCACTGGTGAAGCACGGTGGACTGGTGGAATCACGGCTTCCAGTCTCTGGGCTAAGGCACGCAGCTCCTCTTGCCCCTGAACAACTCCTTGCATCATCGTCACAAACTGGGCCATGTTTGCCCTCATCTCAGCCAACTCTGTCTGAACCTGGTCCATAATCCTCTGATGATTGCGTCTGGTTGAGTACCGATGCGGTCTTCGATCAGCTATCCTGTCTCAGTCAGGAACCAAAGTGAGAAGTCTCTCCCAAACATGTCTGCAATGCAAGGATGTTATGTGCATGATATGCATGATGCGGATGCGGATGCTATTTTATCATGAATGATCCTGATAAAGGATATGCGTATGCGAGTTAACTTTTTTCTTTTTCATGCATTACTATTTTTTTTGGAAAATAAACATGCTATGATGCAAATGATGCAACATGACGGGTCAGGCTGTGCGTCTCAAGGCACAGGGTCAAAGCTTCGGCTTGAACTCTGACCATAATCATCTGAAACCCAAAGTCAATCTGATCAACTGGCATCTGAACCCAATCTGAGGAACCAAGTCACCATAAATCCGACTTGGGGAGTTCCGAAATAAACGAAACTGGAGATTACATTACTATCATCACAGGATCATCCATTTAATGGATGACAGCCAGATCCTCTGAACAGGTACTCTCGAATTCAACCCGGGGATCCGAAATAAACGGAACCCGCTGATAAACCACGGACAGAACTCCGGCGTCCCAGAAATAAATGTCCACAATTCACAGTCACCATCAGTACCAGGAGTCACCAACTGTACCTGTTAAAATGATCAATCCCTCCCCACTCACGGGTGTAGTCTAGGCCAGGGTAAGGTCGAGAGAAACACAACATAAATAACCTTTCGCAGAATATCATCATATACACACCTGAAGTATGCAACGACAATATCCCACCAGGGTCTGAACTGTTCGTGATATCAATGTTCCGCTGAGTGGCGCAATACCACCCGCTTCCCACGAATCACTCTATTCCTAGGTATCCTAGATTTCACTCATAGCCTGGGCATTGGGCCTTTTACCTCGAGTAACTCCCACCCCAAACAGAGAAACACAGCACAGCCAGCAAATGAATATGAATGAATGCAAACATTAATGCAAACAATAAATGCGAACAGTAAATGCAAATATATACAAATGAATGCAATATATAACACAGCACAAAGCAACCAAAACCCTAACCTAGAGAGCGCTAGGAGAGACTCGCTTAGGGAAGATGGACCAGCAAGAGGTCAACTTCTCTATATCCCCAGCAGAGTCGTTAGCTGTCGCATTACGCGAAAAACCGGCGGGAAAACAAGAACAACAGAGCCGCCACCGTGCGTTATTTATCCCAAAAGAGGGAAAGGAAACGCTCGAAGTAAACCTGGAAAAGACATGGTCTCGCGACCAAAGAGAATGGGATCGGGAGTCGGTTATGCGAAGGGAAGGTATTAGCACCCCTACGCATCCGTCGTACTCGACGGGATCCACGCACAAAAGGAAGGAAAATGGTTGCTAAAACGCTGCTCAAACACACACACACTGGCTGAAAGAGACATAAGAAAACAAACAAGACTGAAACTGACTCGGCAGGATATCGCATCCTGGGCCTACTTAGTCTATCAGGCATAGACATCAGAGTCGAAGTAGTTCGGACTAGGGAAACGACACATGCTCGCTAGGATATCGCATCCTATGCATACGTATCTCCTTGGACGAAGGAGAATCAGAGCATTCGTAGCTCGGCTGACACGCACACAAACAAATAGACAAAGGCAAACGTGGAGCCTGAATGCCAATCACTGGACTTACATCAGCATCCGAACCAAAAGACACACACACTGGAACCCAAATGCCACTCGATGGACTTACATCGGCTTCCAAGCACACAACAACGCAACAAGTTAATAGGGAGTCGGGGACTCGAGCCTATAACTGTCAAACACACACTCAAACAAACAGACAACAAATTGCTAAGGAGTCAGGCACTCGAGCCTAGCAACTGTCAAACAACACACACAAAAGGAAAAAAAAAGGCGCCCGGAGAGATCAGCTCATCTCCTGCCTACGTACCTCATCTGGTATGAGGATCAGGGCGACGTAGTTCCCCTACGCAGGGAAAAAGGACTAGCCTATCCAGATAACAGAGGGAGACACAACACTAGGGAGACTACGACTCGAGCCTAGATGTTGTCATGCAAAGTCGTCCCTAAGTTAAGGTTTCTAGCTAACTTGCACGGGAAGCAAGCCTATCCTAAACATGACTTGCACAGGAAGCAAGCCACACCTAACCTAACTTGCACAGGAAGCAAGGGTCTCGATTGCAACTAGGGCAAGAGAAAGGGGAGGTCTCGATCGCAACGAGGGCGAGAGAAGAGAATTAGGTGTTAGTTGTTAGTCAAACTCGACAAGACATCGCATCTCGTGCCTACGTATCTCATCTGGACATGAGAATCAGAGTTGCCGTAGTTCGGCTAAACTATTCCCGTTGGTTCGTGTTTTTTAAGTGGACAACGTCACTGCGCAATCTACCTGATGCTCAACCTTTGGAGACTTACTCACCTGTAGTAGAAGGAGTGGACGTATCCTTTAGAGGGGATAATGTTTGTTTGTGTTTTAGGAAAGCTCAAGCAAGAAAGGAAGTCCTATACGAAGGAACCGTGCTACCTTAATTGACATGCAAACGAGACTACGCGGAGTCTAACAAACCTAGGGGATACAATCACACCACACAAGCACATACAACATGAAATAAACACACCAACAAGGGGCTCAAACATCAAGGCTAGGTTTTAGTCGAGGGGTCATATCAACCTCAACAAACAAACCCCTGGAACGGGGTGAATGTTGCTCTTAACCTTGCCATTGAGGGGCTAAGGTGAAGCAGATGAAAGGAGATGAGGGGTGTGCCTCATTGCTCTTATCCCTGGTCAGGGAGAGCTCAAGACAAGAATGTGTGGGTTCAGAAAGTGGGAACCCTTCTACACATTTGGTACTGACTCAACTGTACAATTGTACAAGATCTTGGGTTTGTATCTGCAATGCATCAACACAGTGGTGTGAGCAAAGCAGATGACACACAGAATAGCAGGGGATAGGTTGCATATCCCTTGGGTTCTGCCAATTGCCTCTTCACTTAGGAGGTCTTTGACTATGTACAGGGACAAGATTTAAACATACACAAACATTGCCTCTTAAGGAGGACTTTAGACAATTGCCTGGCCAAGTAACAGACCAGGTCTTCCAGACTACATGAAGATTAGAAGTATACCTCAATGCAAATTGCTTAATAAGCAAAGCAAAGCAAAAGTTCACAAGGAACTGAGCAACTAAAAGCACCTGAAATAGTCAAGCAGACATTAGTATACAACTTCAGACAAAGCAAAAAGAAACAGACATCAACAGTTAATCAGAAGCAAATGGATGTGCAAGGCACAAGGCTTAAGGCATGTGAGCCAAGCCACCTACAAAACAAACAAGTTAGTCAATGATATTCAAGCAATCTTAATCAAAAAGAATTGGTCTCATTGGTCATTTGTTGGTCAACCTGAAAACATGAACTCAAAGGTGAGTAACAGGACCACTAGGGCAAGCCTAGGGTCAAAAAGGAATGAAAAAGTCAAAATAGCAAAGGGCAAGCATCCAAAATCATGTTAAAACAATCAAGAATCAATGCCAATTGGGTTCACATTCATATCAATCACTATCATCATTTCATGGACAATTTAGGTCAAGACATAGCAAACAGAAGCTCATAGGAGTCAACAGAAAGACTTGCATCAAAAGCAAACTCAAACATTTCCAAAAATCACCAAATAAATCATGATCAATCACAACACAAAGCATGGTAAGCATGTCAAATTTCATCTCATTTGGACAAGTGGAAGGCAGTCAATGAAAATCAGAAAGGGAAAGCAATTTTGAACATGCTCAAAGAAGTCAACCAAACATGCATCAACTTGAAAAATTCATAAATCAGAGATGGCATATGATAAATGAATGGGACTAAAACCATGGCAAAGCTTAGGATGTCTAGTTATCTCATGTAAAATTTCATGTCCATCTAATAAAGTATGAGCATTTCACAAAACAAATGGGCACATGTATCACATAAGGTCAACATCTTGGTCAAACAGGGGAGAAAATCTCAAACAAATGGAAAATGCCATAAACAAATCCACAAAAAATCATATGCAAACTAGACATATTCAAGCTCAATCATACAAAAAATCAATCCATTTGGAGGTCAATAGGCATGGCTATAAAAATCAACAAGTTACACATCAATGGTGTGACACAAATTGTCACACCCTACTTCAAAAATTCACAACTCACAATCCAGATAAGATAAATTCACAAACTCTACATCAAAATAAACATGAATGTGTCTAGTTTGTGCTCAAAAAGTTTCAAGTCCATAGGATAAGTCATGACTATTTCACAAAGGTTTTGGTGGAATATGCAAGAAATGGATACATGTTACAAACCAATATGCCAAATAAAATCCAATGATCACAAAATTCTGGAAAAAAATATGATAAAAAAGTAGAGATCATGATGAAGATAATGCAAAAATTCCCATGAGAATTGGATTTAAAATGATGGAGATATGATTTTTGAAAGTTGTTGCATCAAATTGAAATAAAAATTGAAGAAAAAAATGAATTAAATGGATTTAATAAGGACCAAATGGCATTTTTGTAAATATCCGAGCCACTTATCAATGCGCAGTCGTTTTGGACACGGGGAGGAAATATTTTCATTGGCTCATGGCAAACAGTACCATGCACGCACGTGGGACTAAAGAAATCTGGGCAAGGCATTTGAATCTAGGGTTTATGTACAGTATGAAGCTTCATCATCTTCCCAATTCGATCCAAAAGAAAATTTCCAGAAATTAAAATTAAGTACACCAAAATGATCAACAAGCTTCAACTAATACGAATCCAATAACAATTTTCACTAAATCACAACATAACTCATGAATCGAGCAAGAATAGAATTTCATCTTCAAACTTAAAAACAACATATCTCCTAAACTACTCAACCAAATCATGTAATTCGAAGCTCAATGTGCTCAGGGACAAGAGATCTACACAGTACATATCATGGTTTTGAGAAATTAGAGATTCGTGTTCTTACTTGTTTTTGAAGAAAGTAGTGGAACAATGGTTGTTTTGATGTTTGCTGGTGAAACAGATGCACTAACAGCTCCCCAAAGTTGAATGGTCAAAGAAGTTTAGCTCAACAACTTTGTTCTTAGCTCAAATCCAGGACTGCCATTGAAATGCTCTTCAATGGAACAGGGTTTGCCTTTGGTTACAGTTGAGAAACAGGGCATGGAAATGCTTACAATCAGTTGGTGAATGATGGAACAAGCAGGCAATGCACGAGTTCCTTTAGGTTTCAGCAGGATTTTCGAAAAATGAAGAAAATGGTTTTTGAGAGCAAATGCTTTTTTCTGTCTTGGTAAGAGGCTGCTAGGGTTCTGCAGAGTGAATTGTGATGTATATATGTTGTAATTAGTGGAGCTAAGCATAATTAATCAAGGTGGTAAAACAGAACTTTGCAAATGAAGGTCTTTTGCTAATTGTGCAATTTTCACTTAAGTGGTGAGGTGTATGGTGCTGGCTGCGAAATTTGGGCCTAAACAAATCCAAAACAACATTTCTGAACTATCTCAATTGGCAAAATGTGTTAGAATTGGTTATTTCAAAAGTCCATTTTTGCACCACACTTGAAATTAATTAATGCAAGTCCAAAAAGGCCATTTTGAATGGTGAAGTTTTGATGCATGATGATGACATTTTTGGAAAGAGGGGATCAAATGTGACTTGTAGGAAAAACCCCATCCAATTTGGCCAAATGGTTTGAGAGATATGGCCTTTTGAAGTTCAAAAATATTTGAGATTGAATTGATCATAACTTGCCAACCATACATGGGAATTGAGAGTTCTTGGACTTTTTGGAAATGGGAGAACAAGATCTTCAACTTTCATGTTGGGCAAAAATTCATTTGAAGCTTGTATCATGATGTAAGTTTAGGCTCAAGAAGTTTCCATTTTTGGCAGTTAAAATTACAAGTCCAGTTTCTATTTTTGGAAATTTCTGATTTTGCTTCAAATTCTTCAATGATGATGTTTGCCATGATATATGAGGCCTATTGGGACATGAATAAGCTCTCTCAAACCAAATCCATCCATCAAAACCATAAAATCAACCACAGTTGACCAAGTTTGACTTTTTAGGGTTTCTGACTGACTGTGCATTGACTGATGACTTCTGAACATCCAATCTTTGACCTAAACACTTCAAATGGATCCCCAAGTCATGTGAACATGTTGGACCAACCCTAGGGCCTTGGCTCCTTGGAAATTGTGCTTGCTTGCTTGGTTGACTGATCTCTTGATCAGTTTGACCTAATTCTCTTGATTGGCTTGCACTTGAGGCAAAAGGGACAATGCAATGCTATGCAGTGGACCATGTTATGCTATGACCTAATATGAGAATGTATGTACAATGATAGGTGCAAATTTGAGGTGCTACAGTGAGTAATTTTAAAATCGTGGTTTCTCTATTATATATAGTTAGTTTCCATGTTTAACCAAATACTAACTATATATGTCATGTGTTCATTTAGTGAATATTTTCAACTTATCATCATATCTCTTCAGATGAACATGGTAACAACACTATGTTCATTACACCACCCACTTGAATATAAGATGAAACAGATTATTATTAGGTAAATTTATGTTTATTAGACTTTTAGTAATTTTTTTTTACTTTTGTAATTAGTTTAGCATGTAATACTTTTAATTCATTTTCAATATATAGGGTTGTGGAGAGACACTTTATTATGAACAATTCTAGAAAAAAAATTCACATTTTGTATGGTCTAAGGTAAGTGGATTACTTGCGCGTGTGATTATATATTCACGAAATGTTCAAATTTATAGACGAGGAGACAATCAAAGGGATACGAGTGTGAGCATTATGTAATAAAACACATGTTAAATATTGTCTCTGCCGGTATTATTGATTCTTGGGATCAAGTATATCTTATGTCATAAAATGTTTAAAATAACATGTTTTTAGCCTAAGTTTGCTATTATATTTAAAATCATGTGATATTCAACTTTTTAAACTTTTTTGTAGACGTTTAATGACAGGACACCTTTCTCTCCCGGTGACTAAAACGACATCCGTAAATGTTAGACTTTTATTTTCAATGCACTACTTGAAAAGCCAAAGGGTTCCAATGTATGACTTTGACTTTGATGTTTGTAAATATATGATTTTGACTTAATTTAATGTTTGTAATATATGACAATGATATATACATATTTGTTTGTAAATACTCCCTCCGTCCCAAAATATATGTCACATTTGGATATTTCACACAAATTAAGAAAATATGATAAATGAAATAGAGAATATCGTTTTTACCAAATTATTCGTGTTAATCATTGTTGTATTATAATAATCATAAATACTAAGTGAGAGAATAGTAAAAAAAAATTGAAAGGATACAATAGTGATATAAGTAATATTAATTGAAGAGTACAATTGGAAGAAGAAAATAAAAATTGCATTGGAAAGTAAAAGTGACAGTTATTTTGGGACAAATAATTTGTTAAAATATGACAATTATTTTTGGACGAAGATAATAATATTTTTGACTTTGATGTAAAAAACATTAGGTAATACTATTTGTATAAAATATTAGTTCAAAAAATACAAGTTTGTAATATATGGAAAATACAATAAAATAAAATAAAAAGTATATGAACACGATTATTAATAATATCCATTATATTAGGTTGTGTGCTAATTAATTAGATACCATAAAATTATTGGTTTTCGAACTCATAACCTTTATTATATAATATATATATATATATATATATATATATATATATATATATATATATATATATATATATATATAATATATATAATATATATATATATATATATATATATATATATATATATATATGATAGAAACTCATAATGCAGTTATGAGATGACAGTTATAATTCTGTTAAAGTCTCTTGTATTTAGTTATGCAATGATCACTCTATATATAGAGTGTTGTGGACAACTGTCACAAACTAACAGAAAATACAGTTGGACAACTGTAACACACTAACAGTGTTACAACTCAGCATTACAACTCAGCATACTTAGATATTAAACTAACAAGTCCCTATATATACTGTCTCTATCATTCCCCCTTAGAAGCTAGTTGGGGTCTTGTCAAGTCATTCTTGTTGAACACTCTTAGCTTTGCACGCAAGGGAATGAACTTTGCTGCAGGTAGGGGTTTTGTTAGGACATCAGCCCACTGATCCTGAGCTGGAACATGAGCCACAACCAAACTTTTACTAGAACTTTCTCACGCACAAAAAAGATATCTAGCTCTATATGCTTGGTTCTGTTGTGTAGAACAAGATTGTGAGCAAGAGTGATTGTGCTTAAATTGTCACACAAGATTTTAGGCACTTGGAAAGGACAATGGAGTTCCTGCAGTAGTGATTGAACCCAAATCAATTCTGCAGCCAGCTGAGCCATATTACGATACTCTACTTCTGCATTGGATCTGGCCACAAGCTGCTGCTTCTTTGACCACCATGACACCACATTAGGACCAAGAAACACACATGCACCTGAAGTAGATCTTTTGTCATCAGGGTCTGATGCCCAGTCAGCATCACAAAACCCTAGTAACTGCAGAGGTTGTTTGGTGGATGTTGGCTGAATGAGGAGACCATGATGAAGTGTGCCACTTAAGTACCTTAAAATTATCTTGACAGCCTTCCAATGGTCCTCCAAGGGATTTGACAAAAACTGGAAAACCTTATTGACAGAGAAAGAAATTTCAGGTCTAGTTAATGTTGTATACTGCAGAGCAGCAACAATAGACCTGAACTCAGTAGGATCATTAACTGCAGTAGAGCCCACTTTTGATAGTTTACTGCTGGAAATCATAGGAGTGGGCATGCCATTTGCCTTTAACATATTTACTTTGGCCAATAAGTCAGTGAGATACTTTGTTTGAGAGAGAAGTAAGGATTCATTAGGCAAGTGTGTTACTTCAATGCCTAGAAAATAATCTAGTTTTCCCAACTGCTTGAGAGAGAATTTGGCATTAAGATGCTTAATCAAGGAGTCTACAAAGATAGTTTTCTATTCTTCGATAACGACATTGTTCATGACTTATAAACAAAGATGCTTCTGGGTAGCCGCCTCGTCCTGTATATAATCATCTTCAACTTCAGACACTTCTGACACTCGATCATATTCTGCAGGCAGAATTGACACTAATCGTTGAAGTTGTCGTCGACCATCTCGTCGTCAGATCCTATTGTGTACTCTGACTCTTTGTCAACTGGTTAAGGTACGTACTGGGGTGATTCCTCCTTTGTTTGAGGAGTGTAATTTGATACCTCTTCTTCTGACTGGGGCGAGTACTCAGGTGTTTTCACTCCGGGCGTGTAGTCGTCCTTAACGCATTGCGCCATTTTCATGGTTGGCCTTTTATTATTCACCCTAGTATCCTTATAACCATTTCTTTTGGGTGAGGCTTCTTCTGAACCTTTGACACAGTTGAAGGGAAATTCCCCTTAAAATCTTGGTTTGTGTTCACAAAGGCCTCTTTTTTGGCCTTCTTCTTCCTCTGATGACGCCTCCATTAGGTATGTAACACCCCAAACTGCTTTCAGGATTACCGACTGACCCCACAAACTAACACGAGTCTTTTCAGCATGTTTTGTCCTCACTCACACGCTTTTCGGGAAACTTCCCAGGAGGTCACCCATCCAAATACTACTCCAAGTCAAGCACGCTTAACTATGGAGTTCTTATCTGTTAGGCTACCGAAAAGAAGATGCATCTTGTTTTCGGTAGCCTAACAGATAAGAACTCCATAGTTAAGCGTGCTTGACTTGGAGTAGTATTTGGATGGGTGACCTCCTGGGAAGTTTCCCGGAAAACGTGTGAGTGAGGACAAAACATGCTGAAAAGACTCGTGTTGGTTTGTGGGGTCAGTCGGTAATCCTGAAAGCAGATTGGGGTGTTACAAAACTATCGTCCTCGGATGTTACATGTAACCACTCTTCGGCCTCTCCGACCTCGGGTTTTACATGCCCACCAGCTTCCGCTTGGTTCATCCCCGAACAACATTGTACTGGAAGAGGTATGACTCTGATACCATTTGTAACACCATACACTACTTTCAGGATTATCGACTAACCCCACAAACCAACACGAGCCTTTTCAGCATGTTTTGTCCTCACTCGCACGCTTTCCGGGAAACTTCCCAGAAGGTCACCCATCCCAATACTACTCCAAGTCAAGCACGCTTAACTATGGAGTTCTTATTGGTTAGGCTACCGAAAACAAGACGCATCTTCTTTTCGGTAGCCCATTCCATAAGAACTCCACAGTTAATCGTGCTTGACTTGGAGCAATCTTGGGATGGGTGACCTTCTGGGAAGTTTCCCGAAAAGCGTGTGAGTGAGGATAAAACATGTTGAAAAGACCCGTGTTGGTTTGTGGGGTCAGTCGGTAATCCTGAAAGCAATTTGGGGCGTTACAGGGTACGCGTCATTGGGTTGTTTCCCTTATAGGTTATGGGAATGTGGGATCTACCCTTATGTACTTTTTGATTGCCTTGGTTTTGGACCCCCCACCTTAGGGTCAACCTCCTTCCACTTTGGTTGTTGTGCCTCCTTCTGATTGAGGGGTTTGACCCATTTATTCTCAGGCACATTTGCTGGTGGGAGAAATGTCCTTTGGCGAGGTTGTCTAAATTGCCTCTTATACTCTTCGTTTCTACGAGGGATGCCGCATTTGTTCAAGCCGAACCTAGCTTCTTTGCTTCCTCCTCTGCCCCTTTTGGGATCGTACCTCTTGGTACCCTCCATCTTCTTTGCCACTTCTTCGTCAACACGCTACTGCACCTTGGGCACATTGTTGTTTTGGAGTCATTGATCTTGCATCACTCAAGAAATTCGACCAACCCTTCCTTGGCTTGGGGGTAGACCATCTACATCTCAGAATTGGCAATAGCAGAGATCTTATCACCTTTGTCAACTTCCATCTTGAAGCCCTCAGTAGGTTCGACGATCATAATCTCCAAGGTCTCAGCATAGTCAGCATATTCTGTCTGCATAGGGTCGGAGTCGAAACCTGTTAAGGTAATCATCAATGGACTCAGGGATTTTTCACCTAACACTAGCCAACTCGTTCAGACTTATTTTTCGATTGTCCCATGTAAAATTTCTCATAGAACAACCTCTCCAACTGACTCCAAGTTTGGACAGAGTGCGGAGGTAGTGTGGTAAACCAAGTGAAAGGCATTGTTTGTCAGAGAATTAGATAAATACATTATCTTTAAATTCTCGTTGTTTTCTATATCACATGTTTCAGTTTGGTACCCAACGACATGTTTGACTGTCGACTCACTCGTGTTGCTAGTGAACTTAGTGAACTTGGATACTTTTCAACCCTTTGTCAACTCTTTTTGTTGAACATATTCTGACAGAGGGGAAATGAAATTAGGTATGTGAAAGCCCACATTTAGGCCACTCTAGGCCAAGATTTTTTCGAACACACTTGCTATATTATTATACCCTACAAAATTATTCTACTGAACGTTTCGAAGGACTTGCTTCGTATCCATGTTCCTATGAACCATCAAGGGTTTGAGGTTTTTCTGAGCCACATACTCCACTTCTTCCCTATTAGGGATTGGGTCGTGGCGAAGCTCCTAGTTTTAGCTTACATTCGCCTGAGCCAACCCATTTTCAAGCATTTCTGCCTTCCCCGCATTAGATATCTGAGGAGTTAGTCAAGGTGGTATTTGGGGTGTGCCAAAGAAGTCAGTTATTCTCCCCATTTGATTTGCCAGTAACTCATAAGTCTAGTTTATGTTTGTAATAAGTAAGTTGAAAATAGTTCCCATTTTTTGGGTGAGAGTATTTACTAATTCCAATTTAATCTTATCCATTTGTTGCCTCATAGCCATCATAGAAGTAGTATTCAATGATGGTGTTGTCTGAGGAGACCCATATTATTAATGGTCGACGCATAAGCATTTTGAGGGTTATACAATGGCATTGTTGCCACTGAATTATCACTATACATGAACATGTTTGTGTGTAAGTCAACCATCATCGGCATTGGCATGCCATACTGGTAATCTCCATTATTCATTGGCATAGAAAAACCAAACAAATGCCTTGTGGTCGTAGGGTTAATAAGGTATTTCCTGTTTGTGGTGGTGGGGGGGGGGGGGTTACCCCTTTTGATGGTACTGGTACAATTGGTGTCGATGACGCCACTTGAGTAGTTGTCTTAATAGGTGTTGATACAATTGTATCCTCAATCGTCGATCTGACTCGTTATTCTACCATATTTTGGGGATTGTTTTATGCATTGTTGTTATCTACAAAGGGGCGTGTCATTTTTGGCAAAGAATTTCCACTCCTTAAACACATGCAAACAACCCTGAAATGTTCATGAATAGAGAACAAGTTCTATAGAAAAACTACAAATACTTATGCAAACTAGATAATAAAGCACATGTCCCACCGGGTGTGCTAATTTGTTTACGCTGAAATTTCACAAACAACCGCTAGGCTCTTACTCAAAGTTTACAGACATGATCGACTATTGAATCTTAGAATATTTTGCTAACATTCGTAGTTTGTGATTTACTCTAGGGAAGGACTTTATCTCGATTCGGTCAAAATAGTTGTGCTAATAGTGAAAAATGTAGTTTCGACAGAATCAAGCGTAAATTGCTATAATAAAGCGAAAGTAAAGAGAAAATGTTGAATGATATATAAGTGAAAGTAATTGCACTGAAAAAGGTAAATTGAATTGAAAAGACTGTAACATTAAAGTAAAGATTGGTATTTCATGTTCCATACATTCTCTCAGTGAAGACTCTTTTCTCTAGACGATGATACTTTGAGTGCAAATGAGATTTTATAGTAAAATGAACACCCCTAGTTCTAGAAATGAAATCTCTATATATACTAGTAAGAAATAACTGCTCTCAACGTCCAGATCTTCAGCTTTCACCACGTAGACGCTTGCATGCCTTTCACCTTTCATTTCCTCTACGTGTCCTTCATAACGTAACCCCAAAAATAATTATTGTATTTGAACGTGACGTTTGCGCGCCCAAATAACTACTTTCTCGACACATTTGTTGCCGTCGAGAATCCTGGTTGTCGAGATATTTCCAAACAAACCCCAAAAATGTTAAGTCATGTTTTTCCCTGTCTGAGACCTAACACTACGCACAAGTCAACAAATAAAGTTGACATGTCTTTTATTCCGACCTGTTTGCTGAGACATTTTTCTTAATCGAGAATACACATCCATGGTAAAAAATAATATACTTACAATCATACCTCACAACGGATGATCATCCGTGATGGTATCCATTTTCTTACCATTGTAAAATGGGTTTTCTGTAATAATATTAATGAGTCAAATCTCTCAAGATTTCCTATATTTATCATCGATGTTGAGATTTATTTTACTTAATGGACAATAAGCGCGCCATACATCTCCGGTTGATTAACACATTGTCAATCAATTGGACTTTCATTGTTTGTTGAGTCTCTTTAGTGCGTCTTTGAGCCTAGTATAACTGTGATAGGATCTATATCACAATCATACTAATCCCTATATATTCCGTCATGTTAGATGTAGTGTTCTTCTAATAAAAGTACACAACAAACAATTTAATTTGTTGTTATAAGTTATACTGAAAAACAAAATAAGATCCTATCAGCATCAACTAGAAAAGACAAAATAAACAAATAAACAATGGCCATGTGTTATTAGCCGAGGCATCAATAACAATTAGACATATACAATTATACATTAGGTTAAGTGTTTTTTTCTCACATTTTTTTGTCTCGATAAAAAATTATCATGAAAATAAGTTTTAATTTCTTCTTTTAAAGTAACACATATTTTGTAATATTTTTTAACTCATAATTTTAATTCTGTATTTTATGTTACTTTTATTTTTAACATTTAGCGTTCGACAGATGTATATAATTTTCTGTGAATAAAACTTTTATAATACTCTAAATTTAGTATAAAAAATCATTAAAAATTAAAAATTAAAAGTTATATTTTTTTTATAAAATATATTATTTTTTATTTTTTCATGGCGCATAAAATCATAATTTAATAACTTAGAGGCTAAAATATATGAAACTTTTATATATTCTCCTCAAATACAATGCAAACAATCAACCGACAGCTCTCCTTTCTTTCTATAATTTTTCTCTTATTTTCTCATCATATATTAGTAAGTTCATGTATTATTGTCCGTCATATAAATAGGGGGGCCGATCCAATCAATCTGGAGACCTGATCTAATTTGAAAAAACAAGTCTAAAAAAATATGAATCTATATCAAATTTTTGAAAAAATAATATAAAATCATAAATTTTAAAAATAAAATGTAATTTTACATCTATTTTTAACAAGCAGATGTAAAATTGATTTTGAAAACATTACGATTTAACATGAACTTTTAAAAAAAACAGATATAAAATATATAGTTGTGTAATTAAAAAAAACATTTGCGCCCCTAAAATTTTGGGATCCAGAGCTATAGCACCTACTGCACCCGCTATAAACAAACATTGCATTAAACATCCTTCACTCATGCATCTCCATTAAAAAAACACTTATGTAGTTGTGAAATTACAATAATAGGAAGAGTCATTTTGCGTATATGGTTGTCAAAGATACTCAGGATGTTAAATGTTATTGAAATTAGTGAATAATGAATCTTTAAATTCCGAGGTTGAAGTATTTGTTGATCGTTTCATGAATTGGGTGATATATATATATATATATATATATTATATATATATATTATATATATATATATATATATATATATATATATTTATTATGTATTTATTTAAATATTTTTTCTAACATTTTGAAGAGAATTGGGAGTAAGGGAAGACTAGTGCTTCCCCAAATTTTGGAGATGCAGTTTTCTCCTTGACTTCCATGACCTAACTCGGCTTCTAATGGAAACTTCATAGGCTATGTGTGTCATAATAAATAGAGCATAAACATAGGTGTGTGTTAGCCATCCATGCTCAAATGAGCACCCATGAGCGTGTTCGCCCAGTAATTCATCAACTTCATTGGCCTGCTTTTTCATGGAATGTTTCTTTACAGACCCAATAAAATTTCTCCAGTCCAGAGTCCCTCAAACACGAGGTTTAGTGAAGTCTCTGATAATGAATCCTTAGTGAATTACTTTGGACAAGTAACATCTAATACAAAGGCACACTAGCTCTTGTCTTAGTCTCTCAAGTTTTGCTTGGGGCACGTGTAACATTTAATACATAGGCATGCTAGCTCTTGTATTAGGAAGATATGATCACTGTGAAATTTTGATTATATGCCTGAAGACATATGTAGATATTTTTTCTCTCCAGCTGTTGGCGCACACCTATGTTAGAACAATGATAACTTAAGAAGTTTCCTTTATAATAAAAGGGTTATGCTTCATTCTTCTTTACACTATTTTCAAGATATCTTCTTTTTTCAAATACAAACATTTCCTTAAAAATTTCTCCCAAGCTTGATTGCATCATCCGTCCTTCTCCCACTTAAGCTCGGGTATTATGTTTTTTCTTTTCCCTTCATCTTTTTCTTTTTTCATGTAATTAAAGTTATTAGGGATTTAGACGAGAGAGGCAACATAGTTCAACCCTCCACTGGTAAAGAGTTCACTGAGATGTGAGAATATTTTATGCAAAAATACAAGGCGAGCCGATGGGACGATTGATTACAGACTTTTCGAAATAGGGATATTTAAGAGTTGTGAGAGTACCTTCAAATCTTGTAGTGATATTGAATCCTTTTCCCATTCTACTTTCCCATGAACACCAAGCTCATTGATGGCGTCTAACTCTTCAAAATGCCTTAGAGTCGAAGATTATGAGACTACCTTCGTCACTCAGGAAATGTTGGATTTCTTTCGCAAAGGCATTAACTTATCAAGAATGGGCAACTATGTGAATGTATTTTTAGAACATTGTTCTGAAGATGAAAGGATTAACATAATTGTGCCCCCCACTAGTAACTCATACAACTTCTTCTATTCTAAACAAGAAAGGATAATAAAGACAAGTTTTACTTGAAATGTAATGAGGTTAATCACAAATTAGACATAAGATAATCTTAGTGGACTGTTATAAATTTTCAAGTTGTGAACAAACACCTTAAGGTTTAGTTTTGGTCTCACCTATTTTGACAACACTCATCACTCGCAAACATTTGATGTGCTCGTGAAAGTGTTCATTATCTAACATAATCTTATATTATGATTAAATCATACTGTTAATTTATGACATTATGTAAACTCAATACAATATACACAATATTATTATTGTTTTAGCTCATGAACTATTTTGCTTGTTTAAATTGATCTATCATATTTTATTCATAAACTTTGTGGGATCGATTATTTAGTTATCACTTGCTACTATTGTGATTGTGTATTCTTACTCACTCAAATATAAGAAACAACTTTATGGAGGCATTTTTGGCGATTATGTCATTATAATTTGGTTTTCATTTTATCTAATAAAACAATTTGTTAGATCATTTGTTGTAATTCTATACTTTTTTGAAAATGACATGTTACATCACTACCCTGTATATGCAAGTTGATTTCACCTAAATACATATCAGATCATGATCCATAAAGGACATTCATATTAATATTACAACCTCTAAGGCTAGGAGAATGATTCATTTTTTTCTTCACATAATCAACATATACAAACCCTTTTACGATCACATACATGAGCAGGGTCATCAACATCATTCTAATTTTCACCAAGTACAACCTCCTTCAATCGAGCAAGTAAAACAACCCTTGACCAAAAGTTCTTATGTCACTCTGATGGGAGTTAATAAAATAACACAAAAATAAACAACAAGCAACATATGTAAAATTCCAAACTTGTAAAAATCTTTAAGGAGAAACATTAAACATATGGCAATAATATAGAATTTGAAAGAGAAAAAGAGGAACATCAAATATTTAACATGGAAAATCCCTCAAAGTAAGCGTAAAACAAATCGTCCTTACCAAAAAAATACCTCCACTATAATTAAATGAGGTTAAAGGAGAGTATCAAAATAATGCACAAATTGTTCCAACAATCGGAAGAAAAAATAACAAAAAAAAAGCTTACAATTTTAGAATGAGAAGATAAATAATAAAAAATACCTAGTATAGTGCGAACTAAACATCTCCTTGGTCGTAACTTTTTTCGATGATCCTAATGGAAAAAGTATAATACTATGTCTCATAAACGTTATATCTATAAATGAGCTCAATCCAATATTTAATGAATTGGAAATCTTTATATGTTTAAAACTGGTTTGACAAAAACATGAATATGATTTCTCACTAAGGATGATTGTTTCTTTTCATTCCTTATATTCTAATCCAAGAATAATCATGTCTACTTAATATAAGTGATACATAATGGGATAACATATTTTGGCTTTTTCCCACATATGAATGTGGCCCAATACCCAATATTATTGACTAGTGACTCGAGGGCCTCCTTTTACAAGCGATTGTTTACTCGTGAAGCATTTAACCTCTTTGACCCATTTTCTCATAAGGATTTTACAAGGTTGGGGTGCAATTATTGTTTTTCTTTGGGAGGTAAGTAAGTCCTTGCATTATTGGGAGGCTCGTACCTCTTTCTCAAATTTTAGAACTGTCTTTGATAGTATCTCGCATGAAATTTATTTCTTTTATTTGTCTAGTGTTTATCTTTTTTAGCCCTTCTTTGTTTGAAGGATTTTTTTTGTTTTTAAATTTCTCAAGAGCTTGAGTAGAAAGTTGTCAAACACCAAACTACACCAAGAACATAACTGAATTTCCCTATTGATGTTGCACTTCTTCTTTAAAAAGTCTATTGATGATTTATCGTTATGAGGGTAAACATTATCTAAGGCTTCTTATTCAAACTTATCAATCACAACATCAATGCTTTCATCTTCCACAAACAGAGGTTCCACGACAGAAATGTATTACTAAAAGTTAACATAATGTGTCACCGTATGAGTAGGATCATCATCTACATTCAATTGATTTATAGATTATATTCCAAAAACATATGCATGCATTAGTGTGATGACTACACGTGTTATGCATTTTACAATATTCGGTCTCTATCATATGTTCGGGAGAGGGTGTGGGGAGTTTACTCCCATCACTCAAAAACAAATTTATTGATCTTTCAATAAAATATTGAAAATTTGTTAAGCCTTATTGATATAGAATGTATATTTTTTTATTGAATTTCAAATTCGTGTTTGATTGACAACCTGAAAATTTGATTCACTATAATGAACATCTAACACTTCTTCACTCCTGACCACGACAACATATGGCCTTTTATCTTTCTGAAGGAATCTTTCATGATTATTCGTTATCTCTTTTTCAAGATTGAGTTGTTCTATTTTCTTAGCTTTATTTTCCAGTTGTGACATATCTCTCAATTCTTAGCTAACCATATCCTTTCTAATATCATAGGACAAACTTATTGTGACAATTTGTACTGAATCATAATCTTGGAATATAGTTAAACACATAGCCTATTACCGAATTGAAAATGAGTGAAAGGCCCATTGGGATGTGTTTCAATATGAAAACTTAGGAAAATTATTACAAAGTGAAAGAGATCAATTGCTTTATATAAGCAATTGGGCCATGATTGAATATAACTAAAGTCATAAAAGTCTAACTACTTCAAGCCTAAATATAGCTAACTAACTAAAGACAAATGTAGTTAGCAATTTCAGGTGAATTGTCGGGGTCAAATGGTTGAGAGGAAAGATCTTGATTAAGAGGTATAGTAAGAGGTTCAATGGGATTGGTATGTGTCGCAACCTGAAAAAGGAGATGCGAAAAAACAACCGGCGAGAAAGAAATGACAGAAGAGTCGCCACCGTGCGTTATTTATCCCAAAGGAGGGAAAGGAAACGCTCGAAGTAAACCTGAAAAAAAAGGAAAGGAAAAGACAAGGTCTCGCAACCAAATCATGGGTTCGGGAGTCGATTATGCGAAGGAAAGGTATTAGCACCCATACGCATCCGTAGTACTCTACGGGATCCACTTTTGTTGTTCTTATCTAGAGGGTGTGAGTTTATCTAATGTACTATTTGCTAAAAGAGGGGGTCAAAAGAAAATGACTCGCACGGATATCGCATCCACTACATACGTATCTCATATGGATATGAGAATCAGAGTCTTCGTAGCTTGGCTGCCTATGGGCTAAAGAGGAGTGTGCTCGCTAAGACATCGCGTCTTATGTCTACGTATCTCATCTGGAATGAGAATCAGAGCAAACCATAGTTCGGCTAACTACGGGTTAAGGGTTGTGTTTTTTAGATGAACGACGTTACTACGCAATCTACCGGATGCTCGACCTTTTGAGACTTACTCGCCTGTAGTAGAAGGAGTTAACGTGTTCTTAGGAGAAGAAAAATCAATGAGTTTGTTTGGGTTTTAGGAATGCTCATGCAAAAAAGGAAGTCCTAAACGAAGGAACAGTGCTACCTTAATTGACATGCAAATGAGAGACTATACGAAGCCTAGAAATCCTATGGGGAGACGATCACACCATACAAAACAAACATGCATAAAGTAAAATGCCACCAAGGGGGCTCAAACCTACATGGGTAGGGCTTTAGTCAAGAGGGGTCAGATCAACCTTGACAAACAAGCCATGGAATAGGTAATCAAATGGGCTCTTAACCACTGACATTGAACGTCAGGGTGAGCAGATCAAAAGGATAATAAGGATAAGACCTCATAGCTCTTAACCCTGGACAGGGTGAGCTCATGACAAAAAGTGGGGATTCAGAAAGGTGGAACCCTCTCCACTGACTGACGGGACAAAAGATCTTGGGCTTTTGTTCTGAAGCATCAGCACGTAGTGCGAGCATAAAGAACGACACACTGAATAACGGGGGATTGATTACTAATCCCTTTTATCCGTCAATTGCCTCTTCGTGGAGGTCTTTAGCACTGGTGCCTCCTTTTGGAGGTCTTTGGGCACAAAAGTAAACAAACAAAAGAAAACATTGCCTCCTATCGAGGTCTTCCAGCTAAGAAAGCGGTAAAATGCGGGAAAGATAAAGGGATCAAGAGGTCTACCACACGAATAAAGATCCAAAGTAATAACAGCTAAAGAAATAAGAAACCCAGAGATCTCTCGAGCTGGCACCATCAAAGAAAGCAAGTCAATACAGGTAATCGGAATAAATCTCCAAATGGTATCCCACAAATAAAGTGGAATGCCAAGCAAGTTATCCTTTCAGGAGTCATGTGAGCCCTCACAAAAAAACTCAACAAACAGGTTAGAGTGACAAGATGGGGTGCAATCAAGAGTTGTCCCAAATCAAAATGTAACCACATGAATCATGCCATTAAAATTCACAAAAAGAGCTCACAAAAAGCAACCAAGTGTAGGAGGCCTAAACCTCTTGTCAAACACATGCATCAAAAGGGTATCAAAATTCAAAGTCAGGGGGCAAGGATCCACACATCAAGGCATGACATACATACTCGAACATGTGCCCACATGCAAAACCTAACGATACCTACTCTTCCAAATTCACCCATAATACCTCATACATTCAGAAATTTCAGGTTGAAAGTATAAAGTAGTGGAAATAGGGCATACCTGATTGGGGAGGATCGATTGAAATTGAATTGCACTATTGGCTTTGTAGAACAATCTTAGGGTTTATATGAGAGGGAATTGGTTCTTTGCAAATGAGTTCCCTTCAGTCTCTGGAGGTTGCTCTGAATTAGTTAGAATCTCTCTAGGGTTTTTCCACTGAATTTTTTTTAGAATTTATAATCTGATTTTCGTGGCTTTGTGGGCTCAAATGAGAGAGGTCAAAGTCCAAGATTTTTCTGTTATATTTTATTTATTTATTTATTTATTTTTTTTTATTTTTTTTTATTTTATTTCGTTTTTTTCGTTTTTTTATTTTTTATTTTTTTTGTTTTAATTTTATTTTTTATTTTCAAAACGCGTGGGCTTCGCCTAGCGAGCATGACAGCTCAAGAAATTCCTCTGAGCGTAGGTGCTTCTGGTGGCTTTTCTTGGGACTCGCTAGGCGACCCATTCTGCTCGCCTAGCGAGCATGACATCTCATGAACAAACTTTTTCTCCTTCAAGATTAACGTTTTGACTGATGAATAGACCCCTGTAAGACCCCAATTTTGTCCCTAAGATCCCTCATGGCATCATAACATTGCATTGCATAGCCTCAAGGATCATTGAGCATCTTGGCTCCCTTTCCCTTTGGGTAGGGATCTCTTGTGAGTGGTTTGAGATCACCAAGCTTGCTTGATTTGTATATCATTGCTTTTCTTGTTTTATTTACTAACCAAAAGCACAAAAATATGTCACTAACATCTTTTGTTTGTAGCTTAAGCAATCATCAGGTCAAGAGCTTCAAGAAGATCCTTTGTGCAAGAGATGAGCAATTTCACCAAGTGGTAGAGGCTCAAGTTAATCAAGACATTTCAAGGTCATCTGAGGACCAAAAGTCAACTGTGCAGTCAACTGAGGGATATGAGGTGGGGAAATGAGTTGAGACACCTCAATCATGTTCAAATGAGGTCTATTCATCATTCTAAACATTCATCTTGAAGATTCAAAGGTCATGGCAAAAGTTACTAAAAATGGAAAATGACCTATAATTCAAAGTTTCCAAATTTGGCAAGTTTTGGTCCACTTTCAGCTTGACTTGTCAATGTCAAAGAAGTTTCAAATGTATTTTTGGTGAACATGAAAGTTGTATATTTTTGTCTCCCATTTCCAAAAAGTCCTAATTCATGTCCATATGATGAATGGTTGAGAAGTTATGGTCATTTGATCACAAAGTGTGCATGGAAATTCAAAATGGCATAACTTTTGATGTAATGCTTCAAATTGGTTCATTCATTTTGCAAAGTGCTTCTCATGTTCAAGGCATCTCAAAGTAACATCATTTGGCTCAATTGTGCAAAGGAATCATAGTCAAATGTTCATTATTTCACACATGTTCATTTTGAAGTAAATCTTCACCATTCATTTTTTGGCTTGAGATATAAGCAAAATAATCCTCAAATCCTGACCCTTGGTTATTCTTGAGTGAATTAAAGCCCTAGCATGGGAGATCACACGTGCATTATGGCCATGGGAGCTTAATTTTCATTTTTTGCAATTGGCTTCATAACTCACTAATCATGATTAGTACAAGGCTAATGTGATTATCAGTGTCATTAACAAGGAATATAAATAGGAAAACCCTAATCATAACTGCCAGAACAACCATTTCAGATCTAGAATTCAAGAGTCTCTCCAAAATTTTCTCTCAATCGAATTTGATTTTTCTCCACACAAGCCTCAAATATTATTACATATTCTTGATCCTCATGCTTCACTTATCAAGAATCATTCATTGTTTGGTGCCATACCTCAAGAATTCGAGCAGTTCATGTACATTCTCATGTTGATGGAATTTGAAAATTGAAGCATATTCAAGTGGTTTCAGCCATTGCTTTTTGCACAAAGCTTCAAAGGAAGTTCAAGGAGGTTGATCTGGAGTAGTAGAGCTTGAGAGATCGCGGTTTCAGAGGTCTTCATTTCCAGGTGATGCAATTTTCGATCCCTCCTTTTGCTGTTTTTTGATCATAGACTTGTAGATCGTGCTGTGTAGATCATATACATATGCTTAGAATTGAGAATGAATGAGTATTAAGGATGTAGTGTTGAATGGAAGTTTGGATCTAGAAACTTTCTCTCTTCGATTTGAAAAACCTAGGAGGAATTAGGAGAAACTAAGTAGAGATTTGGAACCAGCGTGGAAAACCGAGTGGAATGATGTAAGCCTGGGGAAATTCTGGAAAATTTTGTGGAGGCGCCACCGTAGGGCTCGCCGGAGAAGACGACCGGAGCGGAGCTCCGGCGTCTGCGTGTGCTTAGGGTTTTGATGATATGGAGGCCATGTGTTTCATTGCATGGACGTTTGATTGGATAGGATTCTTTTGACCATAGCCACGTGAGCGCTGACTGATGACTTGGGATGCTGAGTCAATTAGTGAAACGGTGCGTTTCACTGTTTGAACCTGGACCGTGGATTGCAGATACGCGCCAGATCTGATGGCTGATGATTTTTCTGGCTTTATTCAAATAAATGCATTTCCCTCCATTTTCTTGTTTTATTTCATTTGTTTAGCTCATTTTGTTTAATTCATAAAAAATACAAAAATGATCCAAATGAGTCCCAATTTTTTTTCATAGTTTTGTATTGATGTCTACTTTTTTATAGTGTTGAATTCATGAATTTTGAATGTCTGGATTTTTATGTGTGAATTTTTGAATCAATGTTGTGCCAAATTGACCTATTGCATTCAATGCATTGTGAAATCCTTATTTTTGAGCCTTTTGATCCACTCTTTTGCATACATTACATTCATACATGACATGAATTTTTGGTCACTGGTTTGGATTTTTTCTCACATGTTATCATCATTTTTGACACATAGAGAAAAGTGTGACAATTTGTGTCACATTTTAGACATTGAATTGGTGCATTTTTGTTCACATAGCATTTGCATCATTCTGGACTTGATTTTTTGCATGTTGAACATTCATGGCATGAGAAACTTATACAAAAAATCTCAAAATCATTGCATGCATTTCTGATTTGGTATGAATTTTCTAAGTTGGAAGCTCATTTTGTGCATATTTTTTAGGCTTTTTGAAGCATTTGAATGATATTTGGAGTATGGTGGATCTTTGGCCATGGTGATTGGTGTTTAGGGGTTCATATGGTTCTGTTTGGGGCTTGTGATTTGATTCATCTCATGCCATTGGTTGTTTATGCTTTGTTGTGTTGATTGGATGTACATAAGCTAACTTTGTTGTTTTGTTTCAGGATTGGATACTTAGCATTGGTAATTGGGTTTGTTCTCATTTTGTGAGATGCAAATACATTGAGTACTGACCTATTGTTGTTTTGTAGAGTTTTAATCGATGTGGTGAGCTCATGAGCTCATTTGAGTGCAAGGGCACTTATGCACTGAATTGTGTAACTGTGAGAGGGTTTCACTGCTTGTTTTCTCGTTTTATGACTGAGGTACTGACTGTTTAGTCTTTGTACAGGTACCTTAGTTGCTTGCTTGCTTTAGCTCTTCCTTAAGCTTTGGATTGTGGTTGACACACCACTCAGGTAGTTAGCTTCTTACTTCATGTAGTCTGAAGTCCTGTCACCTTTTTGGCAGGCATTTTGCTGGCAAGTCCTCCTTCAGAGGCTCTGTTTGTGTTTGTTTAAAATTGTGCTCAAAGACCTCCAAGAGAAGGCATGTGTTATATTTGATAAGACCTCCAAGAGAAGAGGCAATTGACGGATAAAAGGGATTAGTAGCCATCCCCCGTTATTCAGTGTGTCGTTCTTTATGCTCGCACTACGTGCTGATGCTTCTGAACATGTGCCCCAGATCTTTGTCCAGAGTCTGTCAAGTGGAAAAGGATCCCACTTTCTGGATCCCCACACTTTCTTTGTCATGAGCTCACCCTGTCCAGGGTTAAGAGCATGAGGTCTCATCCTCATTACCGATTTGATCAGCTTCACCCTAACGTTCAATGTTAGTGGTTAAGAGCTACAGATTACCCTTTACAGTTTGGCTTGTTTGTCGAGGTTGACATGACCCCTCTTGACTAAAGCCCACCCATTGTTTGAGCCTCTTGTATGGATATAGTGTATGATGTTTGTTTACTTGTGAGTTAAGTTCTTGTTAGAGACCTCAACTTAGGGATGTTGATTGCATGACAACTATTAGGCTTGAGTCTTAATCTCCCTATTAGTTTGTTGTTTCCCTGGTCTTTGGTTAGGAGAGTGTTTTACCCCATGGAACTTTTGATGTGTGTGCTCTTGAACTAGGAGTTTCCATTTGAGCTTAATTGGAGGATCATTACCATGTTCATCCAAGTGGAAGATACAAGATACATTGAGGATCTCTTATGAGACTTGTTTGATTGCTTATACTTTGTGCTTGCTTATTCCAAAGGATGGGAGCTACTTGGATCATCAATATGATCTCAAGAGAGGAACTCCTAATGTGGTTTCATTTCTTATCCCTCATATTTTTGTTTTCCTTAGGACTTAGCCCTTCTTCTTCATCTCTCCACTCTAACCCAAAGCCAAAACCCTTTTTTTGTGCAAACATTTAACCTTTGTTTTCAACATTAGAAACCTAAGCCTTATGCTTTTGATTTTCAAACTTTCTTTTCATAACACTCATTTTGAATTGAATCTTTAAGTCAACTTTGACTACTTTTGTATATACTTCTAATTGGTAAATATAACCCATTCAAATTTCCCTTTTGTGGTTCCAATGGCCACTTTCTTAATCAAAATTTTCCATAACCTTTAGCTATTAGGTTTGAGTTATCCTTGCGGTAGATGTAATACTCACCTATATCCTTAGTGATGGACAATGAGTCTTCCATGCTTATTATAGGGTTAACCCCTCACTAGCATGTTGAAGCTATCCTCACATGGTGGATTTGTGGTTTGGTTGAGTTTTCTCCCTTTGATAACAAAAGACCTTAAGGCTTTTGGACCAATCAATTCACCAATTTGTTTTGAGATTTTTACCCCGAACTACGAGGTTTTGATCCTAATCTTTTTATAAGATGGTACGTAGGCAATGGGTTTATCCATCCAAACACAAAATGTAAATAACTTGTACATTCTCTTCTCATCTCTTCAATCATGTTTGCACAAATAAAATTTTCACAAGACAAACTACCTTACAACAAGTATGAAAAGGGCTCCCTAGGAGTACCTAGGATGTTTTGGGTGCCTAACACCTTCCTATTGCATAACCAACCCCCTTACCCAGATCTCTGACTCTCTTTTACTAGTTTTTGATTCGATAAAACTTTTAGGTTTTTGTTCGCTTTCTAACCATTCCTTTGGATAAATAGAAGTGCGGTGGCGACTCAACTTGTATGGTTTACCTTGGATTTAGTCAATATCTCCAATGGTAACGAATACCCCGCTACAGAAAAGTGGCGACTCTGCTGGGGATTTGCCTAGTGGGTTTTGCCAACTTTTCATGCTTGTTGTATTGTATTGTTTTGTGACATATTTTTGTGCAATTTGGGATTACTGTATTGTATGTAATGATTGATTTGCTTGATATTAATTCCTTGTATGCTTGGTGATCTTTGTGAGATGAGTTCTATACCCGGACTCGAGTGCACTTAGGATAGGAGAATGGCGTAGTCTTGTTGACTTGTGTGGAGTTATTCCTTAGCAAGTTGGCTTGCAAGTCCATTCACTTGGTGGAGGTCATGTTGGGATCAATAATGTCACACAAGTAAGTTGTGGTTAGACATTACTCTTTCCAATATAGACCTTAGAAGCCAAGGACCTTAGTTTACCAAGCCTATCTTGGCCTATTTTTAGGATGTAATGCGAAAGTCATTCAAATGTAAGATTTGATACGATTGTTACGCGATACTACACTCATAAGAGTCTCTCTTGAGAATATTTTTGGAATACGAGTAGTCGTTTCTCCGATAATATTCGAAAGATGGGATGATGACTATGGGAACCTCTTGTAGAACATGTTTGGCAGGTTTAAACCCTAGTACATTCCCTTTGGGTGGTTCTTAACCGAAACTCCATGCTCGTGATTTGCAACAAACCCCTGATTCATGGTCGATCCGTTCATATAGCCTTAATATCAATGGAACTTGGGTGTTGATAAGGTGTAAACCATAATCCACCAAAATGGATGATTGATATTAAGGATAATATGATCCATCCCATGACCTTTGTTTGGTGTGCTTTGCTTGATCCTTGAGTGTGATTGTTGCATTCATGCATTGATGCACTCATTTGCATCCATATCATCAATAATAAAAGAAATTTTCAAGGAACTTAAGGGGTTTATTTGCAAAATTTTCAGACATGGAAAGACAAAGAAGGAATACAAAGAAGTACAGCTTCAGATAGCCAAATTTGAAAGAGTTAAGGAATCTGACATCCTATGTATTAGATCCCTTGGGTTTCAAGGCTCGCTTTGGGAAGCTTCTTCCTCTTCTGACTACTCAGGTGGATGAAGGATTGATGAGTGTATTGGTGCAGTTTTATGATCCCTTGTACCGTTGCTTCACGTTTCCGGACTTTCAGCTTTTGCCTACACTTGAGGAGTATGCTTATCTTGTGGGTATACCTATACTGGATCAGTTGTCGTTCAGTGGCTTAGAGAGTATTCCTACTTCTCAAGAGATAGCTGACATGTTGCACATAGATGAATCTTTGGTTGGTGCTCATATGACTACCAAAGGTGGAATTCAAGGTCTCCCTTCTGAGTTCCTCATTGCTCAAGCTACTGTTTATGGGAGGGCCATGAGTGAGGATGCCTTTGAAGCCATATTCGTACTTCTCATCTATGGGTTGGTATTGTTCCCCAACGTCGACAAGTTTGTGGATGTGAACGCTATTAGGATCTTCTCCGCTCTTAATCCCGTTCCGACTCTGTTGGGTGATACCTATTTCTCTTTGCATATGAGGAATGCAAAGGGTGGTGGTGCCATTGTGTGTTGTTTGCCTCTGTTGTATAAGTGGTTTATTTTTCACTTACCTCAGACGGTCGCCTTCAAGGAGAACAAGAGATGTCTACGGTGGTCCACGAGACTCATGTCTCTCACTAATGATAATATCTCTTGGTATAACCGTGTATATGATGGTGTGCAGATTATCGACTCTTGTGGTGAATTCTCCAATGTGCCTCTTCTTGGTACATGTGGTGGGATTAACTACAACCCTGTTTTAGCACGTCGTCAGCTTGGGTTCCCCCTAAAGGATAAACCTAATAAAATTCTGTTAGAGGGTGTGTTCTTTTAGGAGGGTAAAGATCCCTAAGGCTTGAAGGGCAGAATGGTTCACGTTTGGCGCAAGGTACATAAGAAAGGAAGGAAGGAGTTGGGTCCTAAGAATTGTGTTGCTATGGAGCCTTACACTGCTTGGGTAAGGAAGAGAGCATCTGAGTATCTCATGCCTTACGAATATCGGAGACCTACACCTTTGGTTGTGGCTGGGCCTTCAACCCTCCCTAACCAAGGAGTAGAGGAGTTGAGAGATGAAGACCTATCACGTGCCTGGATCCGTGAAAGGGAAGAGTTGCTTCAGCAAATTAAGGAGAAAGATGCTTTGATAGAGTTCCTCGAGCATCAGGTTATTGATGATCCTAATGATGCATGGACTTCTCTACTTCCCCAGTCTTCCAAGTTTTGGAAGAGGAAGTATGACCGACTCGCCAAGGAAAAGGCAGATATGGAGGCAGCTTACGAGAAGGAGGTGAAGAGACTTCACGCATCCTATCTTCCTGTGTCCCGAGCTTTAGATGATTGTTCCTAGGGATCCATAGGATGATTATTTTCCTTTTCTCTTGTATATGATTGACAAATGCTGTATTTCTTTTCCCTGATATTATTTGATGAGATATTTCCATATGTGATAAATAGTTAATATTTCCAAAATTTGCAAATAAAACCCTAGAGTTCCTTTGAAATAAAAACAAATCATATGCACAAGCATTGCATGCATCATATGCATAAGCAGGTTTTGTTCCCGGCTTCTGGTCTTGTGGTCTAACTCTGTGTTCTTCATTTATTTGAAGACAAGCTGACTCACCGGTATTACACTAGAGCCAACTCTTCAAGACTGATGGATCATCTAGAGCAAGAGAACCGTGAACTCAAAGAAGAAGTCGCCAGACTAAGTGCTTTGATGGAATCATTCTTGGCTGCCCAGAGCCAGTCTTCTCCAACACCTTCAACTCCTCCCCAGAGGACAGTCATCTCTGAGATTGTTTCCTCAACTGTGCCTGCAGCCAATGCACATTTTGCTCCAGCCTCTATGCCAACCGGATTCCCGTGGGGGATACCTTCCAATTTCATGCCTGAGGGCCCTGCTCCAACTTTTGCTTCTATGCAGGCATCTAGCCCGATCCTCGCTGTTCCTCCTCCTGTCGTGCATACCATGCCTAGGGTAGACGACACCATCTATCATTCTGAGCCGTCTGAGGGCCCAGATGTCTATGAGAAGATGGACGTTATGAATGATCAATTTCTTGAGCTTCGCAAGGAATTGAAAACTCTTAGAGGAAAGGATCTCTTTGGCAAGTTTGCTGCCGATCTCTACTTAGTTCCAAACGTGAAGATCCCTGTGAAATTCAAGGTCCCTGACTTTGAAAAATACAAGGGGAACACCTGTCCTCTCAGCCACCTGGTCATGTATGCCAGGAAGATGTCAACTCAAACTGATAATGACCAATTGCTCATCCACTACTTTCAGGACAGCTTGTCCGGTGCCGCTCTGCGTTGGTACATGGGGTTGGACAGTGCGAACATACGATCCTTCAACGACTTTGGCGAGGCCTTCGTCAAGCAGTACAAGTATAATGTGGATATGGCTCCTGATAGGGATCAACTAAGGGCTATATCCCAGAAGGACAAAGAAACATTCAAAGAGTACGCCCAGAGGTGGCGAGAGTTGGCAGCACAGATCGTGCCTCCGCTAGAAGAGAAGGAAACGACCAAGATTTTTTTGAAGACCTTGAGTTCATTCTATTACGAGCGGATGATCGCTAGCACTCCTTCTGACTTCATCGAGATGGTGAATATGGGGATGCGGTTAGAAGAATGGGTCAGAGAAGGATGTCTAACCCGAGAAGAAGGCTCTTCTGCCAAGCGCTATGGGGCGTTTGCAAAGAAGAAAGATGGAGAGGCACATGCTGTGACCTCCCATGTGAAACCTAGAAGACCCTCTGTGAGGAGGAAGACCGTACGTCCTACCGGTAACCAGCACCAGGTGGCTCACATAGCACCTGTTTTCAGAGACAGTCAACAGTATCAACAACATAGCAACAATCAACAATCACCTCAGCAATATCAACAACAACAGCACCGTCCGCAACAGCAGGCCTATCAGCCTCAAAACAGTAATCCAACCAGCACGAGTTACGAGAGGAAAAAGGTCACTTTTGATCCGATTCCGATGACATACGCAGAACTATATCCCTCTTTGATAGAGAGGAAGTTGATTACTCCGAGAGACCCACCAGCTATACCTGCTAACCCTCAGTGGAGGTATAAGCCTGAATTACATTGTGTATACCACTCTGGTGCTCCCGGCCACGACGTGGAGAATTGCTATCCTTTGAAGACCAAGGTTCAAGACCTTGTGAGGTGTGGTATTTTGTGCTTTGAGGACATAGGTCCTAATGTTAAGAAGAACCCATTGCCCGAGCATGGGAAATCTGTTAACATGATCCAGGGTTGCCCTGGCAAATACAAGGTCAAATATGTTAGTCATATTCGACAGTCTCTGGTCGAGTTGCACCGTTTGCTGTGTGAGTACAGTCACTATGAACACGATCATGATAGATGCCGAGTCTGCTCTGTTAACCGATTGGGTTGTCGCCAGGTGCGCAAAGATCTTCAGGAAATGTTGGACGAAGGAGTTATCGAGATCCTTCAGAATAGGAATGTTGACGAAGATGAGCCAGAGGTCAACGTAATTTCCCCAGTATTCCGGATGCCCGAGCCTGTTATCGTTAAGTATGATGGTAGCAAGCAGAAGGTCTCTCCTACCCTGATCATTAAGCCTGTCGGTCCAGTACCGTATTCTTCTAAAAAGGCAATTCCCTTTCGTTACAATGATGTTGCTGTAGAAGATGGGAAAGAGGTGACTTTGCCATCCTCCTCTGTTGTGAATATTGCTGACGTAAGTGGTTTGACCCGCAGTGGTCGTGTGTTTTCAGCACCACCGAAGCCCCAGGCTAAGGCTGATTTTGTTGAACGCCCGATTAGGAATGTTGTAAGCACCCCGAATCCGGCACCTGTTGTTAAGCCCTCCTCTGTACTAAAAACTCCTACTTCTGTTGGCCCTAGCGGCAATGTGAAAGAAGACTGTGATGAGATGCTGAGGCTCATCAAGAAGAGTGAGTACAATGTTGTAGACCAACTTCTACAAACTCCATCCAAGATATCCATGTTATCATTACTCCTGAATTCAGAACCACATAGAGAGGCTCTGCAGAAAGTTTTGGATGTGGCATATGTAGATCATGATGTCACAATAGAACAGTTCGATAGCATTGTTGCAAACATTACTGCTTGTAACAATTTGAGTTTCTGTGACTCTGATCTCCCTGAGGAAGGAAGAGACCACAACTTGGCTTTACACATATCCATGAATTGTAGAGACGATGCCATGTCCAATGTGTTGGTGGACACTGGGTCATCCCTGAATATATTACCAAAAACCACTCTCTCAAAACTGTCTTATCAAGGGCCTCCCATGAGGCAGAGTGGGGTAGTTGTGAAAGCTTTCGATGGGTCTCGAAAGACTGTGATTGGGGAAGTTGATCTCCCTATCAAGATTGGACCAAGCGATTTCAAAATTACCTTCCAGGTTATGGATATCCACCCATCATATAGCTGTCTCTTAGGCAGACCATGGATTCACGAGGCAGGCGCCGTGACATCCACCCTACACCAGAAGCTGAAATTTGTGAAGAATAAAAAACTGGTGGTGGTAGGGGGAGAAAAGGCTCTCCTGGTTAGCCACTTGTCTTCCTTCTCGTACATAGATGCTGAAGATGAAGTTGGAAGTCCTTTCCAAGCTTTATCTATAGCTGAGCTTGTTGAGAAAAGATTTTCTTCATTTACTTCCTATAGAGATGCGAAATGGGCCATTGAGTGTGGTGCAATTGCTGGTATAGGAAAAATGATCGAGCTGGAAGACAATAAGTCTCGGGCTGGCATAGGCTTTTCTTCTGGGGTTTTCAATGAGAAAGGGTTGTTCAAGAGTGGAGGTTTTATCCACACTGGTCAGGAGGAAGAAGCTGCTGCTGTTTTGGAAGAAGATACAGAGGATTCTGACAATTTCATCATCCCTTGAGGGATCTGCAACAATTGGGTCGCTGTGGATATCCCTACAGTCATCCACAAGTCAACATAATGATCGCTTTGTTTAAAAACCCTTCTCCCATGCCGAAAGGAGAAGTGATGACATTGTTGGCAACATAAATACAATTATATTTTCATTCTATAAATTCATGTTAAATGTTTGTTTTTCCAATTATTTTCCCTTTTCATTTTGCATAAAATTGGTGATCACATAAAACCCTAAAAATAGAATAAAATCAATCTTTTCATCTGCATAATGATTTGCCTTGTTTGATTTCTAAAAGCTTTTCATATCCAAAATCATTATGCAGGTTGATCAAACCCATTGAGCATAATGATCCGACACCATCTCCCAATTTTGAGTTCCCTGTATCTGAGGCAGAGGAAGATGATGTTGAAGAGATTCCTGACGAGATTACCCGTCTACTTGAGCATGAAGAGAAGATCATTCAGCCGCATCTTGAGAATCTGGAAACAGTCAACTTGGGGTCTGAGGATTGTGTGCGAGAAGTGAAGATTGGGGCACTCCTGGAAGAATCTGTTAAGGAGGGGTTGATTGAATTGCTACGAGAATATGTCGATGTCTTTGCTTGGTCATATGAAGACATGTCGGGTCTAGATACAGATATTGTGCAACATTTCCTACCCTTGAAGCCTGAGTGCGTGCCTGTGAAACAGAAGCTCAGAAGAACTCATCCTGATATGGCAGTGAAGATCAAAGAGGAAGTTCAGAAGCAAATTGATGCGGGGTTTCTGGTGACTTCTACATATCCTCAATGGGTGGCCAATATTGTGCCCGTGTCGCATCGCGAAAAACAACCGGCGGGAAAAACATAGAGCCGCCACCGTGCGTTATTTATCCCAAAGGAGGGAAAGGAAACGCTCGAAGTAAACTTGAAAAAGGGAAAGGAATGGTCTTACGACCAGAGATTGCAAGGTACGGGAGTCGGTTACGCAAGGGGAAGGTATTAGCACCCATCACGTCCGTCGTACTCGACGGGATCCACGCTCAAAAGAATAGGAAAAGGTTGCTAAAACTGCTCAAAGAACTGCACACACTGGAATAATAAACAAGGTGAAGGAACACAGAGGAAGGGGACTCGGCAGGATGTCGCATCCTGGGCCTACGTAGTTTGTCAGAAACAAACATCAGAGTCGACGTAGTTCGGGGAAATGGGAGGCATGCTCGCTAGGACATCGCATCCTATGCATACGTATCTTCTCTATCTAGAGAAAGAATCAGAGCATTCGTAGCTCGGCTAACGCACACCGAAACAAACACCAAAAATAGACGCTGAGACATCAAAAGAAACACACAACAGGAAATGGAATGCCAATAGATGGACTTACACCCGACTCCGGATAAACAAACGCAGACAGGAAACAGAATGCCAATAGATGGACTTACATCCAACTCCTAACAAACACACACGAAAAGAAGAAGGGTCTCGATTGCAACGAGGGCAAGAGAAAAGGAAGGTCTCAATCGCAACGAGGGCGAGAGAAAAGAATCGCAACAAGGGCGAAAACCAGCAAGGATTAAATGTTAGTCGTCAGTCAAACTCGGCAAAACATCGCATCTCGTGCCTACGTATCTCATCTAAACATGAGAATCAGAGTTGCCGTAGTTCGGCTAAACTATTTCCGTTTGTTTTGTGTTTTCTAGGTGAACAACGTTACTACGCAATCTACCGGATGCTCGACCTTTGGAGACTTACTCACCTGTAGTAGAAGGAGTCAACGTGTCCTTAAGAGAAGATAGAGTTTGTTTTTGTTTTAGGAATGCTCATGCAAGAAAGGAAGTCCTAGACGAAGGAACCGTGCTACCTTAGTTGACATGCAAACGAGAGACTATACGAAGTCTAACAATCCTATGGGGATACAATAAGCAAGTCTCAAAAGAGAACAAAAACTGGAAATGGAATGCCAATCGATGGGCTTACATCCAACTCCAAAAACAAACGGGAAACAGAAAGCCAATAAATGGTCTTACATCTAACTCCACAAAACAAAATAGGAAACAGATAGCCAATCGATGGTCTTACATCTGACTCCTCAAACAAACAAACATGCATGAAAAGAAAATACATGAAAGATTCACAAACAAACAATCAAGCAATCAAGCAACACACTCTATATGCAAACAAGAGGCTCAGACAAAGTGGTTGGGCTTTAGTCAAGGGGTCATATCAACCTCAACAAATAAACCAAAACTGTAGGGGTGTCTTTGAGCTCTTAACCACTAACATTGAGAGTTAGGGTGAAGCTGATGAAAGGAAATGAGGATAAGACCTCATGCTCTTAACCCTGGCCTGGGTGAGCTTGAATCAAAGAAGGTGTGGGGGTCCAGAATGAGGGACCCTATTCCACTTGACTGACTCTATACAAAGATCTTGGGTTATGTTCAAGAGCATCAGCACGTAGTGCGAGCATAATGAACGACTCAACGAATAACAGGGGATTGATTGCTAATCCCTTCTATCTGTCAATTGCCTCTTCACTTAGGAGGACTTAACAAGTAACATGCCTCAACAAGGAGGTCTTTAGCACAAATGTAAACAATCACAAACATTGCCTCATAAGGAGGACTTCAGCCAAATGCCTGCCAAAAGAAACGACAGGGCTTCCAGACTACATGGAGTTAGAGAGTGGTTACCTAGGTGTTATACCAACCACAAACCAAAGCAAAGCTCAAGCAAGAGCTAAAAGCGACTAAAGTACCTGTACAAAAGCCAAACAGTCAATATTGTATTCAGAAAACCAACAGTAAACAGTGGAATCTTTTCAATATGTACACAATGCAAGCACTCAAGTGAGTTCATCACATCAATGGACCTACAACACAACAAGAGTTAGTGATCAAAGCAAATGGCATCTCAAGTAATGAGACCACACCAACCATTAGTGCTAAATACCTGAAACACAAACACAATTGGTGAGTACAAACCACTAGTACAAAGACTAGGGTCAAATGCAAGTCAAATGACCAAAACAGAAGTCAAGATTTCTCATGAAGCACAATCAATCAAACAAGAAGAAGGCCTCAAAAGGATCAAAGCCAAATCATAAGGCAAGGCTATCAATTAATCAAGATAAGGCAAAGGAAAACAATGTGATCACATTTGGACATCAAACATAAAAAATCCACATTAAAAAAGAAATGAATCCAATGATCATGAAATTTTTTATGTGTACACAACATGCTATGGACAAGCATCATACCAAAAATTATGTCCAGAAGAGCTAATATGACATGTAAATGAAAATGCACAAAAGCAATATCCAATATGTGACACAAATTGTCACACCAAATGCTCATGTGTCCAAAACAGTGATGAAAAATGACAAAAATCTCAAACCAAAGCCAAAATATCATGTCACATGTTACGATCAGGCATGTAAAATTTCAAGGCAATTGCATAAACCATGAGCATTTCACAAAACAATTAGCCCAACATAGCAAATTGGCATCATGTTCAAACAATCAAGCACATTTAAAAATCCGGAGTCATACAAATCAAGAAATAAATGCTAAAAAATAATAGACATCACAACAAGAATGTGGAAAAAAGTTTGGATTAAATTGGACAATCATACTATTTTTTATGATTTTTGGAAGTTGATGAAAGAAAATGAAATAATGAAAATCAATATGGAAAATGATAATGTGAATGGAAATTGGGAACAACATAAGCCAGGATCGAACAGAGGTCAAGCAGGTTACAAATGCGCTCAGCATGAAAACAAATGGAAAATCAGGAAAGTGCGCTAGGGAAGAATCGAACCAGTGCGCTTCAGGTTGCAAGCGCGTCCAAAACGCAGCGTTTGGATAAGTGAAATTAAATGGATTTTTTCAAAAAGGTTCACGCAAGGGATCGAACCAGGGACGCGAAGGTTCAAGGCATGCTACAGCAAAACGCTGCGTTTTGATAAGTGAAACCCTAACAACTATTCACAGACGGTGGAACGCGGTGGTTTCCACCGTCTTCCTCGATGAGACCGGCGACGCTCAACATAATTTTTTTCCAGAAATTGACATATTATACATCATTGGAACCGTCTCGCCATGAGGAACACGAATCTAGCAATTATTTGATCTAATTCTCACTGATGCGCATGGATCGAAGAGAAACAGTTTGAGCATAAAAAATTCAAGTTCACATATCTAGCTCAATTCTCATCCATTTCAAATTCTACTTATATCAGCGTTCTCAGCATCAAAAACTCTACAAGATCATGGCAAGAAAATGAAGAATAATGAGATTCGAATTCCAACCTATTGGAAGTGCAGTACGATGAAACAGTGGTTTCCAACTTCCTCCAGCTCCAGATCTTCTCCTTAACTTGTGTATTGAAGCTTTATGTACGAATTGATACTTGAATCCACCTGAATGAAGCTCAATTTTCAAGATCCATCTTCATGTTCAAGCTTGGTGTGTGCATGATTCTTGGCCAAATTCTTCAATCCAGTGCTTGATTTGTACTCAATGATGCTCAATGAACACGAATATGCAAGAAAATTGATGTGTTATGTGTAGAAATTTGAAGTTTGAATTGAGAGAATTTTTGGAGGGAAAATGAGATTTTGAGATCTAGAATTGTTATTGTTATCATCCAATTCAGTTATGATTAAGCTTATATACTCCTCCTTAAACATGCTGAAATCAAGATTAAGTATTGGCTAATGAAAAATTAATGAGAAATGAGGTGTATGACCAAAAATGAAAATGTGAGGTGGCATGAGCAATGTGCACGTGAACAGTGCCATGCAAGCTTCATAATCACTCAAAATCATCCAATGAACAACATGGAATTGGAATTAGACTCATGTGATCAACCAAATTTGAATTATGCATTTTCCCTCCAAAATGTACATGCATGGACACTTGATCATGTAAGCTTCTTTCATGCAAGGCAATGATGGATTTGGAATCTCTTGGTCATGACAAGCATGTTGCAAAAAGAGGGACTCAAATTGGAGTTTTGTAGCAAAAGTTATGGCACTTTGAAGTTCCAAGCATACTTTGCAATCATTTGTTCATAACTTCTCAACCCTTTATCAGATGCTCATGATCTTGGACTTTTTCGAAATGGGAGAGAAAGATCTTCAACTTTCATTTTGACCAAAATTTCATTTGAAGCTTCTTTGATTTTGGAAAGTCAAGTTGAATGTGGACCAAAAACTTGCCATTTTTGGAAACTTGAAATTACAGGTCACTTTCCATTTTTGGAAACTTTTGATTTGACTTCAAAATATTCAAGGTAGATGTTTGACATGATGAATAGGCCTTGTTTTAACATGATTGAGATGAATAAATTCATTTCCCCACCTCATAGCCCTCAGTTGACTGCACAGTTGACTTGTATGGGCTTCAGATGACCTGAAAATGCACTGATGAATTTGGGCCTTTACCACTTGGTAAAATTGCTTCAAAATAAACCCTAGCTCATATAAGCTCTTTAGAATAATCATGTGGCCTTCATCTCAAGGAAAAACTTGCTCTTTTGTACTGAGGATTCTCTTGATGCCAATTCTGACTGCCAAATGCAATGCAATATGTAATGATAAATGACCTAAAAAATGAAATGAATGCATGACTGAGTGAGGGCAAATTTGAGGTGCTGAAGCTGCCCCTATTCAATCAACTGGGAACCTGAACGGATGAAAGCAACGGCTATCATACTTTCATAGTAAACAGGGATTGAATACCAAAAGAACCGGAGAATTTGCACTCTGTAGGGGATAAAGCTAAGAAAGCGAGGCCATTTACCGATGGCGGCTTCAAAGCAGGGATTGATGTTTTCCGATGTCAACGAAAGCGGGGCCATTTACCGATGGCGGATTCAAGATAGATATCAAAGGACAGCGAGGCCATTTACCGATGGCGGCTGGGGAATAAAATTGATATTTACCGATATCAAGGAAAGCGAGGACATTTACCGATGGCGGCTTTAATAGAAGGAAAGCGAGGCCATTTACCGATCACGGCTTCAAAACAGGATTTGATATTTACCGATGTCAACGAAAGCGAGGCCATTTACCGATGGCGGCTTCAAAACAGGATTTGATATTTACCGATATCAAAGAAAGCGAGGCCATTTATCGATGGCGGCTTCAAAACAGGATTTGATATTTACTGATATCAAAGAAAGCGAGGCCATTTACCGATGGCGGCTTCAAAACAGGATTTGATATTTACCGATATCAAAGAAAGCGAGGCCATTTACCGATGGCGGCTTCAAAACAGGATTTGATATTTACCGATATCAAAGAAAGCGAGGTCATTTACCGATGGCGGCTTCAAAACAGGATTTGATATTTACCGATATCAAAGAAAGCGAGGCCATTTACCGATGGCGGCTTCAAAACAGGATTTGATATTTATCGATATCAAAGAAAGCGAGGCCATTTACCGATGGCGACTTCAAAACAGGATTTGATATTTACCGATATCAAAGAAAGCGAGGCCATTTACCGATGGCGGCTTCAAAACAGGATTTGATATTTCCGATATCAAAGAAAGCGAGGCCATTTACCGATGGAAGCTTCCACTAGGGAGGAAAAAGATGTTTACACCCGGAACAAGACCAGACGTTTACCGACGACTCTACTGAGGAATTGATATTTATCAAAGAAAGGATACATGACCAGACATTTACCGATGACTGGGAAGAAAGGATACATGACCAGACATTTACCGATGACTGGGAAGAAAGGATACACGACCAGACATTTACCGATGACTGGGAAGAAAGGATACATGACCAGACATTTACCGATGACTGGGAAGAAAGAATACATGACCAGACATTTATCGATGACTGGGAAGAAAGAATACATGACCAGACATTTACTGATGACTGGGAAGAAAGTATACATGACCAGACATTTATCGATGACTGGGAAGAAAGAAACCACGACCAGACATTTACCGATGACTGGGAAAAAGGGATACATGACCAGACATTTACTGATGACTGGGAAGAAAGGATCCACAACCATACATTTTCCGATGACTGGGAAAGAACTCGATGTTTACCGACATCAAAAGATGATGTTTACCGACACCAAAAAAAGAAGGCATGACCAGACATTTACCGATGACTGGGAAGAAACTCGATGTTTACCGACATCGAAAGATGATGTTCAGAAGTGAAACAAGACCAGACATTTACCGATGACTGGGAAGGAACTCGACGTTTACCGACATCGAAAGATGATGTTTACCGACACCAAAGAAAGAAGGCACGACCAGACATTTACCGATGACTGGGAAGGAACTCGATGCTTACCGACATCGAAAGATGATGTTTACCGACACCAAAGAAAGAAAGGACACACACGGGTGTTGACACGACACTTACCGTTATCACAAGAATGACATCTACATATGTCAAAACAAGGCAGACGATTGTCGGGGACTAAACTGGGGAGTCAAGCTTTCCTTTCTCGGACGGGTGAGGAAATAAATCTCTCCGGGGATTATCGATCCTGAATGCTGCCAAGAGCAACCGCTGCAAATGTGCCATACAGATGTTGAGAAATGATCCGCCTCTGCTGGGGATATGATCCAATCTTGCAAGATGCAAGGGGAGGAAAACTCCTGCTGGGAAAGCAAATGCTCACTTTGCTGAGCACACAATTCCTGATTCGATCTCCCAACTCTATGGGGAGTAGCACTGCTGGGGAAAGGATAACCTTTACTAGGGACGACCTCCACTGAACCCGATCTGCTTGGGGATTTCACTAGGGAAAACAACCAACACATACACCCGTTGGGGAAACAACAGCCTTCAGACTTGTTGGGGAAATAACACTCTCAACCCTGCTGGGGGAGATAACCAACCTCAGGCCTAATTGTCGAGGAAACACCGATCTCGAATCCGCTGGGGAGATACCCATCTCAAACCTGCTAGGGGAAGCAACAAACCTGAGGCCTGGCTGCCGAGGAGACACCAATCTCGAATCCGCTGGGGAGATAACAATCTCAAACCTGCTAGGGGAGATAACCAACCTCAGGCCTGGCTGCCGAGGAAACACCGATCTCGAATCCGCTGGGGAGATAACAATCTCAAACCGCTGGGGAGGTACGAAATTTTGACATGGAACACCTGTCGACTCGTCGAACACCGGCATTCACCATCTAATCACAGTGTCAATTTTTTCACTTTTGAGGGCTCCCAGACTCATCTGGTCTCTTCTGATTCATCACCTTGTATTCTCGGCTTTTCTCTACTTCGAGACAATCGATCTCCTCAGATCCGGGCCAACTCTCTAATCCTCAGGCTTTGAAGAGTCTTCTTGATTACCCTCTAGGATAGTCGCCCTTCTTTCGTCGTCTTTTCACCGTTCTTCTATCCCTCGTCCCTGATTGGACTTCAAAGGATTCTTTCGCCGAAAGGCTTCATATCACAACCTGCAAGTGAGTGAAAATAACCAACAGCACCTGCAAAAGAGATCGTCAGATAAAAACGTGCCCCAGGCGTGCCAAAATTTCAACACCTAGGTCACTCAACCTTCCGAATAAGATTTCCGGTTTTCAATCTTATAAACATGCATTGGAAGGGACCCCTATGTCTCAAAATGCAAAGATTTTTTATCAAAATAAACGGATGTTTTTGCAATCAAAGCGGTAATGAAAACAAAAACAAAATTATTTGACTGAACATGCATTTTATTGGTTGAACAAAAGGTGGCTCGTAACTGAGCAATGCACAGGAAGCAATCCCTGAAAAGAGGTAATTGCGCACAAAAGGAAAATCTATCCTAATGGCAATGTGAACCCGTGATCTCATCGAGTTCCAACTCGGTTACACCCCATATGTCCTCAAGACTCTCCGTGCTTTCCGCCTTCTAAACAAAACGCTTCCGACTGATCCCTGCTAGGGGATTATCCAGGTGTCTTAACCAAAGTACAGACGATCATGCTGGACGCAATTGTTCGTTTCATTCCCTCTTTTGCCTGGACCGCCCTTTCGGGTTTTCAGTCCACCGGGATACCCTTTTTTGCCCAAGCCGCCCTTGTGGGGTTTTCGACTTGTCGGGTGTATCATTTTTCCTTTTTATCCCTAATTTTTGCCCGAACCTTTTCATTTTTTTTCGGTTCGCCGGGATGCCCCTTTTTGCCTGGACTATTTTATTCTTTTCGTCCAGCGGGTCTCTTATACGAAGTATTTTTTTAACTGCGTCCGCATTCACAGGGGATGGAAAATCCTCGCCATCCATGGTCGCCAACAACAAGGCTCTGCCAGAGAAAACCTTCTTGACCACGAATGGACCTTCATAATTGGGTGTCCACTTGCCCCGACGATCATTCTGAGGAGGAAGGATCCTTTTCAACACCACGTCTCCTACGGGATACACACGAGGTCACACCTTTCGGTCAACAACACGCTTCATTCGCTGCTGGTACAACTACCCATGACAAATGACTGCCAACCTTTTTTCCTCAATCAGGCTCAACTCTTCATACAGAGTCCTTACCCACTCAACTTCTTCCAATTTCACGTCCATAAGGACTCTCAATGACGGAATCTGGACCTCGACCGGTAGCACGGCTTCCATCCCATACACAAGCGAAAAAGGCGTTGCCCCAGTAGACGTACACACTGAGGTTCGATACCCAAGCTACAAACTTCGTATTCAGCCCCGTGGTTGGTGTATTCAAATGTTAGCCGGGCAACAAAAGGAATGTGGGATCCCTTCGGCGTAACCGAAACAGCTCCAACTCCGTTACCATCCACGTTAACGGCCCCATCAAACATCAGAATCCGTTCGGATTTAGGGTCAGGCTCCTCCTCCGGGATTGGTTCCTCACAATCTTTCGATTTGAGAAACCTGATATCCACATCAGGGAACTCAAACTTCATCGGTTGATAATCCTCAATGGGTTGCTGGGCGAGGTAATCAGACAATACACTCCCCTTTATTGCTTTTTGAGAGGTGTACTGAATATCGTATTCAGTCAAAATCATTTGCCATCTCGCAACCCGTCCGGTCAATGCTGGCTTCTCAAATATATACTTGATCGGATCCATCTTGGAAATCCACAAAGTGGTATGAACCAGCATATACTGCCTCAGTCGGCGAGCAGCCTATGCCAAAGCACAACAAGTTTTCTCGAGCAGTGAATATCTTGTTTCACAGTCGGTAAACTTTTGCTAAGGTAGTAAATTGCATGCTCTTTTCGACCAGACTCGTCATGCTGCCCCAGTACACACCCCATAGACACCTCGAGGACCGTCAAGTACAGAACTAACGGCCATCCCTCCACAGTAGGCATCAGAATCGGAGGCTCCTGCAAATATTCTTTTATTTTTCCAAATGCCGCTTGGCAATCATCATTCCACCTGACCGTTTGATCTTTTCTCAACAACTTGAATATGGGTTCACACGTGGCTGTTAGATGAGATATGAACCGTGAAATGTAGTTCAATCTACCTAAGAACCCACGAACCTCTTTTTCTATTCTCGGTTCAGGCATTTCTTGTATTGCTTTTACTTTAGCAGGATCAACCTCGATTCCTCCTTTTCGCTCACAATAAACCCCAACAACTTACCGGACCACACTCCGAAAGTGCACTTATTTGGATTCAACCTCAGTCTGAATCGTCTCAACCGGTCAAACAACTTGGCCAGATCTACCAAATGCCCCTCTTCTGTTTGGGACTTTGCTATCATGTCATCAACATAGCATTCGATTTCATGATGAATCATATCATGAAACAAAGTCACCATAGCCCTCTGATACGTGGCACCGGTGTTCTTGAGACCGAATGGCATCACCTTATAGCAAAAAGTGCCCTACGGTGTGATGAACGTTGTTTTCTCCATATCATCTAGCGACATCTTAATCTGATTATAGCCAGAAAAGCCATCCATGAAGGAAAACACCGAGACTTGAGCTGTATTATCTACCAACACATCGATGTGAGGTAATGGGAAATCATCTTTCGGGCTAACTCTGTTCAAATCCCGGTAGTCCACACACATCCTCACCATTCCATCCTTCTTCGGCTCTTGACACTTACCTCCAAAACGGCCCCGACTTTCACCTCTTTTCTGACCTCCTCGGTACCCAGATTCACAACCTCAACTTGCTCTTCGTGCGGCTGAATCACCTTCTCCTCTGGATTCAACAACCTGGCTAATTCTTCCGGCAGTTCACAATCTTCTTCGCCTTCTTTCTTCGGCATGATAGATCGGATTGTCGAAGTCATATAGAGGTGTAACCGAATTGTTATCAATGAGATCCGGAGAATGATCGCATCTGCATGAATTTTGATTCGTGCATTGCTTTGGAGTCGGGACGAGACCAATCAAAAGGAAGGAAAAAATAAAAACATTGCCATTTTTATTGTATCATTTTTTTTAAAACTGCAAAAATAAATGAAAAACAGGGAACACCGCTTTTAATGCGAAAAAAAAATCCTTTTATTAATGATACAAAATGTTGCAAAATGAAACACATGAGGTGGCCCTTACAATGGACCATTATGTTTTGGGCAAAACGTATGGCTTTCATGCAAACAGAATTGAAAAACAGAAATATTACTCTTCACGCAGAGTAACAGTGATGATCTTTTAGGCCTTCCAGTTCTGGGTCTCCATCCCTGGTACGCACGGTTTTATTCACGATTCGAGCTCGCAGTCACTGTCAATCTCTTCACCCACCGCACAGACGCGATCTGGATCTAGCATCCCAGCACTGGTGAACATGAACGGTTGACGACGTCATTTATTCTGCCCCGACAAGCTTTGGCCTGGCTGATAGCCAATCCCAAACCTATCCTCTTTCACCGCCTGTTTTCCTTTTGCCCTGGCTAAAGCCTCGACCTTATCCACCTTTTCGGAGATCGCTTGCTGCCCCCAGGGTGAACCCTTGCATGACGTTGATCAACTCACTCATCTTCTCTTTCAGCTCAAGAATGTCAACGTTGGGTGGATTCATCATTCTGGGTTTGTCGCGTCTGGTAGGATATCTGAGCGGACGAGCTATGTGCAGAGGAATGACTCGGTGTGTGCGAGCAATGATTCCTAGGTCAATCAAACATGTTAGAAACTGACACCTGCAAAACAGAAGAAAGGTTATATGACTCACGCATGAATGCAATGTCTACCCGTATGAGGAACATTATGTCCTTTGATTCTGGTTTCATCGAGACGGATAATAATTTGACAATAACATTCTGACATCAGGATGTCTTTCAATCAGAATCTCAATCGAGAATGTACCCTGAGTATGGATAGACATGGGTTAGATGCAGATGAATGCAAAATGGGAATGGTGCAAATGCATGAATGCAAGCCACTGTGCCATCCTCCAAGTCATCTGAACATCAACTGTACGGTAATCCGGTCTCTGAACTGATCCCAACCATCTGAGGGACCAAGTAACCACAAATCCAACTCGGGGGGTTCCGAAATAAACGGAACGGAGGATATACCACCATCATCACAGGACAATCTCTGGAAAGATAGCCACAAGATCCTCTGAATAGGTACCTTCAAACTCAACCCGGGGATCTGAAATAAACGGAACCCGCTGATAAATACCGCGGACAGAATTCCGGCGTCCCAGAAATAAACATCCATAAATCTGACTGAACCAAAGTCACCATCACAGAATCATTGACGGAACCTGTACTTGTAGGAATCAAACCCCTCCCATCACAGGTGAAGTCTAATAAGGTCATCCTAAGGCGGATAATGGTCTCGACAATCGGGCAAGATACTCAACGGGTTTGCCCTTTCGGGTGTGCCGTTGTAGCTCTCATAAGATCGTCTGAACCAAAGATCCGGGAAAGAACGGTCACCGAAGTCAACAGCTCAAAAGAGATAACCCAACCTGAGTGGAATACTCCAAACGGAAGGACTCTCTCAAAAGAACCTCGTCCGACTGTGGTATGTCACGTCTCCGCATCATGTCATACAACATGTGAGGAAACATGAGACCACGCTAATCCTAGGTGTATACTCGGTCCTGGGTTTTAGCCCCACTCAGAATACCCACCCCAAATCAGAGGAACCAACCTGTACAGAATCCAGCACAATGATAATATGATGCATGCAAATATATATGCAAATATATACAATCAAGGCAAAATAATCACAAATGCAATAAATAAAGCAGTAAAAGCAACCAAAACTATCCTAGAGAGCGCTAGGATTGACTCGCTTAGGGAAGATGGACCAGGAAGAGGTCAACTTCTTTGTCCCCAGCAGAGTCCCCAGCAGAGTCGCCAGCTGTCGCATCCGCGAAAAACAACCGGCGGGAAAAATACAGAGCGCCACCGTGCGTTATTTATCCCAAAAGAGGGAAAGGAAACGCTCGAAGTAAACCTGGAAAAGGGAAAGGAATGGTCTTACGACCAGATATTGCAAGGTACGGGAGTCGGTTACGCAAGGGGAAGGTATTAGCACCCCTCACGTCCGTCGTACTCGACGGGATCCACGCTCAAAAGAATAGGAAAAGGTTGCTAAAACTGCTCAAAGAACTGCACACACTGGAATAATAAACAAGGTGAAGGAACACGGAGGAAGGGGACTCGGCAGGATGTCGCATCCTGGGCCTACGTAGTTTGTCAGAAACAAACATCAGAGTCGACGTAGTTCGGGGAAATGGGAGGCATGCTCGCTAGGACATCGCATCCTATGCATACGTATCTTCTCTATCCAGAGAAAGAATCAGAGCATTCGTAGCTCGGCTAACGCACGCCGAAACGAACACTAAAAATAGACGCTGAGACATCAAAAGAAACACACAACAGGAAATGGAATGCGAATAGATGGACTTACACCCGACTCCGGACAAACAAACGCAGACAGGAAACAAAATGCCAATAGATGGACTTACATCCAACTCCTAACAAACACACACGAAAAGAAGAAGGGTCTCGATTGCAACGAGGGCAAGAGAAAAGGAAGGTCTCAATCGCAATGAGGGCGAGAGAAAAGAATCGCAACGAGGGCGAAAACCAGCAAGGATTAAATGTTAGTCGTCAGTCAAACTCGGCAAGACATCGCATCTCGTGCCTACGTATCTCATCTAAACATGAGAATCAGAGTTGCCGTAGTTCGGCTAAACTATTTCCATTTGTTTTGTGTTTTCTAGGTGAACAACGTTACTACGCAATCTACCGGATGCTCGACCTTTGGAGACTTACTCACCTGTAGTAGAAGGAGTCAACGTGTCCTTAAGAGAAGATAGAGTTTGTTTGTGTTTTAGGAATGCTCATGCAAGAAAGGAAGTCCTAGACGAAGGAACCGTGCTACCTTAGTTGACATGCAAACGAGAGACTATACGAAGTCTAACAATCCTATGGGGATACAATAAGCAAGTCTCAAAAGAGAACAAAAACTGGAAATGGAATGCCAATCGATGGGCTTACATCCAACTCCAAAAACAAACGGGAAACAGAAAGCCAATAAATGGTCTTACATCTAACTCCACAAAACAAAATAGGAAACAGATAGCCAATCGATGGTCTTACATCTGACTCCTCAAACAAACAAACATGCATGAAAAGAAAATACATGAAAGATTCACAAACAAACAATCAAGCAATCAAGCAACACACTCTATATGCAAACAAGAGGCTCAGACAAAGTGGTTGGGCTTTAGTCAAGGGGTCATATCAACCTCAACAAATAAACCAAAACTGTAGGGGTGTCTTTGAGCTCTTAACCACTAACATTGAGAGTTAGGGTGAAGCTGATGAAAGGAAATGAGGATAAGACCTCATGCTCTTAACCCTGGCCTGGGTGAGCTTGAATCAAAGAAGGTGTGGGGGTCCAGAATGAGGGACCCTATTCCACTTGACTGACTCTATACAAAGATCTTGGGTTATGTTCAAGAGCATCAGCACGTAGTGCGAGCATAATGAACGACTCAACGAATAACAGGGGATTGATTGCTAATCCCTTCTATCTGTCAATTGCCTCTTCACTTAGGAGGACTTAACAAGTAACATGCCTCAACAAGGAGGTCTTTAGCACAAATGTAAACAATCACAAACATTGCCTCATAAGGAGGACTTCAGCCAAATGCCTGCCAAAAGAAACGACAGGGCTTCCAGACTACATGGAGTTAGAGAGTGGTTACCTAGGTGTTATACCAACCACAAACCAAAGCAAAGCTCAAGCAAGAGCTAAAAGCGACTAAAGTACCTGTACAAAAGCCAAACAGTCAATATTGTATTCAGAAAACCAACAGTAAACAGTGGAATCTTTTCAATATGTACACAATGCAAGCACTCAAGTGAGTTCATCACATCAATGGACCTACAACACAACAAGAGTTAGTGATCAAAGCAAATGGCATCTCAAGTAATGAGACCACACCAACCATTAGTGCTAAATACCTGAAACACAAACACAATTGGTGAGTACAAACCACTAGTACAAAGACTAGGGTCAAATGCAAGTCAAATGACCAAAACAGAAGTCAAGATTTCTCATGAAGCACAATCAATCAAACAAGAAGAAGGCCTCAAAAGGATCAAAGCCAAATCATAAGGCAAGGCTATCAATTAATCAAGATAAGGCAAAGGAAAACAATGTGATCACATTTGGACATCAAACATAAAAAATCCACATTAAAAAAGAAATGAATCCAATGATCATGAAATTTTTTATGTGTACACAACATGCTATGGACAAGCATCATACCAAAAATTATGTCCAGAAGAGCTAATATGACATGTAAATGAAAATGCACAAAAGCAATATCCAATATGTGACACAAATTGTCACACCAAATGCTCATGTGTCCAAAACAGTGATGAAAAATGACAAAAATCTCAAACCAAAGCCAAAATATCATGTCACATGTTACGATCAGGCATGTAAAATTTCAAGGCAATTGCATAAACCATGAGCATTTCACAAAACAATTAGCCCAACATAGCAAATTGGCATCATGTTCAAACAATCAAGCACATTTAAAAATCCGGAGTCATACAAATCAAGAAATAAATGCTAAAAAATAATAGACATCACAACAAGAATGTGGAAAAAAGTTTGGATTAAATTGGACAATCATACTATTTTTTATGATTTTTGGAAGTTGATGAAAGAAAATGAAATAATGAAAATCAATATGGAAAATGATAATGTGAATGGAAATTGGGAACAACATAAGCCAGGATCGAACAGAGGTCAAGCAGGTTACAAATGCGCTCAGCATGAAAACAAATGGAAAATCAGGAAAGTGCGCTAGGGAAGAATCGAACCAGTGCGCTTCAGGTTGCAAGCGCGTCCAAAACGCAGCGTTTGGATAAGTGAAATTAAATGGATTTTTTCAAAAAGGTTCACGCAAGGGATCGAACCAGGGACGCGAAGGTTCAAGGCATGCTACAGCAAAACGCTGCGTTTTGATAAGTGAAACCCTAACAACTATTCACAGACGGTGGAACGCGGTGGTTTCCACCGTCTTCCTCGATGAGACCGGCGACGCTCAACATAATTTTTTTCCAGAAATTGACATATTATACATCATTGGAACCGTCTCGCCATGAGGAACACGAATCTAGCAATTATTTGATCTAATTCTCACTGATGCGCATGGATCGAAGAGAAACAGTTTGAGCATAAAAAATTCAAGTTCACATATCTAGCTCAATTCTCATCCATTTCAAATTCTACTTATATCAGCGTTCTCAGCATCAAAAACTCTACAAGATCATGGCAAGAAAATGAAGAATAATGAGATTCGAATTCCAACCTATTGGAAGTGCAGTACGATGAAACAGTGGTTTCCAACTTCCTCCAGCTCCAGATCTTCTCCTTAACTTGTGTATTGAAGCTTTATGTACGAATTGATACTTGAATCCACCTGAATGAAGCTCAATTTTCAAGATCCATCTTCATGTTCAAGCTTGGTGTGTGCATGATTCTTGGCCAAATTCTTCAATCCAGTGCTTGATTTGTACTCAATGATGCTCAATGAACACGAATATGCAAGAAAATTGATGTGTTATGTGTAGAAATTTGAAGTTTGAATTGAGAGAATTTTTGGAGGGAAAATGAGATTTTGAGATCTAGAATTGTTATTGTTATCATCCAATTCAGTTATGATTAAGCTTATATACTCCTCCTTAAACATGCTGAAATCAAGATTAAGTATTGGCTAATGAAAAATTAATGAGAAATGAGGTGTATGACCAAAAATGAAAATGTGAGGTGGCATGAGCAATGTGCACGTGAACAGTGCCATGCAAGCTTCATAATCACTCAAAATCATCCAATGAACAACATGGAATTGGAATTAGACTCATGTGATCAACCAAATTTGAATTATGCATTTTCCCTCCAAAATGTACATGCATGGACACTTGATCATGTAAGCTTCTTTCATGCAAGGCAATGATGGATTTGGAATCTCTTGGTCATGACAAGCATGTTGCAAAAAGAGGGACTCAAATTGGAGTTTTGTAGCAAAAGTTATGGCACTTTGAAGTTCCAAGCATACTTTGCAATCATTTGTTCATAACTTCTCAACCCTTTATCAGATGCTCATGATCTTGGACTTTTTCGAAATGGGAGAGAAAGATCTTCAACTTTCATTTTGACCAAAATTTCATTTGAAGCTTCTTTGATTTTGGAAAGTCAAGTTGAATGTGGACCAAAAACTTGCCATTTTTGGAAACTTGAAATTACAGGTCACTTTCCATTTTTGGAAACTTTTGATTTGACTTCAAAATATTCAAGGTAGATGTTTGACATGATGAATAGGCCTTGTTTTAACATGATTGAGATGAATAAATTCATTTCCCCACCTCATAGCCCTCAGTTGACTGCACAGTTGACTTGTATGGGCTTCAGATGACCTGAAAATGCACTGATGAATTTGGGCCTTTACCACTTGGTAAAATTGCTTCAAAATAAACCCTAGCTCATATAAGCTCTTTAGAATAATCATGTGGCCTTCATCTCAAGGAAAAACTTGCTCTTTTGTACTGAGGATTCTCTTGATGCCAATTCTGACTGCCAAATGCAATGCAATATGTAATGATAAATGACCTAAAAAATGAAATGAATGCATGACTGAGTGAGGGCAAATTTGAGGTGCTGAAGCTGCCCCTATTCAATCAACTGGGAACCTGAACGGATGAAAGCAACGGCTATCATACTTTCATAGTAAACAGGGATTGAATACCAAAAGAACCGGAGAATTTGCACTCTGTAGGGGATAAAGCTAAGAAAGCGAGGCCATTTACCGATGGCGGCTTCAAAGCAGGGATTGATGTTTTCCGATGTCAACGAAAGCGGGGCCATTTACCGATGGCGGATTCAAGATAGATATCAAAGGACAGCGAGGCCATTTACCGATGGCGGCTGGGGAATAAAATTGATATTTACCGATATCAAGGAAAGCGAGGACATTTACCGATGGCGGCTTTAATAGAAGGAAAGCGAGGCCATTTACCGATCACGGCTTCAAAACAGGATTTGATATTTACCGATGTCAACGAAAGCGAGGCCATTTACCGATGGCGGCTTCAAAACAGGATTTGATATTTACCGATATCAAAGAAAGCGAGGCCATTTATCGATGGCGGCTTCAAAACAGGATTTGATATTTACTGATATCAAAGAAAGCGAGGCCATTTACCGATGGCGGCTTCAAAACAGGATTTGATATTTACCGATATCAAAGAAAGCGAGGCCATTTACCGATGGCGGCTTCAAAACAGGATTTGATATTTACCGATATCAAAGAAAGCGAGGTCATTTACCGATGGCGGCTTCAAAACAGGATTTGATATTTACCGATATCAAAGAAAGCGAGGCCATTTACCGATGGCGGCTTCAAAACAGGATTTGATATTTATCGATATCAAAGAAAGCGAGGCCATTTACCGATGGCGACTTCAAAACAGGATTTGATATTTACCGATATCAAAGAAAGCGAGGCCATTTACCGATGGCGGCTTCAAAACAGGATTTGATATTTCCGATATCAAAGAAAGCGAGGCCATTTACCGATGGAAGCTTCCACTAGGGAGGAAAAAGATGTTTACACCCGGAACAAGACCAGACGTTTACCGACGACTCTACTGAGGAATTGATATTTATCAAAGAAAGGATACATGACCAGACATTTACCGATGACTGGGAAGAAAGGATACATGACCAGACATTTACCGATGACTGGGAAGAAAGGATACACGACCAGACATTTACCGATGACTGGGAAGAAAGGATACATGACCAGACATTTACCGATGACTGGGAAGAAAGAATACATGACCAGACATTTATCGATGACTGGGAAGAAAGAATACATGACCAGACATTTACTGATGACTGGGAAGAAAGTATACATGACCAGACATTTATCGATGACTGGGAAGAAAGAAACCACGACCAGACATTTACCGATGACTGGGAAAAAGGGATACATGACCAGACATTTACTGATGACTGGGAAGAAAGGATCCACAACCATACATTTTCCGATGACTGGGAAAGAACTCGATGTTTACCGACATCAAAAGATGATGTTTACCGACACCAAAAAAAGAAGGCATGACCAGACATTTACCGATGACTGGGAAGAAACTCGATGTTTACCGACATCGAAAGATGATGTTCAGAAGTGAAACAAGACCAGACATTTACCGATGACTGGGAAGGAACTCGACGTTTACCGACATCGAAAGATGATGTTTACCGACACCAAAGAAAGAAGGCACGACCAGACATTTACCGATGACTGGGAAGGAACTCGATGCTTACCGACATCGAAAGATGATGTTTACCGACACCAAAGAAAGAAAGGACACACACGGGTGTTGACACGACACTTACCGTTATCACAAGAATGACATCTACATATGTCAAAACAAGGCAGACGATTGTCGGGGACTAAACTGGGGAGTCAAGCTTTCCTTTCTCGGACGGGTGAGGAAATAAATCTCTCCGGGGATTATCGATCCTGAATGCTGCCAAGAGCAACCGCTGCAAATGTGCCATACAGATGTTGAGAAATGATCCGCCTCTGCTGGGGATATGATCCAATCTTGCAAGATGCAAGGGGAGGAAAACTCCTGCTGGGAAAGCAAATGCTCACTTTGCTGAGCACACAATTCCTGATTCGATCTCCCAACTCTATGGGGAGTAGCACTGCTGGGGAAAGGATAACCTTTACTAGGGACGACCTCCACTGAACCCGATCTGCTTGGGGATTTCACTAGGGAAAACAACCAACACATACACCCGTTGGGGAAACAACAGCCTTCAGACTTGTTGGGGAAATAACACTCTCAACCCTGCTGGGGGAGATAACCAACCTCAGGCCTAATTGTCGAGGAAACACCGATCTCGAATCCGCTGGGGAGATACCCATCTCAAACCTGCTAGGGGAAGCAACAAACCTGAGGCCTGGCTGCCGAGGAGACACCAATCTCGAATCCTCTGGGGAGATAACAATCTCAAACCTGCTAGGGGAGATAACCAACCTCAGGCCTGGCTGCCGAGGAAACACCGATCTCGAATCCGCTGGGGAGATAACAATCTCAAACCGCTGGGGAGGTACGAAATTTTGACATGGAACACCTGTCGACTCGTCGAACACCGACATTCACCATCTAATCACAGTGTCAATTTTTTCACTTTTGAGGGCTCCCAGACTCATCTGGTCTCTTCTGATTCATCACCTTGTATTCTCGGCTTTTCTCTACTTCGAGACAATCGATCTCCTCAGATCCGGGCCAACTCTCTAATCCTCAGGCTTTGAAGAGTCTTCTTGATTACCCTCTAGGATAGTCGCCCTTCTTTCGTCGTCTTTTCACCGTTCTTCTATCCCTCGTCCCTGATTGGACTTCAAAGGATTCTTTCGCCGAAAGGCTTCATATCACAACCTGCAAGTGAGTGAAAATAACCAACAGCACCTGCAAAAGAGATCGTCAGATAAAAACGTGCCCCAGGCGTGCCAAAATTTCAACACCTAGGTCACTCAACCTTCCGAATAAGATTTCCGGTTTTCAATCTTATAAACATGCATTGGAAGGGACCCCTATGTCTCAAAATGCAAAGATTTTTTATCAAAATAAACGGATGTTTTTGCAATCAAAGCGGTAATGAAAACAAAAACAAAATTATTTGACTGAACATGCATTTTATTGGTTGAACAAAAGGTGGCTCGTAACTGAGCAATGCACAGGAAGCAATCCCTGAAAAGAGGTAATTGCGCACAAAAGGAAAATCTATCCTAATGGCAATGTGAACCCGTGATCTCATCGAGTTCCAACTCGGTTACACCCCATATGTCCTCAAGACTCTCTGTGCTTTCCGCCTTCTAAACAAAACGCTTCCGACTGATCCCTGCTAGGGGATTATCCAGGTGTCTTAACCAAAGTACAGACGATCATGCTGGACGCAATTGTTCGTTTCATTCCCTCTTTTGCCTGGACCGCCCTTTCGGGTTTTCAGTCCACCGGGATACCCTTTTTTGCCCAAGCCGCCCTTGTGGGGTTTTCGACTTGTCGGGTGTATCATTTTTCCTTTTTATCCCTAATTTTTGCCCGAACCTTTTCATTTTTTTTCGGTTCGCCGGGATGCCCCTTTTTGCCTGGACTATTTTATTCTTTTCGTCCAGCGGGTCTCTGATACGAAGTATTTTTTTAACTGCGTCCGCATTCACAGGGGATGGAAAATCCTCGCCATCCATGGTCGCCAACAACAAGGCTCTGCCAGAGAAAACCTTCTTGACCACGAATGGACCTTCATAATTGGGTGTCCACTTGCCCCGACGATCATTCTGAGGAGGAAGGATCCTTTTCAACACCACGTCTCCTACGGGATACACACGAGGTCACACCTTTCGGTCAACAACACGCTTCATTCGCTGCTGGTACAACTACCCATGACAAATGACTGCCAACCTTTTTCCTCAATCAGGCTCAACTCTTCATACAGAGTCCTTACCCACTCAACTTCTTCCAATTTCACGTCCATAAGGACTCTCAATGACGGAATCTGGACCTCGACCGGTAGCACGGCTTCCATCCCATACACAAGCGAAAAAGGCGTTGCCCCAGTAGACGTACACACTGAGGTTCGATACCCAAGCTACAAACTTCGTATTCAGCCCCGTGGTTGGTGTATTCAAATGTTAGCCGGGCAACAAAAGGAATGTGGGATCCCTTCGGCGTAACCGAAACAGCTCCAACTCCGTTACCATCCACGTTAACGGCCCCATCAAACATCAGAATCCGTTCGGATTTAGGGTCAGGCTCCTCCTCCGGGATTGGTTCCTCACAATCTTTCGATTTGAGAAACCTGATATCCACATCAGGGAACTCAAACTTCATCGGTTGATAATCCTCAATGGGTTGCTGGGCGAGGTAATCAGACAATACACTCCCCTTTATTGCTTTTTGAGAGGTGTACTGAATATCGTATTCAGTCAAAATCATTTGCCATCTCGCAACCCGTCCGGTCAATGCTGGCTTCTCAAATATATACTTGATCGGATCCATCTTGGAAATCCACAAAGTGGTATGAACCAGCATATACTGCCTCAGTCGGCGAGCAGCCTATGCCAAAGCACAACAAGTTTTCTCGAGCAGTGAATATCTTGTTTCACAGTCGGTAAACTTTTGCTAAGGTAGTAAATTGCATGCTCTTTTCGACCAGACTCGTCATGCTGCCCCAGTACACACCCCATAGACACCTCGAGGACCGTCAAGTACAGAACTAACGGCCATCCCTCCACAGTAGGCATCAGAATCGGAGGCTCCTGCAAATATTCTTTTATTTTTCCAAATGCCGCTTGGCAATCATCATTCCACCTGACCGTTTGATCTTTTCTCAATAACTTGAATATGGGTTCACACGTGGCTGTTAGATGAGATATGAACCGTGAAATGTAGTTCAATCTACCTAAGAACCCACGAACCTCTTTTTCTATTCTCGGTTCAGGCATTTCTTGTATTGCTTTTACTTTAGCAGGATCAACCTCGATTCCTCCTTTTCGCTCACAATAAACCCCAACAACTTACCGGACCACACTCCGAAAGTGCACTTATTTGGATTCAACCTCAGTCTGAATCGTCTCAACCGGTCAAACAACTTGGCCAGATCTACCAAATGCCCCTCTTCTGTTTGGGACTTTGCTATCATGTCATCAACATAGCATTCGATTTCATGATGAATCATATCATGAAACAAAGTCACCATAGCCCTCTGATACGTGGCACCGGTGTTCTTGAGACCGAATGGCATCACCTTATAGCAAAAAGTGCCCCACGGTGTGATGAACGTTGTTTTCTCCATATCATCTAGCGACATCTTAATCTGATTATAGCCAGAAAAGCCATCCATGAAGGAAAACACCGAGACTTGAGCTGTATTATCTACCAACACATCGATGTGAGGTAATGGGAAATCATCTTTTGGGCTAACTCTGTTCAAATCCCGGTAGTCCACACACATCCTCACCATTCCATCCTTCTTCGGCTCTTGACACTTACCTCCAAAACGGCCCCGACTTTCACCTCTTTTCTGACCTCCTCGGTACCCAGATTCACAACCTCAACTTGCTCTTCGTGCGGCTGAATCACCTTCTCCTCTGGATTCAACAACCTGGCTAATTCTTCCGGCAGTTCACAATCTTCTTCGCCTTCTTTCTTCGGCATGATAGATCGGATTGTCGAAGTCATATAGAGGTGTAACCGAATTGTTATCAATGAGATCCGGAGAATGATCGCATCTGCATGAATTTTGATTCGTGCATTGCTTTGGAGTCGGGACGAGACCAATCAAAAGGAAGGAAAAAATAAAAACATTGCCATTTTTATTGTATCATTTTTTTTAAAACTGCAAAAATAAATGAAAAACAGGGAACACCGCTTTTAATGCGAAAAAAAAATCCTTTTATTAATGATGCAAAATGTTGCAAAATGAAACACATGAGGTGGCCCTTACAATGGACCATTATGTTTTGGGCAAAACGTATGGCTTTCATGCAAACAGAATTGAAAAACAGAAATATTACTCTTCACGCAGAGTAACAGTGATGATCTTTTAGGCCTTCCAGTTCTGGGTCTCCATCCCTGGTACGCACGGTTTTATTCACGATTCGAGCTCGCAGTCACTGTCAATCTCTTCACCCACCGCACAGACGCGATCTGGATCTAGCATCCCAGCACTGGTGATCATGAACGGTTGACGGCGTCATTTATTCTGCCCCGACAAGCTTTGGCCTGGATGATAGCCAATCCCAAACCTATCCTCTTTCACCGCCTGTTTTCCTTTTGCCCTGGCTAAAGCCTCGACCTTATCCACCTTTTCGGAGATCGCTTGCTGCCCCCAGGGTGAACCCTTGCATGACGTTGATCAACTCACTCATCTTCTCTTTCAGCTCAAGAATGTCAACGTTGGGTGGATTCATCATTCTGGGTTTGTCGCGTCTGGTAGGATATCTGAGCGGACGAGCTATGTGCAGAGGAATGACTCGGTGTGTGCGAGCAATGATTCCTAGGTCAATCAAACATGTTAGAAACTGACACCTGCAAAACAGAAGAAAGGTTATATGACTCACGCATGAATGCAATGTCTACCCGTATGAGGAACATTATGTCCTTTGATTCTGGTTTCATCGAGACGGATAATAATTTGACAATAACATTCTGACATCAGGATGTCTCTCAATCAGAATCTCAATCGAGAATGTACCCTGAGTATGGATAAACATGGGTTAGATGCAGATGAATGCAAAATGGGAATGGTGCAAATGCATGAATGCAAGCCACTGTGCCATCCTCCAAGTCATCTGAACATCAACTGTACGGGAATCCGGTCTCTGAACTGATCCCAACCATCTGAGGGACCAAGTAACCACAAATCCAACTCGGGGGGTTCCGAAATAAACGGAACGGAGGATATACCACCATCATCACAGGACAATCTCTGGAAAGATAGCCACAAGATCCTCTGAATAGGTACCTTCAAACTCAACCCGGGGATCTGAAATAAACGGAACCCGCTGATAAATACCGCGGACAGAATTCCGGCGTCCCAGAAATAAACATCCATAAATCTGACTGAACCAAAGTCACCATCACAGAATCATTGACGGAACCTGTACTTGTAGGAATCAAACCCCTCCCATCACAGGTGAAGTCTAATAAGGTCATCCTAAGGCGGATAATGGTCTCGACAATCGGGCAAGATACTCAACGGGTTTGCCCTTTCGGGTGTGCCGTTGTAGCTCTCATAAGATCGTCTGAACCAAAGATCCGGGAAAGAACGGTCACCGAAGTCAACAGCTCAAAAGAGATAACCCAACCTGAGTGGAATACTCCAAACGGAAGGACTCTCTCAAAAGAACCTCGTCCGACTGTGGTATGTCACGTCTCCGCATCATGTCATACAACATGTGAGGAAACATGAGACCACGCTAATCCTAGGTGTATACTCGGGCCTGGGTTTTAGCCCCACTCAGAATACCCACCCCAAATCAGAGGAACCAACCTGTACAGAATCCAGCACAATGATAATATGATGCATGCAAATATATATGCAAATATATACAATCAAGGCAAAATAATCACAAATGCAATAAATAAAGCAGTAAAAGCAACCAAAACTATCCTAGAGAGCGCTAGGATTGACTCGCTTAGGGAAGATGGACCAGGAAGAGGTCAACTTCTTTGTCCCCAGCAGAGTCGCCAGCTGTCGCATCCGCGAAAAACAACCGGCGGGAAAAATACAGAGCCGCCACCGTGCGTTATTTATCCCAAAAGAGGGAAAGGAAACGCTCGAAGTAAACCTGAAAAAGGGAAAGGAATGGTCTTACGACCAGATATTGCAAGGTACGGGAGTCGGTTACGCAAGGGGAAGGTATTAGCACCCCTCACGTCCGTCGTACTCGACGGGATCCACGCTCAAAAGAATAGGAAAAGGTTGCTAAAACTGCTCAAAGAACTGCACACACTGGAATAATAAACAAGGTGAAGGAACACGGAGGAAGGGGACTCGGCAGGATGTCGCATCCTGGGCCTACGTAGTTTGTCAGAAACAAACATCAGAGTCGACGTAGTTCGGGGAAATGGGAGGCATGCTCGCTAGGACATCGCATCCTATGCATACGTATCTTCTCTATCCAGAGAAAGAATCAGAGCATTCGTAGCTCGGCTAACGCACGCCGAAACGAACACTAAAAATAGACGCTGAGACATCAAAAGAAACACACAACAGGAAATGGAATGCCAATAGATGGACTTACACCCGACTCCAGACAAACAAACGCAGACAGGAAACAAAATGCCAATAGATGGACTTACATCCAACTCCTAACAAACACACACGAAAAGAAGAAGGGTCTCGATTGCAACGAGGGCAAGAGAAAAGGAAGGTCTCAATCGCAACGAGGGCGAGAGAAAAGAATCGCAACGAGGGCGAAAACCAGCAAGGATTAAATGTTAGTCGTCAGTCAAACTCGGCAAGACATCGCATCTCGTGCCTACGTATCTCATCTAAACATGAGAATCAGAGTTGCCGTAGTTCGGCTAAACTATTTCCATTTGTTTTGTGTTTTCTAGGTGAACAACGTTACTACGCAATCTACCGGATGCTCGACCTTTGGAGACTTACTCACCTGTAGTAGAAGGAGTCAACGTGTCCTTAAGAGAAGATAGAGTTTGTTTGTGTTTTAGGAATGCTCATGCAAGAAAGGAAGTCCTAGACGAAGGAACCGTGCTACCTTAGTTGACATGCAAACGAGAGACTATACGAAGTCTAACAATCCTATGGGGATACAATAAGCAAGTCTCAAAAGAGAACAAAAACTGGAAATGGAATGCCAATCGATGGGCTTACATCCAACTCCAAAAACAAACGGGAAACAGAAAGCCAATAAATGGTCTTACATCTAACTCCACAAAACAAAATAGGAAACAGATAGCCAATCGATGGTCTTACATCTGACTCCTCAAACAAACAAACATGCATGAAAAGAAAATACATGAAAGATTCACAAACAAACAATCAAGCAATCAAGCAACACACTCTATATGCAAACAAGAGGCTCAGACAAAGTGGTTGGGCTTTAGTCAAGGGGTCATATCAACCTCAACAAATAAACCAAAACTGTAGGGGTGTCTTTGAGCTCTTAACCACTAAGATTGAGAGTTAGGGTGAAGCTGATGAAAGGAAATGAGGATAAGACCTCATGCTCTTAACCCTGGCCTGGGTGAGCTTGAATCAAAGAAGGTGTGGGGGTCCAGAATGAGGGACCCTATTCCACTTGACTGACTCTATACAAAGATCTTGGGTTATGTTCAAGAGCATCAGCACGTAGTGCGAGCATAATGAACGACTCAACGAATAACAGGGGATTGATTGCTAATCCCTTCTATCTGTCAATTGCCTCTTCACTTAGGAGGACTTAACAAGTAACATGCCTCAACAAGGAGGTCTTTAGCACAAATGTAAACAATCACAAACATTGCCTCATAAGGAGGACTTCAGCCAAATGCCTGCCAAAAGAAACGACAGGGCTTCCAGACTACATGGAGTTAGAGAGTGGTTACCTAGGTGGTATACCAACCACAAACCAAAGCAAAGCTCAAGCAAGAGCTAAAAGCGACTAAAGTACCTGTACAAAAGCCAAACAGTCAATATTGTATTCAGAAAACCAACAGTAAACAGTGGAATCTTTTCAATATGTACACAATGCAAGCACTCAAGTGAGTTCATCACATCAATGGACCTACAACACAACAAGAGTTAGTGATCAAAGCAAATGGCATCTCAAGTAATGAGACCACACCAACCATTAGTGCTAAATACCTGAAACACAAACACAATTGGTGAGTATAAACCACTAGTACAAAGACTAGGGTCAAATGCAAGTCAAATGACCAAAACAGAAGTCAAGATTTCTCATGAAGCACAATCAATCAAACAAGAAGAAGGCCTCAAAAGGATCAAAGCCAAATCATAAGGCAAGGCTATCAATTAATCAAGATAAGGCAAAGGAAAACAATGTGATCACATTTGGACATCAAACATAAAAAATCCACATTAAAAAAGAAATGAATCCAATGATCATGAAATTTTTTATGTGTACACAACATGCTATGGACAAGCATTATACCAAAAATTATGTCCAGAAGAGCTAATATGACATGTAAATGAAAATGCACAAAAGCAATATCCAATATGTGACACAAATTGTCACACCAAATGCTCATGTGTCCAAAACAGTGATGAAAAATGACAAAAATCTCAAACCAAAGCCAAAATATCATGTCACATGTTACGATCAGGCATGTCAAATTTCAAGGCAATTGCATAAACCATGAGCATTTCACAAAACAATTAGCCCAACATAGCAAATTGGCATCATGTTCAAACAATCAAGCACATTTAAAAATCCGGAGTCATACAAATCAAGAAATAAATGCTAAAAAATAATAGACATCACAACAAGAATGTGGAAAAAAGTTTGGATTAAATTGGACAATCATACTATTTTTTATGATTTTTGGAAGTTGATGAAAGAAAATGAAATAATGAAAATCAATATGGAAAATGATAATGTGAATGGAAATTGGGAACAACATAAGCCAGGATCGAACAGAGGTCAAGCAGGTTACAAATGCGCTCAGCATGAAAACAAATGGAAAATCAGGAAAGTGCGCTAGGGAAGAATCGAACCAGTGCGCTTCAGGTTGCAAGCGCGTCCAAAATGCAGCGTTTGGATAAGTGAAATTAAATGGATTTTTTCAAAAAGGTTCACGCAAGGGATCGAACCAGGGACGCGAAGGTTCAAGGCATGCTACAGCAAAACGCTGCGTTTTGATAAGTGAAACCCTAACAACTATTCACAGACGGTGGAACGCGGTGGTTTCCACCGTCTTCCTCGATGAGACCGGCGACGCTCAACATAATTTTTTTCCAGAAATTGACATATTATACATCATTGGAACCGTCTCGCCATGAGGAACACGAATCTAGCAATTATTTGATCTAATTCTCACTGATGCGCATGGATCAAAGAGAAACAGTTTGAGCATAAAAAATTCAAGTTCACATATCTAGCTCAATTCTCATCCATTTCAAATTCTACTTATATCAGCGTTCTCAGCATCAAAAACTCTACAAGATCATGGCAAGAAAATGAAGAATAATGAGATTCGAATTCCAACCTATTGGAAGTGCAGTACGATGAAACAGTGGTTTCCAGCTTCCTCCAGCTCCAAATCTTCTCCTTAACTTGTGTATTGAAGCTTTATGTACGAATTGATACTTGAATCCACCTGAATGAAGCTCAATTTTCAAGATCCATCTTCATGTTCAAGCTTGGTGTGTGCATGATTCTTGGCCAAATTCTTCAATCCAGTGCTTGATTTGTACTCAATGATGCTCAATGAACACGAATATGCAAGAAAATTGATGTGTTATGTGTAGAAATTTGAAGTTTGAATTGAGAGAATTTTTGGAGGGAAAATGAGATTTTGAGATCTAGAATTGTTATTGTTATCATCCAATTCAGTTATGATTAAGCTTATATACTCCTCCTTAAACATGCTGAAATCAAGATTAAGTATTGGCTAATGAAAAATTAATGAGAAATGAGGTGTATGACCAAAAATGAAAATGTGAGGTGGCATGAGCAATGTGCACGTGAACAGTGCCATGCAAGCTTCATAATCACTCAAAATCATCCAATGAACAACATGGAATTGGAATTAGACTCATGTGATCAACCAAATTTGAATTATGCATTTTTCCTCCAAAATGTACATGCATGGACACTTGATCATGTAAGCTTCTTTCATGCAAGGCAATGATGGATTTGGAATCTCTTGGTCATGACAAGCATGTTGCAAAAAGAGGGACTCAAATTGGAGTTTTGTAGCAAAAGTTATGGCACTTTGAAGTTCCAAGCATACTTTGCAATCATTTGTTCATAACTTCTCAACCCTTTATCAGATGCTCATGATCTTGGACTTTTTCGAAATGGGAGAGAAAGATCTTCAACTTTCATTTTGACCAAAATTTCATTTGAAGCTTCTTTGATTTTGGAAAGTCAAGTTGAATGTGGACCAAAAACTTGCCATTTTTGGAAACTTGAAATTACAGGTCACTTTCCATTTTTGGAAACTTTTGATTTGACTTCAAAATATTCAAGGTAGATGTTTGACATGATGAATAGGCCTTGTTTGAACATGATTGAGATGAATAAATTCATTTCCCCACCTCATAGCCCTCAGTTGACTACACAGTTGACTTGTATGGGCTTCAGATGACCTGAAAATGCATTGATGAATTTGGGCCTTTACCACTTGGTAAAATTGCTTCAAAATAAACCCTAGCTCATATAAGCTCTTTAGAATAATCATGTGGCCTTCATCTCAAGGAAAAACTTGCTCTTTTGTACTGAGTATTCTCTTGATGCCAATTCTGACTGCCAAATGCAATGCAATATGTAATGATAAATGACCTAAAAAATGAAATGAATGCATGACTGAGTGAGGGCAAATTTGAGGTGCTACAGCCCGTGCCTAATAAAGACGGAAAAGTCCGGATGTGTGTGGATTATAGAGATTTGAATAAAGCTAGTCCGAAAGATGATTTCCCTCTACCACATATTGATATGTTGGTAGACAATACAGTTAAATTCAAAGTCTTCTCGTTTATGGACGGATTTTCCGAATATAATCAGATTAAGATGGCACCCAAGGATATGGAGAAGACAACATTCATCACACCTTAGGGAACATTTTGTTATCGAGTGATGCCCTTCGGTTTGAAGAACGCCGAAGCCACGTATCAACGAGCTATGACCACCTTGTTCCATGATATGATGCACAAGGAGATTGAGGTATATGTTGATGATATGATTGCTAAGTCGAGAACGGAAGTGGAACATGTAGAGCACTTGTTGAAGCTTTTTCAGCGTTTGAGGAAGTACAAGCTTCGTCTGAATCCCAACAAGTGTACATTTGGAGTCCGTTCTGGCAAGTTATTGGGCTTTATTGTCAGCGAAAGAGGTATTGAGGTTGATCCTGCAAAGGTCAAAGCAATACAAGAGTTGCCTGCGCCCAAAACTGAGAAGCAAGTCCGAGGTTTTCTTGGCCGCTTGAATTATATTTCCAGATTCATATCCCACATGACTACCACATGTGCGCCGATATTCAAGCTCCTCCGGAAAAATCAGTCCCATGATTGGACCGAGGATTGCCAGAAAGCTTTCGATACTATCAAAGAGTATCTGTCTGAACCTCCAATCCTGTCTCCGCCTGTAGAAGGAAGACCTTTGATCATGTATCTGACAGTTCTTGAAGACTCGATGGGTTGTGTACTTGGTCAGCAAGACGGATCAGGGAAGAAAGAGTATGCTATTTACTACCTAAGTAAGAGGTTCACTGATTGTGAGTCTCGATACTCAATGCTTGAGAAGACATGCTGTGCTTTGGCTTGGGCCGCTAAGCGTTTACGCCAGTATATGATAAATCATACAACTTGGTTGATATCCAGAATGGATCCAATCAAGTATATATTTGAGAAGCTTTCTTTAACCGGGAGGATTGCCCGTTGGCAGATGTTGTTATCTGAGTATGATATTGAGTATCGAGCTCAGAAGGCTATTAAAGGTAGTATCTTGGCTGACCACTTGGCACATCAGCCTATTGAGGATTATCAGTCAGTTCAGTATGACTTCCCAAATGAGGAGATTCTGTATTTGAAGATGAAAGATTGTGATGAGCCTACACTCGACGAAGGGCCAGAGCCTGGTTCCAGATGGAGTATGGTATTTGATGGCGCTGTAAATCAGTATGGAAATGGTATTGGGGCAGTAATTATTACTCCTCAGGGCACACATATTCCTTTTACAGCAAGGCTAACTTTCAAATGCACGAATAATATGGCTGAGTACGAGGCCTGTATTATGGGATTGGAAGAATGCATTGATCTAAGGATCAAGTATCTTGATGTTTATGGTGATTCGGCCCTCGTTGTCAATCAGATTAAGGGTGAATGGGAGACGAATCAGCCTGGTCTTATTCCATATAGGGATTACGCGAGGAGGATTTCAACGTTCTTTACTGAGGTTGACTTCCATCATATTCCTCGAGATGAGAATCGGATGGCAGACGCTCTTGCTACGCTTGCTTCGATGATTGTGGTTAAACTGTGGAATGAAGTTCCCAATATCACCGTGATGCGCTTGGATAGACCAGCTCATGTATTTGCAGTTGAAGAAGTGAAGGATGATAAACCATGGTATTATGACATCAAGTGCTTCCTCCAGAACCAGGTTTATCCGCCTGGGGCATCTGTGAAAGATAGGAAGACTTTGAGAAGATTGTCAGGCAGTTTCTACCTCAATGGCGAAGTGCTTTATAAGAGAAATTTTGACATGGTTCTGCTCAGATGCGTGGATAGACACGAAGCAGACCTGTTGATGACTGAGGTCCATGAAGGTTAATTTGGTACCCATTCCAATGGACATGCCATGGCTATAAAGATGTTGAGAGCAGGCTACTATTGGATGACAATGGAGTCTGACTGCTGCAAATATGTAAAGAAATGCCATAAGTGTCAGATTTATGCGGATAAGATTCATATTCCCCCGAAACTTCATAATGTAATTTCATCACCATGGCCTTTCTCTATGTGGGGAATTGACATGATTGGCATGATTGAGCCGGAAGCGTCCAATAGACACAGGTTTATTCTCGTAGCAATTGATTACTTCACTAAGTGGGTTGAAGTGGCATCATATGCAAATGTGACCAGGCAGGTGGTCGTGAAGTTTATCAAGAATCAACTCATATGCCGTTATGGTGTGCCAGATAAGATCATTACTGATAATGGATCTAACTTGAATAACAAGATGATGAAAGAGTTGTGTAGTGAGTTCAAGATTGCACACCATAATTCTTCTCCTTATAGACCCAAGATGAATGGGGTTGTTGAAGCTGCTAATAAGAATATCAAGAAGATTATCCAGAAGATGGTTGTCACGTACAAAGATTGGATATCGTACATCTGTCCGCACTTCAACAGGGGCAACCCCTTTCTCTCTTGTTTATGGCATGGAGGCCGTACTCCTAGTAGAGGTGGAGATCCCATCAATGAGAGTCTTGATGGAGGCCAAGTTGACTGATGTTGAATGGGTTCAGAGTCGCTATGACCAGCTGAATTTGATTGAAGAGAAGAGATTGACTGCCATGTGTCATGGTCAGTTGTATCAGCAGAGGATGAAGAAGGCTTTTGATAAGAAGGTCAAGCCTCGTGTGTTCCGAGAGGGTGATCTCGTGCTCAAGAAGGTCTTGTCTTTCGCGCCCGATTCCAGGGGCAAGTGGACTCCAAACTATGAAGGTCCATATGTTGTTAAGAGAGCCTTTTCAGGCGGTGCTTTGATACTTACCACTATGGATGGGGAGGATTTCACTCGTCCTGTGAATTCAGATGCAGTCAAGAAATACTTCGCCTAAAAATAAAAACAGAATAGCTCGCTAAGTTGAAAACCCGAAAGGGCGGCTTAGGAAAAAATGAGCGTCTCGGTGGATTGAAAACCCGAAAGGGCGATCCAGGCAAAAGTTAGAGACATAAAAAATGAGTATATGCATCCCGCTAGATTGAGTACCTCATCCTGGGGCAATCTAGGCAAAAATTAGGGATTTGGCAAGTAACTGCATCCTGACAAGACTGTGTTCTACAACTGTCATCCATCGTCAACCAAAGCTTCGAATACATCGAATTCAGAATTGGTGGAGAAATGGTCATTATGTTCAATGTAGCCCTTTTCCAATATATATCACCAATTTCAAACTTGTAAAATATCTATGGGGTCTTGCCATTTGCAGGCTACCATTCCATCAAACGAATTTGAGCCTTTTATCCAATTATTTGCACTCTTATTTGCTTCTATTTCAACAAATGTTTTGCATTTTTTAATTGAGAAAATATCATTGTTTTAAATAAATGAATTTTTCATAACTTGTTTTTTAAACAAAGTGAACATTCACAATGACAAAAGGATACTTAGGAGATCCTCAGTGCTCTCCCAAGGGTGGTATGATCCCCAACAGGGTAAGACATTTGTTCATATCCCTGGCATGACTGTATCTTCTTCCTCCGGAGCCCCTTTTATGGTTCATCCCCGAGTGGTATGCTTGTTGAGATGTTCACCATTCTCCCCTTCAGCGGAAGAGCAATCTTTTCTCCTCAGCAGGTGTGATCTCCTTGGTGAGTTTGGTACTTGGTGTCGGATCACCAGATTCCTCTTATATCCCTCAGATGGATTCCCCAGTAGAGTTGCTTTTGTGGCAGTTTCTGCCTGTGCAATGAACTTTTTTCCCCAGCCGGATTGACTGATGATTCATCCCCCAGAGATTTTGTGATTTCCTGGTATCTCTGATTCCCCGGCAGATTGGATACTCTCCATTGTAATTTTGGGCTTCCTCCCTTGAGATGTAGTACCGGACGGCTGTGTGCCTTTTCCTTTGGAGCTGTTTGTGTTAGAATGTCTATTTGTCAGCACTCATCATACATAAATCATGCATATGTGCATATAACCTTCAAACATTTGGATATTCATATTGCATTTTTTGCCATATATCTATTGTTTGTTATCCTCTGCTAGTTAATAATACATTTCCCAAGCAGATGTCGGTGTCTGACCCCTCAATATAGAGTCAGCCCCTTTAAGCAGAAAGTGTTTATCTTTCCTGCCATATTCCCCACTGAGTTATATCCTCGTGGATGACGGTTGTTTCTGCTTCCTCCCAACATATATATTGGGATGGGTTCCCCTATTGAGTTATATCCTCATTAGGATGAGTCTCGATTCAGTTTGCCTTTTTGGTTTGATCCTAAATTGGCCTCTTGTGACTGTCTCTGGTGTTTCCCTATGGTAAATGAATAATTGCTCAGTAATCAATAATTATTCACCTTATCCTCAGCGGAGTTTGTGGCTTTTTACCCTTATACCGGTAGTTGTAAACCCTATTCTCCCCCCTTTGCAGAGTTAACCATTGTTGTTCATCCTAGTTGATAACGGTTACTCTTCCGTGGTTTTCTACCCAGTATCCGGTAGATGTAATCCCCTCTTTGACGGTTATCATTATCCAATATTAGGTATTGATATTCCCTCCTTTTTTTGGATAATTGCTCTGATTAAGCAATTTTATCCCCAGCGGGTCCTCTTTCATTTACCGTTTGCCGGTGATGTTTGTTGCTCCCCTTGTTTGGTCATCATTATATACCTAGTTTTTGTATCCCGATGCCTTTCTCTGTCGGTCGATTTATCCTTTATTAACCCAGTAACCGGTTGTGGATAATCTTCCATGCGAGTATATTATCTACGTTCCGACGGTAATAGATAATATATCTCATGCACTCTTTGGTCGAAGCCTTTTGTTCTTCCCCAGTCGAGTAAGATTCGTATCCCTGTTTTGGAATCGAATGTCCATCCCATAATCGAGTTTGCGTTCTGCCCTCTTTTTGGATGATGAGTGTTTTGGGAATATTCCCCAATTCATGCTTTGGTTGGTCACCTATTATATGCCCAGTAACCGGTATCCCTGGTGTTCCTTCCTTCTGCTCCCTATTATGACTTTGGTCCCCTGTGGAGTCAGATTTTCCTGAGTTGAGATATACCTTTTAGGTCTTCCTCAGATGATTTGGTTGATTGATATCTCTCACCCTTATACCGATCTTAGATATTCCTTCTTCCCGAGCTTGTTGTTCTCTCACCCTTATACCGGTGATCAGATCACATGTCTCATTTGAGCTTGTTACCCAGTAACCGGTAACACCTCATCCTGCTTCTTCCCCAGGAGAGTCTTTTAGACATCCCCAACGAGGTATCTGTTATGGATCGCCTTTTGCTGTGTTGGCATATTCCCCAACACATGCACCTTCGAGTCAGCTCGATGTCCTTCCATTGGGTTTACTCCCTTTGGGATTTTGTTCCCCAAGTTTCAAGTCGTGACCTGCTCACGCATTTTTTTTATTCTTCTTCTTATCCCTATGAGAGTCCCCAGAGTCTTTATCCCTAGTGAGTGTATTACTCCTATGGATTGTCAATTTCTCCGGATGTCTTTTCTTCTTTGTGGACACATATCCCCACAGATTTTGTTTGTTTTGCATACATACATTTGCATTATGAGGTCTCTTAGGGACAAAAATTTGTCTCTTTGTTATTATTTAAGCCCATTCTACCTCGTCGAGACGAAGATTTTAACCTTCACTTCTCCACCTAGAATGACCTCAAATAGGGGCAACTGTAAGACCCCAATTTTGTCCCTAAGATCCCTCATGGCATCATAACATTGCATTGCATAGCCTCAAGGATCATTGAGCATCTTGGCTCCCTTTCCCTTTGGGTAGGGATCTCTTGTGAGTGGTTTGAGATCACCAAGCATGCTTGAATTGTATATCATTGTTTTTCTTGTTTTATTTACTAACCAAAAGCACAAAAATATGTCACTAACATCTTTTGTTTGTAGATTAAGCAATCACCAGGTCAAGAGCTTCAAGAAGATCCTTTGTGCAAGAGATGAGCAATTTCACCAAGTGGTAGAGGCTCAAGTTAATCAAGACATTTCAAGGTCATTTGAGGACCAAAAGTCAACTGTGCAGTCAACTGAGGGCTATGAGGTGGGGAAATGAGTTGAGACACCTCAATCATGTTCAAATGAGGTTTATTCATCATTCTAAACATCCATCTTGAAGATTCAAAGGTCATGGCAAAAGTTACTAAAAATGGAAAATGACCTATAATTCAAAGTTTCCAAATTTGGCAAGTTTTGGTCCACTTTCAGCTTGACTTGTCAATGTCAAAGAAGTTTCAAATGGATTTTTGGTGAACATGAAAGTTGTAGATTTTTGTCTCCCATTTTCAAAAATTCCTAATTCATGTCCATATCATGAATGGTTGAGAAGTTATGGTCATTTGATCACAAAGTGTGCATGGAAATTCAAAATGGCATAACTTTTGATGTAATGCTTCAAATTGGTTCATTCTTTTTGTAAAGTGCTTCTCATGTTCAAGGCATCTCGAAGTAACATCATTTGGCTCAATTGTGCAAAGGAATCATGGTCAAATGTTCATTATTTCACACATGTTCATTTTGAAGTAAATATTCACCATTCATTTTTTGGCTTGAGATGTAAGCAAAATAATCCTCAAATCCTGACCCTTGGTTGTTCTTGAGTGAATTAAAGCCCTAGCATGGGAGATCACACGTGCATTATGGACATGGGAGCTTAATTTTCATTTTTTGCAATTGGCTTCATAACTCACTAATCATGATTAGTACAAGGCTAATGTGATTATCAGTGTCATTAACAAGGAATATAAATAGGAAAACCCTAATCATAACTGCCAGAACAACCATTTCAGATCTAGAATTCAAGAGTCTCTCCAAAATTTTCTCTCAATAGAATTTGATTTTTCTCCACACAAGCCTCAAATATTATTACATATTCTTGATCCTCTTGCTTCACTTATCAAGAATCATTCATTGTTTGGTGCCATACCTCAAGAATTCGAGCAGTTCATATACATTCTCATGTTGATGGAATTTGAAAATTGAAGCATATTCAAGTGGTTTCAGCCATTGCTTTTTGCATAAAGCTTCAAAGGAAGTTTAAGGAGGTTGATCTGGAGCAGTAGAGCTTGAGAGATTGCGGTTTCAGAGGTCTTCATTTCCAGGTGATGCAATTTTCGATCTCTCTTTTTGCTGTTTTTTGATCATAGACTTGTAGATCGTGCTGTGTATATCATGTACATATGCTTAGAATTGAGAATGGGTGAGTATTAAGGATGTAGTGTTGAATGGAAGTTTGGATCTAGAAACTTTCTCTCTTCGATTTGAAAAACCTAGGAGGAATTAGGAGAAACTAAGTGGAGATTTGGAACCAGCGTGGAAAACCGAGTGGAATGATGTAAGCCTGGGGAAATTCTGGAAAATTTTATGGAGGCGCCACCGTAGGGCTCGCCGGAGAAGACGACCGGAGCGGAGCTCCGGCGTCTGCGTGTGCTTAGGGTTTTGATGATATGGAGGCCATGTGTTTCACTGAGTGGACGTTTGATTGGATAGGATTATTTTGACCATAGCCACGTGAGCGCTGACTGATGACTTGGGATGCTGAGTCAATTAGTGAAACGGTGCGTTTCACTGTTTGGACCTAGACCGTGGATTGCAGATACGCGCCATATCTGATGGCTGATGATTTTTCTGGCTTTATTCAAATAAATGCATTTCCCTCCATTTTCTTGTTTTATTTCATTTGTTTAGCTCATTTTGTTTAATTCATAAAAAATACAAAAATGATCCAAATGAGTCCCAATTTTTTTCATAGTTTTGTATTGATGTCTACTTTTTTATGGTGCTGAATTCATGAATTTTGAATGTCTGGATTTTTATGTGTGAATTTTTGAATCAATGTTGTGCCAAATTGACCTATTGCATTCAATGCATTGTGAAATCCTTATTTTTGAGCCTTTTGATCCACTCTTTTGCATATATTACATTCATACATGACATGAATTTTTGGTCACTAGTTTGGATTTTTTTCTCACATGTTATCATCATTTTTGACACATAGAGAAAAGTGTGACAATTTGTGTCACATTTTTGACATTGAATTGATGCATTTTTGTTCACATAGAATTTGCATCATTATGGACTTGATTTTTTGCATGTTGAACATTCATGGCATGAGAAACTTATACAAAAAATCTCAAAGTCATTGAATGCATTTCTGATTTGGTATGAATTTTCGAAGTTGGAAGCTCATTTTGTGCATATTTTTGAGGCTTTTTGAAGCATTTGAATGATATTTGGAGTATGGTGGATCTTTGGCCATGGTGATTGGTGTTTAGGGGTTCATATGGTTCTGTTTGGGGATTGTGATTTGATTCATCTCATGCCATTGATTTTTTATGCTTTGTTGTGTTGATTGGATGTACATAAGCTAACTTTGTTGTTTTGTTTCAGGATTGTATACTTAGCATTGGTAATTGGGTTTGTTCTCACTTTGTGAGATGCAAATACATTGAGTACTGACCTATTGTTGTTTTGTAGGGTTTCAATCGATGTGGTGAGCTCATGAGCTCATTTGAGTGCAAGGGCACTTATGCATTGAATTGTGTAACTGTTAGAGGGTTTCACTGCTTGTTTTCTGGTTTTATGACTGAAGTACTGACTATTTAGTCTTTGTACAGGTACCTTAGTTGCTTGCTTGCTTTAGCTCTTGCTTAAGCTTTGGATTGTGGTTGACACACTGTAACACCTCAAAATTTGCCCTCCTCTCTTGGGACTAGCTAACATATTGCATATCATTTGTAGGTCATTAGGCATTGCATATTGCATATCATGTGGTTACATTGTGCAAGTCATCCTCACAAGTCTCGAGCAGAAGATGAAGAGGTTATGTGCAAGCTAGGGTTTCAGTGGATTGGATCATTAATCATCTGAGGGTGGTGATTCAAGTTAGGGTTTTGATTCTCAAGGAGATTGGTCTTCATCTTGGTTGAAATGATACATCATCATCATCATGGTTCTGATATCATCCAAGAAGTTCAAGTGTTTGATCAAGATACCTTGAGATTAGGGTTTTGACCACTGGTCAATCCTAATCAGTTGCATTGGGCCAATCAGGGCATAACAAGGAGATGGGGTCTACAATGGATATGGGGATCATTTCATGATTGTATTGAGCTTATGGAGGCTAGGGTTTCATCATTGAGCCATTTCATCAGAGGATTGGGGCTCAGCTTGATCAGTGCATTGCCAAATTCATCTATCAGATTGAAAAGTCAACTGTGGTCAACTGTGCTTGATTTTATGGATTTGGAGGTGGGAGAGAGTCGGATACACTTCATTCATGTTGAAACAAGTGTCATTTGACATGTCAAAGCTCAAGAATGAAGAAAATAAAGTCAGGACAAAAATTCCCAAAAATAGAAAGTGACTTGTAATGGAAGTTTCCAAAAATGGAAAGTTTTTCACCACAAAATTACATGTCCAAAAAAGCTTCAAATGAAAATTTGTTCAACATGAAAGTTGTAGATCTTGGTCTTACCTTTCCAAAAAGTCCAAGAACTTGAAATTCTCATGTATGGTTGGCAAGTTATGGTCCATTCATTTTCCAGAAAGACCTATAATCAAGGTGGCATAACTTCCACATGGAAGGTCCAAAATGGATGATCTTTTTATGAGAAAACTCCATTTCACATGTACTTTCATGGTGCATAATCAAAATTCATCAAAAATGGTCAATGCAAAAGGTCAATTTTCAAGTGCATCAATTAAAATCCAAGGGCAAAATGGTCCAAGTTGAGAAATACATGGAATTTTGAGATGAGGATTTTTGCAACACACTCCAAATGACATTTAGAAGATGTTTGAGCTGTCATGAGCTGTCATGGTGTAATATTTGGCAAGGGCATTTTTGGACTTGCACTTAAGTTTCACATTACATTAATTAAACTCATTTTTGCTAATTTGTGATTAAGAGGATGATTAAGGTGAAGTATAAGATGCTAATCATAACAGAATGTTAATCATAATTTCACATTCCAAGAAATCTAACAAACTTTCCCTCCATTTTCTTCCAAATTCTCCAAAAATCTTCATCACTTTTTTTCATCAATCTTCATCAATTCTCAACCAAATTGAGTAATTCTTTTTGATTCATCTTCCACATACCTTGCTCTACATCTGTTTTGGTGAATTCGTGGCAAAGGCATCAAGATCAAGGACTGTTCATACCTTGCACAACAATGGCAACTTCATGATTCTCGCACTTGGAGCTGTTTCGAGCTAATCTAATCACTTCAATCATCTTTCTCGTCAATAAGCTCCGTCTGTTTCACATAATTGGAGCAAAAAACGCACGAATCCAACGCTTCTGTCTCCAAGAGGTTAGATTTCGACCATAGCCTTTGCTTAAATTGTAATATGCATCTTGTAGATCGTACTTAGTAGGTGATTCTGAAATTCATTTCATTGATTTTGGTTAAGAAATGAGAAAGTTATAAGGATTTGAAGTTTCATACGTGATTATGTTTTGGATCGATCCCGTCGCTACAGTGAGAGTTAGGAGAAATCGTTGTCATATTCGAAACCTACGTTGAGAGACGAAGAGATTGGTATAAGGCTCGTGCGATTTGGTGAAGAAATGGTCGTAACCGCATCTGGTAGTGATGAACACATGAACACACGCGGAGAACAGCAGCTTTCTGAAAAATCCCGTGCTTCAATCTGTGATTTCGCCTGGCCACTTTTGAAAGTTGTTTCCCGCCGTGTTTCAACCAATAGGAAGGCGCCGTGTAATCTAACCGAAACTACGTCGTTTTGGTGAACTTCATTAAAATTGCAAAACTGCCACTCAGATTTAATTAATTCACTTAAACCTTAAATAATTATTTCACATAATTAACAAATCTTAAAAAATTCATAAAAAATCTAATTCTAATCCAAATTTAGTGGGAGTTTTTTTGTTAGATTCATAATTTTCTCTAGTTTTTTATAGGTATGATAACTCAAGTTGTGCTTGGTGGATTTTTGACTTTGCCTATTGATCTTTGACTTGTGTGCATTTTGTGTATGTTTCACCATATCCTTCATGAAATACTCATACATTATCCAAATTGAATGAAATTTCACATGATGATTCTTGACTCCTTGATGGTTATTTTGATGTATAGTTTGTGAATTTTGGATCTCTGGTTTGGTAGATATGATGTGTGAAAGTTGAGTGTGACAATTTGTGTCACACTAGGTTAGGTCAATTTCATGAATTTATTTGACATGCCTATGCTTTTCCAATTGATCTCAAATTTTGCATGCTGTGTCTTGTATATGTCTAGTTTCACCATGAGTTTTTTGTATGAATTGTTGATTCATTTTCCATTTAATTGAGATTTTTGATTGCTGTTTAGCATTTTTAGGGCTTTGTTTGAGTGTTTGTCTTCCAAGTCTTGTGAAATGCTCATACCATATCATATGAATGTGAAATTTGATGGAGTGATTCATAACATGTTTAGATGCAGTTTGGCTTTGGTCCCATTCATTTCTTAATTGTTTTCATTGTTTGGCATTTGATTGAAGTTGATGCTCATTTTGCTACCATGTGTTGACTTGTTTGGATTTCTGCTGACTTCATGATTTTATTTAAAATTCTTAGGGAGGTTGATTTGAGCTGAAATTTTGTATGGTTGATCATTGATATGTCAAGATAACATGTGATTTTTGCTGGAATTTTTGATTTCATTTTCTAATTGATTGATAATTTTCTTCTCTGTGTGCTCATTTGGTAACCTTGTGTGGCACATGTTGGCATTTCATTTGTGAAATTCTCATATGGTATTGGATGAAGATGAAATTTGGTATGAGCATTGTAGACACAGTATAGGACATCATGGTTTTGATCCCATTCATTTCTTAATTGTTGTCACTGTTTTATGATTTATGGAAGATGATGCTTGTGTTGATGCCTTGAATTGGCTTGTATAAATGTGTCTGGACTTCTTGATTTTCATTGACCTACTTTATTTTGTCCAATTGAGCTGAAAATTGACATGCTATACCTTGAATGTGTCCTGTTTAGGTGTGAATTTTTGTGGAATTAATTGAATTGTTTTGGTATGCTTTTGATTGAGATAGTTCTGTTTGGACTTTTGAAGTTGCAAATTGCATGATTGATGTTAAATTGTGCATGAAATGATAATGGTGATTGATATGAGCATGGGACCAATTGCATTTGCTTTTAATTTGTTTGAATGTGATTTTGGTTGGTTTGCACTTGCTGTTTTGATTTTTTTATCCCCTTTGGACCCTAGGCTTGGCCTAGTGGTCTAGTTTCTCACATTTGGTGTGGATTTTCAGGTTGAAATGCAAAAGGCTTAAGGGAAAAAGTGCAAGTTGATTAAATTGAGTTTTGTTTGATGTTGTGAATTAACATTGGCTTTGTGTTGTAGGTTTGATGCTTGAGCTTGAGCTCATGGCTTGCACTTATGTGCATTAACTTGTGTTGTCTGTATAGATTGACTTTTGCTGTTTATTGTTGGTTTGTCTGAGTACTGATGATACTTGATTGATTTCAGGTACATTTAGTCGCTTACAGTTCTTTAAGAACTTGCTTGCTGCTGCTTGGTTTTTTAAACCAGTTGAGGTAGAATCTCTATACTTCATGTAGTCTGGAAGACCTGGCTTGTTATTTAGCCAGGCGACTGTCTGAAGTCCTCCTTAAGAGGCGATGTCTGTGATTGTTTACTTTTGTGCCAAGCAGGTAAAGACCTCTATGAGGCAATTGGCGAAATCCAAGGGATATGCAATCTATCCCCCGCTATTCTGTTGAGTCGTCCCTCTGCTCACACCACTGTGTTGATGCATTGGGACACAAACCCAAGATCTTGTACTTTGTGCAGTTGTGTCAGAGTCTTGAGCGTAGAAGGGTCCCTTCATTCTGGACCCACGCTCCTTTGTCTGAAGCTCTCCCTGATCAGGGATAAGAGCTGTGAAGTCTAATCTTCACTCACCTTTCATCAGCTTCACCTTAGCCTCTCAATGGCAAGGTTAAGAGCTAACTCTGCCTTGTACAGATGACTTGCCTCGGCAGTCCACCCTTGTTTGAGCCTCACTTGACTGGATATAGTGTGTGCTTTGTGAATATTTGTTTGAAATGTTTGTTTTATTTTGTTTGATGCTTGCATGCTTGCTTTCTTCCTGGATAGGATTAGCTTGCTGTTGCGCAAGTAGGTAGAAACCACAACATAGGGCAATGATGCATGATAACACTAGGCTCGAGTACAGCTCCCTGGTAGTGTGTCTCCCCTTGGTTTCTGGCTAGAATTTCTTTCCCTTTCAGGGGAACTACATCGCCCTGATCCTCGTTCCAGACGAGGTATGTAGGCAGGAGACCGTGCGAGGTCTCTCCGGGCACTTTTTTTTCTTTTTGTGTGTCTGCTTGACGGTTATAGGCTCGAGTTCCCGACTCCCTATTAACTTGTTTGGTTGTTGTGTGCTTGGAAGCTGATGTAAGTCCATCGAGTGGCCTTCGGGTTCCAGTGTGCGTGTGTTTGGTTCGGATGCCGATGTAAGTCCAGTGATTGGCTTTCGGGCTCCACGTTTGCCTTCTTGTGTGTTTTGGTTCGGATGCTGATGTAAGTCCAGTGATTGGCATTCAGGCTCCATGTTTGCCTGTGTGTTTGTTTGCTTGTTTGGCGTGCGTGAGCCGAACTACGGCAGCTCTGATTCTCGTTCCAGACGAGATACGTAGGCATATGATGTGATATCCTAGCGAGCCCTCTCTTCCTCTTAACCCCACCTGCGTTCCTTGTGTGTGTGTGTGATGTTTAGCAACCTTTTCTTTTCTTAGAGCGTGGATCCCGTCGAGTACGACGGACGTGAGGGGTGCTAATACCTTCCCCTTGCGTAACCGACTCCCTTACCCTTTCTCTTTGGTCGCGAGACCATGCTTTTTCCAGGTTTTTCTGAGCGTTTCCTTTCCCTATCTTGGGATAAATAACGCGCGGTGGCGGCTCTGTGTTGTTTTTGTTTCAGCCCGCCGGTTGTTTTTCGCGGATGTGACACACACCACTCAGGTAGTTAGCTTCTTACTTCATGTAGTCTGAAGTCCTGTCACCTTTTTGGCAGGCATTTTGCTGGCAAGTCCTCCTTCAGAGGCTCTGTTTGTGTTTGTTTAAAATTATGCTCAAAGACCTCCAAGAGGAGGCATGTGTTATATTTGATAAGACCTCCAAGAGAAGAGGCAATTGACGGATAAAAGGGATTAGTAGCCAATCCCCCGTTATTCAGTGTGTCGTTCTTTATGCTCGCACTACATGTTGATGCTTCTGAACATGTGCCCCAGATCTTTGTCCAGAGTCTGTCAAGTGGAAAAGGATCCCACTTTCTGGATCCCCACGCTTTATTTGTCATGAGCTCACCCTGGCTAGGGTTAAGAGCATGAGGTCTCATCCTCATTACCGATTTGATCAGCTTCACCCTAATGTTCAATGTTAGTGGTTAAGAGCTACAGATTACCCTTTACAGTTTGGCTTGTTTGTCGAGGTTGACATGACCCCTATTGACTAAAGCCCACCCATTGTTTGAGCCTCTTGTATGGATATAGTGTGTGATGTTTGTTTACTTGTGAGTTAAGTTCTTGTTAGAGACCTCAACTTAGGGATGTTGATTGCATGACAACTATTAGGCTCGAGTCTTAATCTCCCTATTAGTTTGTTGTGTCCCTGGTCTTTGGTTAGGAGAGTGTTTTACCCCATGGAACTTTTGATGTGTGTGCTCTTGAACTAGGAGTTTCCATTTGAGCTTAATTGGAGGATCATTACCATGTTCATCTAAGTGGAAGATACAAGATACATTGAGGATCTCTTATGAGACTTGTTTGATTGCTTATACTTTGTGCTTGCTTATTCCAAAGGATGGGAGCTACTTGGATCATTAATATGATCTCAAGAGAGGAACTCCTAGTGTGGTTTCATTTCTTATCCCTCATCTTTTTGTTTTCCTTAGGACTTAGCCCTTCTTCTTCATCTCTCCACTCTAACCCAAAGCCAAAACCCTTTTTTTGTGCAAACATTTAACCTTTGTTTTCAACATTAGAAACCTAAGCCTTATGCTTTTGATTTTCAAACTTTCTTTTCATAACACTCATTTTGAATTGAATCTTTAAGTCAACTTTGACTACTTTTGTATATACTTCTAATTGGTAAATATAACCCATTCAAATTTCCCTTTTGTGGTTCCAATGGCCACTTTCTTAATCAAAATTTTCCATAACCTTTAGCTATTAGGTTTGAGTTATCCTTGCGGTAGATGTAATACTCACCTATATCCTTAGTGATGGACAATGAGTCTTCCATTCTTATTATAGGGTTAACCCCTCACTAGCATGTTGAAGCTATCCTCACATGGTGGATTTGTGGTTTGGTTGAGTTTTCTCCCTTTGATAACAAAAGACCTTAAGGCTTTTGGACCAATCAATTCACCAATTTGTTTTGAGATTTTTACCCCGAACTACGAGGTTTTGATCCTAATCTTTTTATAAGATGGTACGTAGGCAATGGGTTTATCCATCCAAACACAAAATGTAAATAACTTGTACATTCTCTTCTCATCTCTTCAATCATGTTTGCACAAATAAAATTTTCACAAGACAAACTACCTTACAACAAGTATGAAAAGGGCTCCCTAGGAGTACCTAGGATGTTTTGGATGCCTAACACCTTCCCATTGCATAACCAACCCCCTTACCCAGATCTCTGACTCTCTTTTACTAGTTTTTGATTCGATAAAACTTTTAGGTTTTTGTTCGCTTTCTAACCATTCCTTTGGATAAATAGAAGTGCAGTGGCGACTCGACTTGTATGGTTTATCTTGGATTTAGTCAATATCTCTAATGATAACGAATACCCCGCTACAACCCCATTTGAACATGTTGGAAGTATCTCAAGCCATTCCCTTGTGTTGACTGATCACCCAGATAGGACCCACAAAGTGTCTTGGATCTAATTCCGATTGACATGATAAAATGCAATATGAAATGTTAAATGATCTAAAATTGAATGCATGAATGAGGGGGGCAAATTTTTAGGTATTACAGTATGTTCACGATTGTATTAAACTATGTTATATGAAGGTGGAGGAATGCAAGGGTTGTGATATATATATATATATATATATATATATATATATATATATATATATATATATATATATATATATATATATATATATATATATATATATATATATATATATATATATATATATATATATATATATATATATATGTGTGTGTGTGTGTGTGTGTGTGTGTGTGTGTGTGTGTGTGTGTATGTGTGTGTGTGTGTGTGTGTGTGTATGTGTGTGTGTGTGTGTGTGTGTGTGTGTGTGTGTGTGTGTGTGTGTGTGAAATGAATGGTGTTATTGGTTGGTCAGTTTCATGGGTTTGGTTAGAGGTATCTATGGGATTGGGTAGGAATAGTGTAGGGGAAAGTGTTTTCATAAAAAACATAATTTCTTAAAATGAATGTGGCTCTTGTGTTTAGATCAAACAGAAGGTAGCCTTTAATTCCCATGGGATAGCCTAATAAAATGCCTTTAGTAGGTCTAGAGTCAAGTTTATCTCTATGACAGGTAATGGTAGTAGCATAGGTTAAGCATCCAAAGGTTTTGAGATGGATGAGGGAGGGAGGTTCCTTAAAAAGTAGCTCATAGGGTGTGTTGTTATGAATTGTATGACTACATAATTTGCTAATGAGATATATGGTATGAAAAGGAGAGAAAGACAAAAAATGTTTAGGTAAATTAGTTTCGTACATGAGAGATCTAGTAACATTAAATAAGTGCTTATGTTTTCTTTTAACTTTAGAATTATATTGAGGGGTTTCTATAAATATTCTTTAATGCAAAATTCCTTAGGATGCACAATTAGATTACATGATGAATTAACTACCATTGTGACTTCTAATGGTTTTTATTATGATGAAAAATTGATTTTGGAAATATGCAATAAAGTTGTGAGTATGAGTCTTAGTTTCCGATTTATTATGTATTAAAAGTGTCCATGTAGATCGTGTAAAGTCATTCACAATAGTGAGGAAATACTGAAAACCATCTAAAGAATGAACATCAATAGGTCCCCATATATCCATATGCCCTAATTCAAAACAAGTAGATGTTATGGAATTGCTAATGGGAAAAGGTTGTCTACATTGTTTAGATAAATGGCAAGGATGAAAAAGCATATTTTTGTGATATTTGATATATGTAAAAGATTGAGACATGTGTTGCAAGACCTCGTTAGAGGGGTTTCCTAACCTATGGTGCCATATAACTAGATTGCTAGGAAATACAACATGATTCGAGCTATTGGAATTACAATTAAAGGCGTGACTAGAGTGTGTGACATTATGAACAGAATGGTGTATAGGAACTTTGTGCATAACGTAGAGATTGTTATGTTGTACCAATTGGCCAATCGTCCTCTTTGTAGTCACATCCTAAATGTGACAAGAGTTGTGTGAGAATGAGATATGATCATGCAAATTTTGACATAATTTAGAAATTGAAATAAGGCCAAACCTAAATTCAGGAATAGAAAATACATTGTGCAATATTAGCAAGGGTTTAAGAGTGATGGTTCCTGGAAAATTGGTAGTAATTCAATTCCATTGGGAAGTTGAATTTTGATGGGATTAATAAGTTTGATGTCAGAAAAACACTTGATGTAGGGGCATACATAGTCATATGGCCCTGAATTAATAATCCATATAGAGGAAAGGGTTAAATCAATACCTTTATTGGAGATACCCGAGTTTGTGTGAGAACTGAGACCTTTATCAGTGTGGGAGTTATGACCATATTTCTTTTATTGTTGTATAACGAGGAATAGGTGTTGATAATCTTCCTTCGAAATTACACCATCTTTTTTTGAATTGATGTTTGGCTTGATTCTGAATAGGATTTGGTGTTCTTGATGCGATATCCAAGGGAAAACCATGTTTGAAGTAACATGTTTCCACCATGTGATTTGTCTTGTGACAGTTGGTGCATAGCATTGAACCTTTTGTATGACCTTTTCCTCTTCCACAACCAATGTTGTTGGGATTGTTAGCGTAAATAATGGTGGGAGTAGCAACGATATGAGTTGTCAAAGTGACTTCTTGTTGAGCGATGAGTGAATATATGTGACTAATGTTGGAAATGGAGTCATGAAGGAGGATTTGTGTGTGAATGTTTTGATAGTTGTTGCTCAAATCCTTGAGGAAACACGAAACATACTTCATGTACTTGTAATTTCGTACAAATTTGGCCAAACCACATGTGGAGGGAACGTTTCAAGAACAATAAGGTGTTGGACGAAGGTGTTAAAGCTCATCCCAAAGAATTTTTAGATCGGTGAAATATTGAGATAGGGATCGATTATCTTGTTTGATGGAATGAAGATATCACAGAAGGTCAAAAAACTAAAAGTGGTTTCCTTTTGGTAACTCGGTCGTGAAAACCATCCCATAGATTAAATGTTGAATTAAAGAAAATTGTGCTTTATGCGATGTGAGGCAAAAGAGGTCATTTGATCCAAGAAATAAACTTGTTGTCGACATACTCCCATAGCTCAAGATTGGGGTCAGATGTAGTCAACTTGGAGAGCATTCCATTTATTAAGCCGAGTTTGTTCTTTGAAGTTAGAGCCCGATGCATTGAATTTCTCCAATTATGGTAGTTATTATCTTCAAGTGGCGGTGCAACCAAAATGGCATGAGGTGGAGGTTAACGGGCTTCTAGGGTTTAAGATCAAGTCGTTTGATTTAGTGTTGTTTGTGGAATATTTGGTGGCAGAGTATTTGATGGTGGGATCATTGTGTTCAGATTCACCATCAGAAGTCAAGGTGATGGTGATGGAGAATAAACTACAGTGATGAATTAGGGAAGATGATGCAGATGAAACCCTAGGCGTGGAAGGGAGAAAATGGAGGAAGGAGAAGGGAAAAGGGATTGGTTATGTCAACTGATACCATATTACCAAATTGAAAATGAGTGAAAGTCCCATTGGACTATGTTTCAATATGAAGAATGTAATTTCTTATCCCACCCTATGGGGTGGAAAAACACCCTATGGAAAACTGAAAATGCCCATCAGATTCCAGAGATGCATCTCCTGACACATCTTGCATCACCTTATGACTCACCAAATAAGTGTCACCCTAGAGTAAAACAAAATTTTATTCTAGAGATGCATCTCCAGGTATGTTCAACAAATATATTGATATTTGAGCAGCCCAGTGGATATTCCGGAGTTGCATCTACATGTATTTTATTCTAGAGGATTTATTCTAGAGATGCATCAGGTATTTTATTTTAGATGATTTATTTCAAGCCACATTGCTCACATTAAGCTTGTTTTTAGTCTAAAATTGTTCGTTTAATCCAGAGATGCATCTCCATATTCTGTATGAACTCTCCCGGAGATGCATTTTCATAGTGTGTTTGTTCTCATTTTTCCAGCTATATTTACAGTTTTAGCATTTTTTGAGTTTTTTACTGTAACTATTTTCATTAGATATGGTTCACCCCGATGTTTACCCCAAACATATTGTGTCTCCGAATGTCAAAGATGTTGTTGTGAAGGAGGTAGTTATTGGTAACCAATTTAAAAATGGGCAAGAGTTTGAATTTCGTGATCACATGCATCAATGGATTCATACGGAGACCTCCAAATTGGGACTTGGTGTGGTAATCAAAAGGTCCGATAATGGTTCAGATAGAGGATGTGCATTTGTGACAATAACATTCAAAAGAAGTGGGAAATATATACTTCCTCTCCAGAATTTTAAACGAGATGACATCGGTTCAAAAAAATATGAGTGTCCTTTAAGTTTCATGGTTATATGTTGGCAAATAAGAAATGGATATTTAATGTCATATGTGGTTTACATAACCATGACTTGTGTAAAAAGTTAGTTGGTCATCCAATTGTGTGTCGCCTCGTGTCGGAAGAGAAGGAATGTGTTTCAGACATGACATTGAATTTAGTTCAACCGAAAAACATACTTGCAACTTTGAAACGTAAAAGACCCGGAAATATCTCAAATATGAAGAAACTGTACAATATTTGGTACCAAAATAATAAGGAGATAAGGGAGGATAGATAGGAAATGCAACAACTATTTAAACTTTTGGATGATAGCAGTTATGTTTTCAGGTATCGAATGTGAGAGGATGAAGTAACCATTAGAGATATATTTTGGACTCATCCTCATTCCATCAAGTTGTTTAACATGTTTCCTATTGTTCTCATCATTGATTCAATGTATAAGACCAACAAGTACAAACTTCCATTATTGGAGATGGTTGGTGTTACCTCTACTAAGAAAAGTTATTCTGTTGGGTTTGCATTTCTACAGAACGAAAAAAGAGGAGAATGTTACTTGGGTTTTAGAGGTGTGTCAGGAAATGTTGAAGGACCAAGAAGAGATTCTGAAAGTAATCTTCACCGACTGTGATACCTCTTTGATGAATTCGGTTGCAAGGTATTTCCTACTTCTTATGAATTAATTTGTAGGTATCACATAATAAAGAATGTGAGGAGTCAGGTTAAACCCGCGGTAGGGAAGAAGTAGATAAAGGTCGAAGATGGAAAAGTGGTGAAGACGGGTGTGATAGTGGAAAAAATAATGGATGCGTGGAATGTTATAGTAAATTCTTCTACTAAAGAGTTATATGTCGATTCTGTTTCACATTTCAGGAAGGTGTGCAAGAAATATCCAGATTTGTTTAAATATGTTGAAAGTAGAATTTTGGACCAGGTGAAGAAGAAAATTGTTTGTGCATGGACCGATAAGGTTAGACACCTTAGGAATACAACAAAAAATTGAGTTGAGTCTACCATATAACATTGAAGAATTGGTTGGGAAATAGTAAGGGATATTTGTGTAGACATTAGGACTCTGTGAACAAAATGATGCATAACCAGCATAATGAGATACATACATCATTTGGTTGGAACATAATAGTTTTGGAACACAAATTTAAAAGCAATAATCTTTATTCTATTTGGTTGACAACATATCTCGAGTAGGTTTGAATTATATTTTTCACAAAGGTAAACGAGATGATAATGTAAGTGTGTTTGCACAATTGTGAAAACCAATAGTCTCCCATGTGTTTGTATTATAGAAAAGAAGGTGGAACTTTAGTAGCTCGTTAAGAATGGATGAAGTTTGCAGTCACTGGAAAAGGCTTAGGTTTAATGATGATGGTGTCATGAAAGATGGTAAATCGAATATCTCTATTTTGACCGAATGGAAAGTGATACAAGAGAGATTTTTGAAAGTCGATGATAATATGAAACTCCATATCAAATAATAATTGAGGAAGATTGCTTATACGGAAACCATTGACTTGAAACCATCCTCTCAACCGGTAAAAACAAAAAATGTTCCAAAGAAGTTCAAGCCTACAACGAGTGACAATTCAAAGGTGCGGTCTCCTTCGCATTGTGAACATGTTGACAAAGTTTTTCTAGACTCACCAACTCTAAAATCTCAAAAAAGTGTTTTTAAAGGAGCTCGCATTAGAAAACCACATTGTTCACTGCCTCCACAAAAAATTCCATTCATTGACGAGATGTCGATTTTTATGCACAGATACATTGAACTGATCATCAATGTTGAGGGTGATGATAATTGTGGCTTTTTAGTTGTTTCAACTTTACTCGATAAAGGAGAAGATGATCACACACTTGTCCACCATCAACTTATCCATGAGTTGAGGACCCATAAAGAATTATACACACGACTTTACGGAAAGAAAGAAAATTTTGATGAAATTTTTTAGTCTCTTGTTCCTTTAATTAGTGGACCGGCACCAGAGGAAAAATTGATGTACTTCCCTGAAATTAGTCATCTCATAAAGTGCGTATGATAGAGTATGTATTGATCTTACAAGATACAAATTTTCAGAAACTTTTTTCCCACTACACACCTCCCCACGTCAAAATACAAATGATCGTATTATGTGTATTGGGTGAATTTCATAATCATGGCACTTTGTTCAAGTTTATTTGAAACCAGGATGCCCTATACCACTTACATCAGTAGAGTGGACGACCCATTCAACAACAAAAGTCGATACTTGTCTGGACCAATTTGTGGAAAGGGTGCAAGAGTTCTCCAAATTGAGTGACATTGAAAGAGAATCAAATGCACAAAAGTCAAAGGGGTAACACACTTACTTATAGATTTAGCCGACGATAAATATCTTGATTCATTTTAGTTTTTCGTCATTATTTAATTGTATATAATTATGTATTAATATTAATAAAGTGAATATATACAATTTCAAATATTTTAATACATTTTGATGTTTGCCAAAAAATGTGTGCATTTTCCAAACAACGCATAAGTTTTGTTTTCTGTCTTGATCAGGAGAGGTTCTAGACATGCATATCTGAAATAAGATAATAGGGTGGTACCAGAGATGCATCTCCGAAACCTCAACTGATAGAAGACAAAACTTTTGAGGTCCATATTTGTCTACACCTTCTATAAATATAGGCTTATGTTTTTTATTTCATACTCTTTGAAAACGATGTTGGAATAACAAAGTATAATCAGTTTCTTGATTTGCAAGAAACCCACAAGGGTAGAAAAAAGGAAAGCAAGAAGAACAAATAAGTTGGTTATAAACTACAATTATTTACTTTCTCTTTAAAACAAGATTACAAGTGTTACATAATAGCAAATAATCTTTTTCACCCTAATTAGGATTTGCATTATACAACAATGAGAGACTAATATGTTATTTATAAGAAAACTAACACATTAAACTAATGAGATTTTACACACATGCCCATTACACAAGCTAACTTAGAGAACAAGCTAACTTAAAAAATTAGGAATATCAAACAGGCCAAATTCAACATGTTAACAATCCTATCATACTTCGACTACAACATGTGAGTAGATTTTGACCACATGCTAATGATCCTGTTGGATTGTCAAACCAAGAAGCTACCCTTTGACCACTAGAGTTCGATCCAATATCTCGCAAATCTCCACCTTAGAACAAACTATATAACCTAAAGGGAATAAACTAGCTTTCTTCATGCAGCTTTATCAACTGCATACAGTGGAAAAACTTGCAACTTGGTAATGTCTTGGTGATCATATTAGCAACATTGTGATATGTCGAAACCTTCAGCACTTGGACTTCTTCATGATCGATTACCCCTCTGATAAAATCCAGCCTCACATCGATGTGCTTGGTCCACTCATGATAGGATGAATTCTTTGATATGTGTATTGCACTTTGACTATCACATTTGACAGTGATAACTCGACCTTGAAGTTTCAGCTCCTTAGCAAAACCTTCAAGCCAGAATGCTTCTTTCACAACTTCAGTGAGGGTGATATATTCTGCTTCAATGGTTGATAAGGTAACAACCTTATGAAGTGGTTCTTTCCAACTAATTGATATGCCAAAAATAGTGAACACATATCCAGAAATAGATTTTCTGGAATCTATACAACCTGCATAATCAGATTCGACATACCCTTCGATTTTTGCTTTAATATTTTCACCACATGCTCCACCATAAATCAGGACTCTGTTTAGTGACCCATTTATGTACCTTAGAATCCACTTACAACTTAATAACCTGGCTCTAGTAGGTTTCTTGATCAGTTCCCAAGTGTGGTTATCATGAAGAGACTTCGTCTCATTATTCATGGCCTTCAACCATTCAGTCTTATTTCGAATCCTCATAACTTCCTTATAGTATCTAGGTTCTTCATCTAGAACCTCACTTTCATAGATTAATACATAATTTATGAGATATGTATACCCAAGTCTTTGAGGTGGCTTGATGACTCTTCTTAGCCCATCTCTTTCCAACAGGTAGTCAACGACAGTTTACTCAACTTCCCCAGAATCTTCAGAATCTTGTGCTTCTACTTCGACTTGATATGGAATACTCAATTCAACATCGACATGCTCCACCTCAACATGAATCTCTTCATGTTCCATCTATTCTTCAGATATCTATGCACTTTGATTAACGTCATCAGTTTTATTGAAAGTCATCTCAGCTTCATTGAAAATTACATCTCAACTGGTGATACACCTTATGTGACCTGGCTCTAGGAACCCTAGCCTATAAGCTTTGACTCCTTCAGGTATCCCATGAACATGCATCTCAAAGCTCTAGGTTCAACCTTGTCTTTCCTAATGTGAGCATAGGCTATGCAGCCAAATACTCTAAGTTTGTCGAGATCTAGTGGGTGTCCCGACCAAACTTCTTCGGGTGTTTTCATATCTAACATAGTCAAACGACATCTATTTATCATATATGTTGTTGCCAAAATAGCCTATTCCCAAAACACCTTCTTTAACCCAACACTAGTTGAAGCTAGCGGAAATATACCCAAACGTATCGCACGCTCGAACATACAACAGAGTTGCCATCAAACTTTATTTATTCTCGAAGGAAAGGGAAAACATCGATAAAACCCCGGGGGAAAAGATATGTTGAGTAAGGAAGTTGATTATACAAGGGGAAGGTATTAGCACCCCAAACATCCATGGTACTCCATGGGAACCATTTTGATTGTTCTTGCTCGAATGGGTGTTATATCTAAAGATTACTCGTAAAGAATAGGAAAAGGAAAGGAAATAGATAAAGTGATCGGTGAGGATTGGGGCCCTCATGCCTACGTATCCTCATAGTGCAATGAGGAATTCAGAGCTCCGTAGTTCGAAGAACTAGTGGTGGGAGATGAAAAGAAGTTGTGATCAAAGTATGGTCTAAACTAAAGGATATTGTTTTGAACTCCAACACGGGTGAAAACCTGAATCGAAGAGTAAGGTGGCTCTTACTAGTACGGGGGCTAGCATGGTTGCCGCTATAAGGTAATGCCGAAAATACGAAGAAATAAGTGTTTAGGGGGTATGACCCAAACATATCTCGATTCACAAGGTGACACAAGAAGGAGCACAAAGAGGAAGTGTATTTGGCTTAAAGATAACTGGTATATCACATGGAGTGAATGAAGGTAGAATAAGAATGCATCATGCAAATGAATAGAATGAAGTGACCAAAGTCACAGAATTGAATAGTTGGTAACAAGTGACTCAAGAAGTGTATTATGAAACCGAAGGTCGAGGTATATTGGAATCTATAGGAGAAATGGGATTTCTACCATTGAGGAAAACAACGTTAAATGATACGTGGAACAACATGGTTGCCACTATCTGATATTTAGCCAAAAAAGAAGGAATTAAATGTCTAGGTATGTTGTTCAGATCAAGATCAATAGTCCATCAAATGTTTTTTAGGGTTTTGTTGTTTATTAAGTGTTTTAAGGTCCTAAGACCACAAACAAAATCAAAATGCACAAATAATATATACAATCACAAGATATGGATCAAATGAGCAAAGTAAAAATGGCATAAACATAAACAAGTTAAATGAAATGTAAATGGCAATGAATGGTAAATGACTGAAATTTAAATTGCATAAAGCAAATGACTTGAAAATAAAGAAATATTAATAAGAGTTATTCAAATGTTAGTCAAATGTTAGTCAAGTGTTAGTGATATTTTTTTAATTGATTAAGTCATTCTTTGGAGAATACTTAATCATCCATTCACAAGCATGGATCCTTGAACCAAGACATCATCTATGGGAAGGAAAAAAGGTCAAGTTTCCACACAATACCATGAAGGATGTGAGACTTACAATCTCACTCACTAGAATGTTCTGCCTTTAGGGTCAAATTTATCTCTATGTTAAGCAATCGTAATTGGACTTATCTAGAAGTCACAACTATCTAAGGTCGGTCAACAAAAATTTAGGTGTTAATGCATGTTAGAGATTTGATATAATAAACCAAACTCCTAAAATATACCACACACTAAAAGAAAAAATCAAGAGGAATGGACCTATCTCAGTCATACTTGTATTGGTTCATCTGACACAAGGTCATTGATGAACCAATTAGCCTTAAGACATTAGAGATTTCATTGGTCAAATGAAGGAATGGGAAAGAATAGGGATGAAGATGAAGGGGGAAGGGAATGAGAGAAACACAAATTGGTCATCAGACATCTATTTATCAAATTACATCTATTTATCATAGTCAAACGACATCTATTTATCAAATTTCATATCTAACATAGTCAAACGACATCTATTTATCAAATTAAAATCATTCATTCATTTTAGGATATGAAATGAACATTTCGTCAATCCCCTAAATCCAATGATTTTAATCCAACAAAAGTCAAATCAACCTTGACCAATGCCCAAACAAATAGTCAAACATCACAAGACCATAAAAATGGCTCAACATAATTTTTAAATAATTAATCAATTAAAAATGCATTAAAATACAATTCAATTTGGTCAAAACCTAAAATCTCTTCAAACACACCAAATAAATGGTCAAGAGATTCATCCTAGGTCAAACAAGGTCAAAGGACCTTAGACAAAAAAATTCTTGATTTTTGAAAAGTCAGAAGTATTTTTAAAAAATTAAAAATATGCACAAAAATATTTAATTCATGAAAAATGTTAAAATTAATCCAAAAAATAATTTTAAATCAGAAAATGAAAGAGAAAAATATCTAAAGATTTTTGGTGAAAGTCCCATATTTTTGGATTAAAAATGAAATTATTATGAATTAAACAAAATTAAAGGATTAAACATAAAATCGGAAATTAAAATAAAAATAAAAAAGACAATGGCCATCAGATCTCCCTCATTAATTGAGGTGGCAGATCTGATGGTCAAAGCACGCGCTCCATCATGTACCATAGTCAACGTGTGTACACACGTGGTAATCAGAAGCGAGGGCCAGGATTAGAACATGGGAAAAGATCGAATATTTCAGGACATTGCTAACACATCACCGGAGCTAGGGCTCTGGTCTTCTTCTCCGGTGGACCTCACCGGACTGGTCCACCACATACCACCATGGAAATGAAAAACAAAGACATGGATTTAAAGAAAAAATGCTCAGGAGCTCGTATCTGGCCTCAATTTTCTCCAAATCCGAGTATATCAAAAGATACAGGGATTTAAATTTTGAGGATCATGAACTGAGTTGCTTCAATTTGACCTCAAAGTAACTCAATCTTGTTGCCTACATTTGTAGGACTTCAGCCAACAAAAAATCACAAAGAATAGTGAAGAATTGAGAGAGAATCGAAGAGATGAAAATTCTGGAAAATCACCTTCGAATGAGCTTCAACCTTGCTTGATCTTGCTTCCAATTATCATTGGCTTGGCTTTAGAAGCTTGTAGGATATGAATATGATCAAAGAAAAGCTTGGACTCTTGGAGTTTAAATCTCAAAACAGAATGAGATTTGAAGCTCGATTTTCAAATGAAAACCTTCAAGATTATCCTTTAATGCTGAGGATTTGGATTGTAGGTTCAAATCTTGGGCATGAGGTCCTTAATTCTGAGCCACGAGGGTTGTATTTATAGGCATTCCAATTCATTTCCACACTTCCAAAATTTTCCAAATTTAGCAATTTGCCTTGCATGCTTGCATGGGCATGTGATAGGCCCATCAATTGATGTATTAAGGTCCAAATCAACAATCTTCAATGCTGAAATCATGTTATGTGGTCATGTAATGGAGATTGGAAAGTGTAGGTGAAATCCATCCAAATGAACCTTTGAAAATAACCCATGCACAAGTCCTTCATTTATTGGCCAAATAAGATGATCTTGGACTTTTTGGAAAGGTGAGATCAAGGGGAACAAATTTCATGTTTAACACTTTTCCATTTGAAGCTTGGATCGTGAATAATTTTGTGGTGGAAGTTTGGAAAATCAAACATATTTGAACATTTTCTAAGTACCAAGTCAAATGTTCACTTCTTCCACCTTGAATAACTTTTGCTATGGGTTTAAAATGGAAAACATTCCTTAATAAAAGCTGTAGGTATTTCAAACCTCTTATATTTGGTCACAAATTTGACCTCATTTGGTTTTGGCATGAAGGAGTTATGCATTTTAGAATTTGAGGAAAATCACTTGTTCAATGGTAATGGCCCAAAGTGACCTATAATGTTTCCTCTTTGCACATGCATTTTAAAGTTGAATTTGAACTTCTTACAAACATAAAATTTGTATAGGACATCTTGAATTTGATCATGGGACTTGAATAGATTTCATATCATTAAAATTGAGCAAGTTATGGTCCTTCAAAGTCAACCTCCTAACTAGGGTTCAGACAAAATGACCTATAATCTTTCACCATAAAAAATGACAAACTAGATCTTGACTTCAACATGAAAGTTGTTTCAAATGTAATGAGGAGTAACATTTATCTTGGAATTATTTTCCTATGATAAAAATTGTAGGAAATAGGGTCTATGGATCCCCAGTTTTGACCAGTTGACTTTCTCTGGTCAACCACCATGAACCATCTTTCAAACTTGACATTCTATTGATATTTGGGACTCATGGAGGATCATATATGTATAATATGATGTGATATGATGTAATATAAAGTATCCCTTGAAATATTTGATCAAATTTTGAAGAAACTTGTTGAGGAAGTCACACAAGATACCTAGATGAATTAGGGCTTCCAAGGCAAACAAGCTTCAAACTCTTGATGAATTCTTGACCAAAATGATATGTGAAGATCATGGGGACCCATATATGATTTATAGAATCATTTCGAACCATTTCTTGATTAGTCTCCTTGCATTGAGGGTCTTAAACCCTAGATATGAGCTTGATGGAGCATAGGTGAACACACACGATACCTACAAAAGAAGTAAACTATACATTGATATATTTTTGGAATTTTGGTTAGTAAATAATGAAAAACAAATTATGATACAATCAAAATATGCTTGGTGATCTCTCCCAATGCAAACCCAATGAATGAGGGGTAAGGAAGATGCCAAGGTGTGATCCCACAGCTAATGCATGTGATGAGATATCATGAGGGATCTTAGGGTCAAAATTGGGGTCTTACATCTGCCCCTTATTTAAGGACATTCTAACTGAGGATGTGAACATTAAAATCTTCGTATCAAATCAATAGAACGGACTTAAATAACAACATATAGAAACAAATTTTGGTCCCTAAGAGACCTCATGCGGCATATGATATGAATGTTAAAATAACCTTTGTGTGGAATACTTTGACACAAAGGAAAAGAATCCGGAAGAGACTGAAAGTCCTAGGAGTAAAACACATTCCTTAAGGAAAACTCACTAGGAAGACATAGACTTTGGGGGGAATAAAAAGTTATGCGCAGGCCAGGCTACGACTTAAAAAAAACTGCTTGGGACACGAGGGGATTTTCCATGAAAATAAATCAATGGAAGGACTCGGTTGGGGATAAGGAAAAACCTGTAGGGGAAGCGGGAAAATCAGAACAAAACTGAAATACTCGAACCAAACAGGGGATTGGTGATTTCATTGAGGAAATGCGCACTCAAACTCAACTGGGAAATAATGGACTTCAACATAGGAGTACCAGAAGTATATTATCTATCAACGATTACTAGGTAGGAAGATAGTGTACTCCGACAGAGGGACGTCCGTTACCGATTAGGGAAAACATATCAAGGATGACTCGCTGGGAAAAAGGAGGCATATTCATTACCAGTTACTGGGTAAGAGTAGCCCGTTGGGGAAAAAATTAAATAGGTTTTACAACTACCGGTTACTGGGCAGAAGACCAAAGAGAGAACATTTGTCACCGGTTAAAGTGAACATATCAAGGATAGACTCAAAGGAAGAATATTTGTCATCGGTTAGGATGAACATATCAAGGATAGACTGTCGGGAGAATATAGGAATTATATCTATCAGTTACTGGATAGAATACCAAAGAGAGAATATCTGTCACCGATTAGGATGAACATATCAAGGATAGACTCAATAGGGGAAAGCAAGATTTACAACTACCGGCTACTAGGCAGAAGATCGCAAAGAGGAGAGAATTTGTCATCTGTTAAGATGAACATATCAAGGATTAACTCTCTGGGAAATAAGTAAGGATTACAACTACCTTTTTACTGGGTAGAAAACCAACAAAGGAAGAATATTTGTCACTGATTAGGATGAACATATCAAGGATAGACTGCCTGGGGAAACGTGAGAATGAATCCGTTGGGGAAAGAAAAGGAAGTAGATTACATTTTACTGGGTATTGGGCAAAGGTAATGTACTCAAAAATTGAGAAGAATGTTACCGGTTACTGGGTAATAGACTCTCGAGGGACAAGAAAATATCCATCTAGGCAGTAACTAGAAAGAAACGGTCAAACAAAAACTCAACCCAATGAGGATATAACTCAAGGGGAGTGGTTCCATCCAAGTAATTAACTATGGAGGAAACTGAAATAATAATCATCCACGAGGAAATAACTCAGTGGGGAATGAGAAAGTTTAAACTCTTTCTTCCTAAAGGGGGTGACACTCTACTATTGAAGGAGGACAGACACACCAAACTTGTACGAGAATATCATATCACCATAGCAGAGGATCGAAAATAAGGAATCAAAGGCAATAAAAAATGCATAATGAAATATCTTATGTCGTGTTTTATGCATGAATATGTATATATATGATTATAATTATGCTGACAAAACAACACAAAGGATCCAGATATCACAGTTTTGAGTCATCGCTGCAACACTCGGCTAATCTCAACAAGATGGAAACACCAACTTGAGAAAAAAATCTGAGGATGAACATAAATCATCTGGCTCTGTATAACTCAACCTTGGCTGGGGAGAGAGAGAGAGAGAAGATCTACTGAGGATCCAAACTGTCAACTCTGCAGGGAATTTTAGGTCAACACCATATCAAATGGGAGACAACCTCGCAGGGGACCAAATCAAACAATGTTCAAGACCAAATATTGTCGGGAACAAGAGATCTTTGATATCTGAAGATGAACTCCTTCGGAAAACACAAAAGACAAAACTCTGCACGTGGATCTGAGCCAATTTCTAGGGGGAGACCTACAAGGCTTCGTATTTCAAGACTTACCTGTTCTCAGACTGTTGTTGATATTCCTTGCTGAAATTGATTGTTCTTAAAGTAATTGCTTTTATATTCTTAAGAAAAATGATCTTTATTTATTAATTTATTTCAAAGTTATCATCATAAAAATTCAATTTTATTTAGCTAAAATAAATAAGAGTAGAAACAATTGGATAAAAAGCTCAACTTTATTTAATAGGATGGTAGTCTGTAAATGACAAGACTCCATAGATCTTTACAAAAGTTGAAAATGGTAATTTACATGAAAAAGGGCTACATTAAATACAATGATCACTACTCTCCCTACCAACTTCAATATCCCTTGTGTTCTTGGTTTTGGTTGAGAATGACGAATCAGAACCAAACGACTTGCTCAAAACTGCTCCAATGATCAGATCGACCGAATGCAGTTACTTGCCATAATCCCTAATTTTTTTCTAGATTGTCCCAAGGTGGGGTGCTCAATCTACCGGGATAAATTTTTTGTTTTATGGCTCTAACTTTTGCTTGGATCGCCCTTGCGGGTTTTCAATCCACTGAGAGGCTCATTTTTACCTAAGCCGCCCTTTCGGGTTTTCAACTTAGCGAGTTGTTCTTTTCTTTTTAGGAGAAGTATTTCTTGATTGCATCAACATTCACAGGACGAGTGAACTCTTCATTATCCATAGTTGTAAAAATCAAAGAACCTCCTAAAAAGGCTCTCTTAACAACATATGGGCCTTCATAATTAGGAGTCTATTTTCCCCTAGCATCCGTTTTGAAAGATAAAATCTTTTTTAGCACAAGGTGACCTTCTCCTAAAAAGGCTCTCTTAACAACATATGGGCCTTCATAATTAGGAGTCCATTTTCCCCTAGCATCCGTTTTGAAAGATAAAATCTTTTTGAGCACAAGGTGACCTTCTCTGAACACACGAGGCTTGACCTTCTTATCAAAAGATTTCTTCATTCTTTGCTAATATAACTGGCCATGACACATGGCAGTCAATCTCTTCTTTTCAATTAAATTCAACCGATCATCTCTGATCTGGCACCATTCATCTTCTATCAACTTGGCTTCCATTAGCACACACAGTGACGTGATCTCAACCTTTATGGGAAGTACAACTTCTATACCATAAACAAGAGAGAAAGGGGTTGCCCCTGTTGAAGTGCGGATGGATGGATGATACCCATGCAAAGCAAATGGGAGCATCTCATGCCAATCTTTATATGTCACAACCATATTCTATATGATCTTCTCAATGTTCTTATTCGCAGCTTCAAAAACCCCATTCATCTTGGGTCTGTAGGGAGAAGAATTACGATGTGCAATCTTGAAGTCTTTGCAAATAGCTTCCACAATTTTATTGTTCAAGTTCGATCCATTATCAGTAATGATCTTACTTGGCACACCATACCGGTATATAATTTGATTCTTGTTAAACCTTACAACAACTTGCTTAGTCACATTTGCAAACGATGCCGCTTCAACCCATTTTATGAAGTAATCAATAGCCACCAGAATGAAATGATGTCTGTTTGAAGCTTTGGGCTAAATCATACCAATCATATCAACTTCCCACATGGATAAGGGCCATGGAGAGGAAATGACATTCAACAGTGTCGGAGGAATATGAATCTTATCTGCATAAATTTTGACACTTATGGCATTTCTTCACAAACATGCAACTGTCAGATTCCATTGTCAGCCAATGGTAACCTGCTCTCAACATCTTATTTGCCATCGCATATCCATTGGAATGAGTACCAAAGGAACCTTCATGGAATTCAGTCATCAACATGACTGCTTCGTGTTTATTCATGCATCTGAGCAGAACAATATCGAAATTTCTCTTTTAAAGCACATCACCATTCAGGTAGAAGTTGCCAGCTAATCTTCTCATAGTCTTCTTATCTTTCAAAGATGCCAATGACGGGTAAATCTGACTTTGGAGGAAACATTTGATACTCTTTGATACTGTCAAACGCTTTCTGGAAATCTTTGGTCCAATCATAAGACTGATCTTTCCGAAGAAGATTGAAAATAGGTGCACATGTGGCAGTCATATGAGATTATATCATGAAAAAGAGTGGTCATAGCTCTCGGGTACGTTGCACCAACATTCTATAAACCGAAAGGCATCACTCTATAACATAATTTTCCCTAGGGTGTAATAAATATGGTCTTCTCCATATCTTCAGGTGCCATCTTGATCTGATTATAACCGGAAAATCTGTCCATAAACGAAAAAACTCTGAATTTAGTTGTATTGTCTACCAACATGTCAATGTGTGGCAGAGGAAAATCATCTTTCAGACTAGCTTTATTCAAATCTCTATAATCAACACACATGCAGACTTTTCCATCTTTCTTAGGATAAGGCACAATATTGGCCACCCACTACGGATATTCAGAGGTAACAAGGAAATCAGCATCAATTTTCTTTTTCACTTCCTCTTTGATCTTAACTTCCATATCAGGATGAGTTCTTGTCAACTTCTGATTGACCGGCGGGCATTCTAGCTTCAACGACAATCTATGCTCCACAATCTCATAATCCAGACCAGGCATGTTTTGATAGGGCCAAGCAAATACATCAGAATACTCTTAAAGAAGATCAATCAACCCCTTATTAGCCTTCGGACACAATTGAGACCCAATCTTGACTTCCTTCACATCATCTTCGGAACCCAAGTTGACTAGCTCAATCTTCTCTTCAAACGGCTGGATGGCTTTTTCCTTGTGCTCAAGTAAATGATATAATTCATCAGATACTTCTTCATCATCAGTCTCTTCCTCAGCTTTAAACACAAGGAAATCAAAGTTGGGAGAGGGAGCAAGATCATTGTATTCATTGGGTTTGAGAACCAACCTGCATAATGGTTTAATATTTTGATTTTAGAGAAGTGAATTATGACCAAATATTATGCAAATGGAAGATTATTATTTATTCATGTTTTTTGTGATTACCATTTTCATAAAAGTAAAAAGTAAAAATAAAACATCATAGATGTGGATGAATAAAATTGTATTTAATTGATGATAATAGAAATGCCCAACAATGTTCACTTCTCCCTTAGGCATAAGAGAAGGATTTTTCTTTAAAATTAAAAACAAATTACTTAGAGCGATGAATAACAGTAGGAACATCAACAACAACCCAATTGTTACAAATCTAGCCATGCGTCACAAAGTTGGCGCAAGCTACGTCTTCATCATCACTATATTCAATCACAATAATTGAGTGTTGATCATTACCATGAATGAACCCTCCACTGCAAAAACTCATTTGCACATCTTCAGTTTTGACATTGGACGACCCTGGTTGAAATCCCAATCCATCCCTATTCTTGTTCTCGGCAATCTCTATCATACGACCCCACTAATCAATGTTGCCAGCCTCAATAGCCTTTTGTGTATCTTTTAAAGAAGACATGGGCGCCCCAGTTTTCTTCTCTTCAACAATACACAAGGCTTGAAACAACGTTCCAACCTCCTCCTCAGCTTCAACATATGAAAAAGATGAAAAATGGCTTACCAATAGCACCTTTTCTCCACCAACAACGACAAGCTTATCGTTCTTCACAAAATTTAGCTTTTGGTGTAGAGTAGATGTTACAGCTCCTGCTTCATGAATCCATGGCCTTCCCAATAGACAGTTGTAGGCCGGGTGGATATCCATTACCTGGAAAGTAATCTGGAAATCACTCAGACCTATCTTCATTGGAAGGTCCACTTCAGCAATGATAGTTTTACAAGAATCGTCGAACGCTTTAACAATTATGCCATTGTACCTCATTGGGGCGCCTTGGTAAGAAAGTCTTGATAACGTTGATTTTAGAAGCACATTCAAAGACGAACCGGTGTCAACCAACATATTGGACAGAGGGGCCTCCTTATAATTCATTGAAATGTGCAATGCCAATTTCTGATTTCTGCCTTCCTCAGAAAGCTCTTCATCACAAAAACTCAGATTATTGCAAGAACTAATATTGGCCATAATGTGGTCGAACTGATCCACAGTCACATCATGCTCCATATAAGCTTTCTCGAGCACTTTCTGCAATGCCTCCCTATGTGCCTCGGAGTTCATTAATAGTGTCAGCACGAAGATTTTTGACGGAGTTTGGAGCAGCTGCTCCACAACATTGAACTCGCTTCTTTTGATCAATTTCAAAACTTCATCATCATCATTAGTCTTTAGTTTGCTAGATTCACCAGATTGACACACTAAAGTACCAGCTAGATTCGCTACTGGAATCTCAGCCTTCTTGCTTGCTACATCATCTTCTACCTCTTTCGAAAAAACCAGACCGAACATACGACCACTATGGGTCACCTTTGCAATATCAACAATATTCACCATGGAGTCTGCAACTGGTCGAGGAACCTCTTGACCATTTTCTATCATGGTGGCGTTGTATTGATAAGGCACATCTTTATCGGATGCATACGGAACAGGGCCCGCTAAACGTATAACTAACAATGATACCGGTCTGTTGACATTATTGTTGTTGCTGCTATCGAACTAAATAACTACCCATTCAGGGGTCTTGAATACATACGCGATTACATTCACATCATCTATATTCGTCGACTATTGAATCTGGATTGCATTCTCATCCATCAACTTCTGGATATCTCTCTTGACAATCATACATCAACGGAGGTTTACGCTATAGATTGCACAACCATCGTGGTCGTGCTCACAGTCACTGATCGAACACAAGGTTTTATGCATTTTCACCAATGACCTACGGATACGTCGTACATCGAATACTCGGAAATTACCTGAACAGCCGTCCACCATGTTGACAATAACATTACCATGAGCAGACAATGGATTAGCTTTCACATTAGGTGCTCTGTCCTCGAAGGACACCATACCACTCTTCACAAGTTTCTGGACCTCATACTTTAACGGATAACAATTCTCTATGGCATGACCAGGGGCTCCTTGGTGAATAGCACAACGAATTTCAGGTTTGAACCACCACGGAAGTGGCTCAGGAATATGTGGAGGATTTTTGGGTTGAATGAGGTTCTTGAGAACCAAGGATGGGTACAATTCTGCATACGACATAGGAATATGGTCAAAAGAGACCTTCTTCCTCTCAAAGCTTTGTTGGTTATTATTTTTGTTGTTGTAATTGGTTCTTTGTTGCGGTCATTGTTGACGTTGTTGTTGTTGAATCGAAACTGATTGATTGTTGGAATTGTTTAAAAATATAGGAATTACTGATTAAATTTGATGTTGATGTTGATGTTGACGAGGTTGAGAAATTTTTCTGACATGAGGCATCCTCTGCCTCCAAACTGATACTAAATTATTTTCTCCCTCCTTCCTCTTGGAGAAACTCCCACCATATTTCTTGCTAGACGATACTTCTTCTTTAGACAGACGTCCTTCACGGACTCCTTCTTCTAACGTCATCCCCATATTTACCATTTAGGTAAAGTCATTTGGGGCACTGGAAATCATACGTTCATAGTAAAATGAACTCAACGTCCTCAGAAAGATCTTCGTCATCTCTTTCTCTTGCAATGGCAGACTTATCTGAGCAGCCAACTCCCTCCATCTCTGGGCATACTCTTTGAATGTCTCCTTATCATTTTGAGACATAGATCTCAGTTGGTCTCTATCGGGCGCCATATCAACGTTGTACTTATACTGCTTGACAAAGTCCTCACCTAAGTCATTGAAAGTACTGACACTTACACTGTCTAGACCCATATACCCTCTCAAAGTTGCATCAGTTAAACTGTCTTGGAAGTAGTGAATCCGCAACTGATCATTATCAGTTTGAGTAGACATTTTTCTGGCGTACATCACAAGGTGGCTTAGCGGACAAGTGTTCCCCTTATACTTTTCAAAGTCAAGGACCTTGAACTTCATCGGGATTTTCACATTGAGTACCAGGCAGATCTCAGCAGCGCTCTTCCCAAACAAGTCATTTCCTCTTAACGTCTTCAACTCTTTACGCAGCTCGAGGAACTGATCCTTCATCTCGTCCATTTTCTCATATATGTTTGGGCCCTCAAATGGCTCAGAATGGTAGATAGTGTCCTCAACACGAGGAAGAGTGTGAACAACTGGAGGAGGCACTGACATGACCGGGCTAGATGCCGACAGAGAAACAAAAGTGGGTGCATACCCTTCTAGCATAAAGTTGGATGGCATCCCCCAAGGGAATCCATTAGGCATGGAAGGACCGTACTGGCTGGCAGCAACAGGAATGGTCGAGGTAGTAACCTCAGAAATAACAGTCCTCTGGGGAGGAGTTGCAGGAGTTGGTGAAGATTGGTTCTGCGCAGCAATGGCAGATTCCATCAATGATGTTAACATGGAAATTTCGTCCTTCAACTCTCTATTCTCTTGCTCTAGATGCTCCATTATCCTTGGTTGATTAGCGCGAGTGTTGTATCGGTGAGTCAGCTAGGCTGAAGCACAGAAGAATAGTCGATAAGACACCTGGCGGAAGAAAACCTGTTTATGCAAATGATGCATGAAATGCAATGTTTTTGTTTGTTTTTAATTTCAAGGAACATATGAAATCATGTTTGCAAATATACATATTTAAATAATAATAATAGCAACAATTTGATTGATCATAAAATCTCTTTTTATTCATAAAATTTGGAAGGATTACACTGAGTATAATTTCAGAAACCAAAATATAAATTCAAGAGAAAAGGAAACTAATCATCCTAAGGATCCCTTAGCAACGATATCAGATGATCTGACTACGGGCGCGTACTTCCTTCGGATGCGTCGAATCTCAGACTCAAAGGATGTCTTCATCTGAGCCTTCTCAAGGACAAACTGATCAAAAATCTTCTTCCAAGCACCGGAAGGCTGAGGCATACTAGAGGAGGATAGACCTTATGGATCTCTCTGTCTCTTGACTGCTCGGTCTTCCAGAATATTGATAAGTGCATCATTGTCTTTCGACTCAAGCTGTAACTCTTCATGCTTTTGGCTCAAAGCATGAAACCGTTCTTCCCACATGTCTTTCTCTTGCTTCATCTTGGTGAGTGCATCTTCCAACTCCTCTATGTCTTGGTTAGGGAGAGTTGATGGCTCGACCACGACCAAAGACATAGGTCTTTCACAAGCATGCGACATCTTCCCCTCCAAAGCTCTCTTCTTCACCCAAATAGTGTAAGCTTCCAAAGTTACACAGTTGCGCGAACCAAGCTCGGATCTTCCTTTCCTATGCACATTATACCAAGCATGTATAATCCTCTACTTCAAATGTTGGGAATCTTTATCCTCTTGATAGAAAATACCTTATAACTGGGTGTTATTAGGTTTACCTCTAAAGGGGAACCCATGTTGACGATGAACCAAAGCAGGGTTATAGTTGATTCCTCCTTGTGTACCAATGAGAGGCACATTAGAGAATTCACCACAACTATCAATAATATCCATACTATTCAATGCAGAATCATACCAAATAATATCATCATTAGTGAGGGACATAAGTCTTTAAGACCATCGTAGACATTGTTTATTCTCCAAGAAAGTAGGCGTCTTAGGCAAGTGCGAAATAAACCACTTGTACAGAAGAGGAACACATCACACAATAGTCCCACCATCTTTAGAATTCCTCAAATGCAAAGATAAATACATGTCACCCAATAGAGTAGGAACATGATTCCAAATCCAAAAGATTCTAATGGCTTTAATATCAACAAAACTGTCAATGTTAGGGAACAAAGCTAAACCATAGATGAGCAATACAAAGATAGCTTCAAAAAGCATCCACACTACCGGCTTGAGCAAAGACAATATCTTTTCCTATGAGGCACTCAGAAGTCAAACCAAGAATACCTCCTTTCTTCACCAAATAAGCATCAATCTCATATTTCTTTAGATGAAGAGCTTCAGCTATGATATGAGATCTGGGAATCTCCTCCAATCCACTAAATGATACTTTGTCAGATACGGGTATTCCCAAGAGATGGGCATACTCATCTAACATAGACACAAGCTGATAATCAGGAAAAGTGAAGCATCGATAGAGAGGGTCATATAATTGAACCAAGACACTCAGAAGTCCTTCAACCACACCATCAGATAACACATTTAAGAGCTTCCCATGACGTTGCTTGAAGTCCAAGGGATCTAATATAAAGAATGACAACTTCCTTAGCTCTTTCAAATCACGACATTTGAAATCATACTTCTTAGTGTTCCTTCGTCCATAATCCATGGTCTGAAAATGTTTGAAATAAGACCTCAGTTCCTTGAAATTTATTTTTCTGTGGTGAATGTTATGATGTGCATGTATGCATGAATGCAACAATCATAAACAAAGGATCACACACAAGGCAAACACAAACAAAGGTCAAGGTATGGATCAAGTCATCATCAAGATTAATCATCCATTTTGGTGGATTATGGTTTTCACCTTATCAACACCTTAGTTCCATTGATATTGGCAAGACTTGATCGGATCAACCGATAATCAAAGGGTTTGTTGTGAGTCACGAGCATGAAGTCAGTTTAAGAACCATCTCAAAGGAGTGTACTAAGGATAAAAACCTGTAGATCATGTTCTATGAAAGTTCCCAGAGCTTTAATCCCATCTATCGGATATTATAGGTTAGGATGACTGACTCATCAACCCATAATATTCTCAAGAGAAACTCGTCTGAGTGTAGTATTGCGTGACAACTATTATCAGGTCTACACCTGAACAGTCTCCGCACTATGTCCCAAATAGGCCAAGTTGGGTTAAATGTTCTACGGTCCTCAGCTTCTCGGACCCCAAATCAAAGAAGGTAATGCCTAACCACAAATAACTTGTGTGACATCAATAACTCAAAAAGGGTCTCCACTGAGTAGATGAGTCTCAAGCCAACTCATTAAGGACTACTCCACACAAGTTGAACATGACTATACCATCCTCCTATCTTAATTTCACTCAAGTTCGGGTTAGAACTTATCTCACCACTCAGAGATCACCAAGCATAACTGACAGATTATATCGCACAAACAAATATACAAACATGAAATATACAATTATATACACATAAAAAGTAGGTTAAACCCACTGAGGACTACTCCCCAGCAGAGTTGCCACTTAATTTCTGTAGCGGTAAATTCATGACCATCAAGTTATGGATAAGCTTAACGTCGATAAAACCAGAGTCGCCACCGCACTTTTATTGTTTTCAAAGGAAAAGGGAAAAGTACGAACAAAACCCAAAGATAAGAAGTTTTCAAATTAAAACTAATAAAATACCAAAGATTACAGGTAAGGGGGTTGTTTACACAGAGGGAAGGTGTTAGCACCCAAAGTGTCCTAGGTACTCCTAGGGAGCCCTTTTTTATGTGTGCATATGCGTTTGGTATAAACGATGTTTGAGAATAATAGAATATTGGGATGACAAAAGAATTCATTAATTATATTTTTGTGTTTGACAAGACCTTCGGACTTGTGCCTACGTACCAACATAAAAATGAGGGATCAAAACCTCGTAATTCGTGGTAACAATTTCAAAGTTGGTGGATTTCTTTTAACAAAAGTTTAAATGAAAAGGGCACAAAGGGCCAAAAATTTGAATGAAGTTGTTAGTTCTTTTTGTCTTTTGAAATTTTAAGTCAATATGATTAAGTTAATTTACAAATTTGATTTAAGAAAAAGTTTAAAAATCCATTGGCATAAGGCCAAAGTTTCTATTTAAAATAAGGTCTAAGTTTGAATTCACAAGGAAAGAAAGTTTTTGAAAAGGGGGAGAGATTTTGAAATTTAAGAAGTGGGAGGAGATGAAGAGGCTACCCTAAGCATAAAATTAAAAGTTAAGAGTTGAAAAGATCTGACCAATGAGATACAATCCAACAGAAAGAATGTCATATAGAAGACCCATTTTCCCTTTGGACTTTGAATCAAGCAGTACTCAACAAGAAATCGACAATATCCAAACATCAAGAAGATTAAGGCATCAAATAAAGATAGCCACATCCAAGCAAGTAAATCCCATAGCTAGCAGTCTTATTTATCTTCTCATGCACCATATGAAATATTCCTTGATCAAGTCAGAACAAAACATCAGACACAAGATCAAAATAACAATTAGCACCAAGACAAAGTGGCAAATGAATTCAAATAAATCCCAAGACTTGCATCAAATGAAGGTTCAGTTCACAACAACTTGGTCTCAAAATATCGGCATCAGACTTGTATTAAAAATGAATTAAAATACACTTTTATTTGGTCAAAACCTAAAATTCATTCAAAACACCAAATAAATGGCCAAGGGATTTATCCTAGGTCAAACAAGGTCAAAGGACCTTAGACAATCTTTTTTACTAGTTTTTTAAAAGTCAGAAGTATTTTTAAACAATTAAAAATATGCAAAAAAAACATTTAATTCATGAAAAATATCAAAATTAATCCAAAACATAATTTTAATTCAGAATATGGAAGATAAAAATATTTAAAGATTTTTGGTGAAAGTCCCATATTTTTTGGATTAAAATGAAATTTCTATGAATTAAATAAAATAGGAGCAATTAAAAGAAATTCATAAATTAAAATAAAAAGCAAAAAAACAAGGGCCATCAGATCTCCCTCATTAATTGAGGTGACAAATATGATGGCCACATGCATGCTATCTATGGTGGACTCTAGTCAAGGCAACACACGCGTGGTATTTAAAAGGAATGACTCAGATTAAAACAAATTAACATGATGAGATGGTCAGGAGGCATGCCAACACATCACCGGAGCTAGGGCTCCGTTCTTCTTCTCCGGTGGACCTCACCGGACTGGTCCACCATCAACCTTCACTAAAATGAAAAACAAGGACATAGATTCAAAAGAAAAATGCTTAGGAGCTCGAATCTGGCCTCAATTTTCTCCAATTCCAAGTATATTAAAAGATACAGGGATTTGAATTTTGAGGATCATGAACTAAGTTACTTCGATTTGACCTTAAAGCAACTCAATCTTGTTTCCTACATTGGTAAGACTTCAACCAACCAAAAATAAAAGAGAATGGTGAAGAATTGAGAGAGAATCGAAGAGAGAAAGTTTATGAAAAATCACCTTCGAGGAGCTTGAATCTTGCTTGATCTTGCTTCCAATTGACCTTGGCTTGACTTCAGAAGCTTGTAGGAAGTGAATTGGATCAAAGAATGGCTCGGATTCTTGGAGTTTCAACTTCAAAACAGAAGTGAAATTGAAACTCGATTTTCAATTAAAAATCTTCAATTTTATCCTCTAATGGTGAAGGGTAGGGTTGCAGGATCAAAGCTTGGACAAGGTGTCCCCAGTTCGGAGCATGAGGCAATGTATTTATAGGCTGAACAATTTATTTCCACACTCTTCCAATCAAATGCCAAAAATAGAAATTTTCACTTGCATGGATGCATGGGCATGTGATAGGCCCATGAAGTGATGTCAAAAGGTCCAAAGTTGATCATGAGTGATGCTGAAAGTGTGTCATGAAGCCATGCATTTGGAATTGGGAAATGGTAATGAGATTCATCCAAATGGAACCTTGAAGAAAGCTATGCGTAAGTCCTTCGATCTTTGGTCAAATGAAGTGATTTTGGACTTTTTGGAAAGGTGATATCAAGGGGAACAACTTTCATGTTTAACACTTTTCCATTTGAATCTTGATCATGATGAATTTTGAGGTGGAAGTTTGGGAAATCAAATATAATTGAAAATTTTCTAAGTACCAAGTCAAATGTTCACTCCTTCCACCTTCAATAACTTTTGATATGGGCTTAAAATGGAAAAGGTTCCTTCATAAAAGTTGTATATCTTTCAAACTTATTCAATTTGGTCACAAATTTGACCTCATTTGGATTTGTCATGAAGGAGTTATGCATTTTATAAGTTGAGAAAAATGGCTTGTTCAATGGTAATGGCCCAAAATTACCTATAATGTTTCCTCTTGGCATATGTCCTTGCAAGTTGAATTTGAAATTTCTCAAAGAACCAAAGTTGGATAAGACATCTTGAATTTGATCACGAAACTTGGATGGCCTTCATATCATGAAAATTGAGCAAGTTATGGTCCTTAGAAGTTGACCTCCTAACTAGGGCACATACAAAATGATCTATAATATTTCACCTTAAAAAATGACTTTCCAAGAAAAACTAGCTCTTGAACTCAACATGAAAGTTGTTTGGAATGTTATAAGGAGTAATGTTTATCTTGAATCATTTTCATATGACAAACATTGTAGGAGATAAGGTCTAGTGAACCCCAATTTTGACCAGTTGACTTCCTCTAGTCAACCACCATGAACCAACTTGCAAACTTGAAGTTCTCTTGATATATTGGACTCATGTAGGATAATATATGTATAAGATGATGTATAATGAAGTATCACTTGATATATTTTATCAAATGTTGAATAAACTTACTGAGGAAGTCACACAAGATACCCAAATGAATTAGGGCTTCCAAGGCAAACAAGCTTCAAATTCTTGATGAATTCTTAATCAAAATGATAAATTAAGAACATAGGGACCCATATATGATGTTTAGAGCCAATGTGAAACATCTCTTGATTAATATCCTTGCATTGAGTGTCTCAAACCCTATATATGAGCTTGATGAGGCATTGGTAGATGCACACACTACCTACAAAAGAAACAAAGCTATACATAGACATATTTTTGGTATTTTGGTTAGTAAACAAAGAAAAATAAAGTATGATACAATCAAATGTGCTTGGTGATCTCTCCCAATGCAAACCCAATGGATGAGGGGTGAGGAGGATGCCAAGGTGTGATCCCAAAGCCAATGCAAATGATGAGATAGCATGAGGGATCTTAGGGTCAAAATTGGGGTCTTACACCGTGGGATTTCTCTATCATAGTCGTTTTTTCTTTGTCCATTAACACAACGTCCATGGCTTCAGCTCCTTTCAACACTTCTAAACAACTCTGCTGAACCAATAGGACTTTCGTCTTCGAGCGCCACATACCGAAATCATTCACTCCAGTGAACTTTTCAATCACATACTTTGTTGGCGGCATATTCTCCACGCTCACCGCATTAATCTGTTGTGAAAATGATGCTGAAATAATAAAGTATAATCGGTTTCTTGATTTGTAAGAAACCCACAAGGGTAGAAAAAAGGGAAGCAAGACGAGCACAACAAGTTGGTTATAAACTGATATTCTTTACTTTCTCTTTGAAACAAGATTACAAGTGTTACAAAATAGCAAATAATCTCTCTCACCCTAATTAGAACTTGCGTTATATAATATTGAGAGACTAGTATGTTATTTATAAGAAAACTAACATACTAAACTAATGGGATTTTACACACGGGTCCATTACACAAGCTAACTTAAATAATTAGGCATAACAAACAGGTCCAATTCGACATGCTAACAATCCTAACATACTTCGACTACAAGATGTGAACAGACTTTGACGACATTATAATGATCATGTCGGATTGTCGAACCAAGAAGCTACCCTTCGACCATACTAGAGTTCGATCCAATATCTCACACATACAAACAGAAAATGTCGCAAATTTCGCAAATGAACATCATCTTGTACGTCGCAAATGTCTCATTTTCCAGAGCGGCACCCAAGCGAAAATTTAAGATCAATGAGTACACCTCTTTTACAGATCTGCAATATGAAATGCAGAATCTCCTATCTTACAGAGATAATCAAAAAATTATGAAGCTCGTGTACCGTTCACTATCAATTAACAACTAATGCAAGATTGAGTTCAACAACTATGAGCTCAAGACGGATGCATATGTACGGGCTATGTGGAATACATTTTCTGTTTCGAAACAAAAGTTTAGATCGAGGTGGAAGTGAGGATCTCAAGATCGATCGAAGATATTGTGAAGATGTTGAAGCGTCCACCTAGATATTGAAATCTAATGTCTGATTTTATGTTAACATCACCTATGTAATGTTGATTTTATGTGATGAATGATAATTTATTTTGTCAAAATACAACTTTTTAGTTTTTTGTTTCTGTTTCAATTTCAGTATGCTATGGAGATGCATCTATGAACATATTCCAGAGATGCATATCCGGATAAAAAGAGTCACACTCCTCGGATGTTACTCAGAATTGGCCTAGATTATGTTTGCGGTGCGACTGAAGATGCATCTCCAAAATCAAAAAATATTTTTGTATTTTCATATGGTACCCTAATAATATATAAGGTGTATTACAAAAATCCTCTCTAAAGAAATATGCAAATTATTATAAAACCCTGAAATTCTAAAATACTTCAAACCTAAAAATAGTTGACTAACTAAATACAAATGGAGTTGGTTATATTTCTAATATAACCTTCAGTTGCCTGAATTTACTAATGTGACCATCAATAAGTTAATTTTTCTTTTTTTTACTTTTAGCTAAATATAACTTTTGTTTCTCCATTAAAAAATTATTCATACAACAAAGTCTTTAGCTGGCCATGCTACATTAATTAAAAATTACTTTAATATTTGTGTTCAAATAATATTTGTATTGTTATTATAACTCGAAAATGAAAATATTAGCTGGCCATGCTACATTAATTAAAAATTACTTTATGATTCTTTCTGCTCTAGAAAAACTGAAAATAGATCTAAATCACATCAAGCTGCTTCCTCTACCAAACACATTAAGAGCAAAGGGAACCCCATGATTTAATTTTTGGTTTAATATGTCTGATAAAATTAATTTGTATTATATATAAGATACTACATAGTTGTCTGATTTTTCTGGTGAAGATGCAAACAATTAATCGGTGGAGCACGTTCATTTTTTTAAAATATTTTATATACAAAATTAAATTCCATGGTTTCCTTCTTAGTTTCAATATGAATTATACGAATCTAATAATAAGCGGACAGGGAAAATAAAATAAAATGTGAACGTGCGGAATGTAACAAAAAAAGTGTTCAATATAATTCCGTGATTATTAAAAATGATGGGTCTATACTTATGAATCGAATGTTGGGTCTATATAGATTCTTTGGTTAATACTATTTGGCCACATCATGTTTGAAAATTATGCAGAATTTTCCCCTAGTCAAAGCGATAAATAATCTGTCACCGAAAACTTTATTTGCGTTCACACCTTAATCATGTAACAACCCTCACTTGATATGTTAATCTAGCTTACTGATTGAAGTTAAACACTGCTTCAATTCGCCAATACTTACAATTTTTGACAACATGTACTTTGAGCTCCTACTTCCCTCAATTTTTTAAGATCCGTTTGCGAGTTGGTTTTACAGAGGAAGAGGAAGATGTTAGAGGATTGAATTTATATTTTGATATTAGTTTGATATTTAAAAATAAATAAATAATAATATGATTTTATATATTAATATATTATATTATTTCTTTAAACGTTTTAAAAATATAAAACACATTTTAAAGTATAAAGGCAAGCCTCTAAAGACTTCCCATCCAAAATTCAGAAATCAACCACCAAACAATTCATTAATATTAACACCTCTTCCTTAAGTAAAGATCAATGTGATTTGTTCCTTAAGTGTCATGTATGAAAATTGTATTGTTTGAGTCACAAACTCACAATATATTGAAAAAGAAATATCCAAATTATCTTTAATAATAAAGTTTTCATATAAATAGACGGAAAATGGGCAACAAGCTGCCTTGCTACCTTTTTTTAGATGAAAAAATCAATCTTCTTAAAAATTGTATTGTGTCCATTAATCTAGGAGATACAACATTGCTATCCATAAACATGTAGGTTCTCTGTAAAAGATCAATTGTTTCTGGTGTTAGAAAACCAAAAGTGTCAAAGGCAAATTGCATGAAAGCATGTTGTATTTTGGAACATACTTTCTCATGTTTGACCAATTTACTCGAAGTGGCTTTAAGGGCTTCACGTCCCATAGTAAAACCTCTAGTCCTCAGTTTCACACATAGAGGAACACATGTCAAGTCCACACATGTATGTATCCCTCCTACCCACTCGTATATTAGAACATTTGTTGGTCTAAGTGTATGTCTCTCCTCATGTGGGTTTGTCAAGAAATTCACAAGCGCCTTTTTCTTCATAGATACTCCAATCCGCTGAAATATATCAAATAGGATATCCCTAACAAGGTCATATCGATATTTGAATCTTGGAAGCTCCCTACAATGAATTGTGTGTCCCCCAAAATGTATCCAAACATGCCTTGTGACAAACAGGAAAAATCTCATCAATAAGAAATATGGGAACCATAAGGTGCCATCTCAAGATAATACGACACTTCGTTGATGAAATGTGTTGACCAAACACATTTATAGGTGTACAACCCGAGATTTCCAAAGGCCGAGTTGTTGACATCGAGTAGGGAGGAACGAACATGTTAAGCTGCATAAACATGGGCAAGTCGGATCCGAGACAATGTGAGTATGGATATATAGCATGACCAAGTCGGTCTCGGCCTCATAAGAACACTGGTAGACGATATAAAATCATATATGATTTCTTGAAGGATGATAAGACGACATGAACAATCACCTACAATGGTTACGAGGTAACTCTATAATTGTATAGAGGTTACAAAAATTGATGGAAGAGGCGTTACTTGAGAGTTAGGGAGGACGGAAGATGTCACTAGAGATCACTTAAACATGAGATCTGAAGGAACATTCCTTAAATGGCCCAGGATGATATGACAAGTATAAAAAGGGACTTCGCAAAGAGGAAGGGGACATACAACTTATACCTTCTATAGACAAGAGATTATGATCTCACTTGACTTGCATCAGGGAAATTTACACAAATAGTGTTTATCAGGAACGTTTGGTGTCAACCGTGGGGCCTTGGTAAAACTTTCCCAGGCCTCATAAAACAATACATTTTCACCATAGTAATAGAATGTCTAGGTCATCTACTATCTTGAGTGAATCTCGCACCCCACCAGACATGGCACAACTCCTTACAACTATGGAGAACCTGCGCCATCAGAACAAACCTCTACAGGGAAGTGTCTACACATTGCAGCAGTCACAAACCACTAAGGAGCATGAAGAGGAGGAAGAGCTCCTTGATCCTCAACCTCTCTCAGAGATGATTTGGGGCGATCAAGTCCCAAAAAACATCAAACCACCACCATTGTCATTCCATCGAAAGCATAAGTGATCCTCAAGAGCACATAATATCAATTAACAAAAAATGGAAATAGTCGGGGCTTCCGACTCCCTAAAATGCAAACTTATGGCGGAAACGTTCAAAGATGTGGCACTGTGTTGGTATATGAGTCTTCCTAGACTATCGATTACCGGTTACCAATACCAGACTAGGAAGATGGTGTAACATTTCCCCTCCTACAAACATAGAAAGGCAACTACTACCAGCTTGTTCAACATCTGCAAGGGACCATCAGAGTCCCTCCAAGAATATATGGAATGATTAAATGAAGAGACCATAAAGGTATCGCATCCAAATTAAGAGATGTTTGTAGGAGCTTTCCAAAACGGCCTAAAGGTCAGCCATTTCAATGAATCATTAGCGTAGAAGTCGACCACTAGTATGGAGGAGATCATGAAAAGAGCCGAATGCTATATCAAAGGGGAGGAAAGAAACATGGAGAAAAGGTCCTTGGATGCTAAATAAAATACATAATCTAGGCATGAGGGATCCGAGCCCGAAAAGGAACACCACAAGCACGTGCCTAGGGAAAGGTCGACAATAAAACCTTCCCATTGGCCATATGATAACTTCACCGAGAACTTTACTCCTCTTAATGTAAAGTGTGTCGACATTTTGGGAGAGGTGTATTATCTCAAGCTAATACCAGAACCTACTCGTCCTAAGAGAGTCAATGACGTGCTTGGAAATGATGAAGAAGCATGATGCTCCTATCATCGTTTGAGAGGCCACCATACTGAAGACTGTCACCATTTAAAAATAGAAATACAAATCCTTATCCAAAGATGATGGTTACTATCATATATAAAAGAGGCATAAGGATCAGTAAGAAAGAGAAGTCCTTCTAGGAGAGAATCAAACTCAAAGAAAGGTTACTTCATGCCCTTCAAAGTTATAACCTCCTTTAGCCGATCTACATTGTGAAATGTTAGCCAATTTCCGATAAAAGTTGAGCCTGTCGATGTGATTCATATTTGCCCTGAAAAAATTTGATCCGCTTCGATGGTTTCGACGACCCCATCAGGCTTCCAGATGGTGATCCTCTGATGCATAGACGAGGTTACACATCATACTTCATGCAACCATTCTCTGCATAATAACAGATTGTAGTTTGTTTTAGTCGTCACCACCATAAATAGTGTTGGCCTTGTGGTGGTTTCCACCACTAAGTCGACTTGAATAACCCCTAAGGGTTTTCTGGTTTTGCTCTCATAGTTGGACAATACCATGTTGTTAGAGGCCAATTCTGTGGAAGGTTTTCATATTTTTCCCAAGAGGGACTAGGGAATAACATTAACACATTCCCCATATTCGATCAATACTTTGCTGATTCCCACACCAGTTACCTTGGCCCTAATATACAGAGGCTTCAGGTGTTGTTGCATGGCCATGTCGGGCCTTTCAAAAATTCCACGGTCTTTATTCACTAAATTTTCATTCATCACATAATAGCACAGAGGTTTGTGGGTAGCAAGTTCTTCATCAAGAACTTCTTCCTCAATCACTTTTGTGACTGTGTCGTACTCCAAAGGCGGCACATATATCATATTACAAATGATATCTAATTCCAGCTCATACCTTGAATCAAAGTTATCTATCTCCATATCAACATCTTCGTCTGCCTTGTCTTTTGTTGCTTTATCCTCTTTTATGGGTTATATACGAGGAAACAACCTTTGCTTGACTGGTCGTCGACTATTTCGGCCTTCATCGACGGATCAAACATTGTCACTTTTGTTGGAGCTTTCAGCCTCTCGTGCAAGTTTCTTATTTCTCTGGTGTCTCCTCCACTGAGTCCTAGTCATGGGGTTTTTCCCATGTAGTTCTGCGATACATAAGAGTATTTCTTCAAGAATTGAGAGTTGTCTCGGTCTGAGGAACCAGAATCAACATTAACAACTTTCCATTTGCCTCCTCCAGTTTCCGATTTCCGAGCAGGGCATAACCATTCTCTAGGAGATACATTTGTAGTATGGATATAAGTCCTACCCTGGAACTTTGATGGGCCTACCCTTTGTTGGATAAAGATTCATGGGGTTTATTGTGTCGGACAAACTTCTTGGCTTGGTAAGGATTGGTCCTCTCCAGTCGGATCCGGGACAAGGGGAGTATGGATATATAGCAAGACCAAGTTGGTCCCGACCCCATAAAAACACTGTTAGACGACATCAAATCGGATCCGGTTTCTTGAAAGGTGATAAGACGACATGAACAGTCACCTACGATGGTTATAAGTGTAGCAGTAAATTCATGACCATCAAGCTATGGATAAGCTTAACGTCAATAAAACCAGAGTCGCCACCGCGCTTTTATTGTTTCCAAAGGAAAAGGGAAAAGTACGAATAAAACCCAAAGATAAGAAGTTTTCAAATCAAAACTAATAAAATGCCAGATATTACAGGTATGGGGGTTGGTTACACAGAGGGAAGGTGTTAGCACCCAAAGTGTCCTAGGTACTCCTAGGGAGCCCTTTTTTATGTGTGCATATGTTTTTGGGTATAAAAGATGTTTGATAAAATGGAGTATGGGGATGAGAAAATAATTTATTGATTATATTTTTGTGTTTGACAACACCTTCGGACATGTGCCTACGTACCAACATAAAAATGAGGGATCAAAACCTCGTAGTTCGTGGTAAAAATGTCAAAGTTGGTGAATTACTTTTAACAAAAGCTTAATGAAAAGGGTACAAAGGGATAAAAATTTGAATGGGTTTGTTAGTTCTTTTTGTCTTTTGAAATTTTAAGTCAATATGATTAAATTTATTTACAAATTTAATTTAAGAAAGAGTTTGAAAATCCATTGGCATAAGGCCAAAGTTTCTATTTAAAATAAGGTCTAAGTTTCAAATCACAGGCAAAGAAAGTTTTTGAAAAGGGGGAGAGATTTTGAAATTAAATAAGTGGGAGAAGATAAAGAGGTTATTCTAAGCACAAATTAAAAGTTAAGAGTTGAAAAGATCTGACCAATGGGGTGCAATCCAACAGACAAGAATGTCATATAGAAAACCCATTTTCCCTTTGGACTTTGAATCAAGCAATAATCAAGGAGCAATTAACAATATCCAGACATTATGAAGATCAAGGCATCAAATAAAGATAGCCACATCCAAGCAAGCAATTCCCATATCTAGCAGTCTTCTTTGTCTTCTCATGTATCAGATGAAATATTCCTTGACCAACTTAGAACAAAGCATCAGACACAAGATCAAAATAACAATTAGTACAAAGACAAAGTTGCAGATGAATTCAAACAAAATCCAAGGCTTGCATTAGATGGAGGCTTAGTTCACAATATCATGGTTTCAAAATGTTGGCACTGGCCAAGTCCTTTTTGCACAGGGAGTGTTGCCTAATCCTGAGTCCAATAGTTCAGATCAAGATCAACAGTCCACCAGACATTTTTTAGGGTTTTTTTATTATTAATTATTTTAGGGTCCTAAGACCACAAACAAAACCAAAATGCACAAACAATATATACAATCACAAAATATGGCTCAAATGAGAAATGTGAAAATGACATAAACATAAACAAGTTAAATGGAATGTAAATGGAAATGAATGATAAATGACTGAAATTTAAGTTGCATAAAGTAAAATGACTTAAAAGTAAAGCAATATTAACAAGAGTTAGTCAAATTTTAGTCAATGGTTAATCAAGTGTTAGTGGTGTTTTTTTTATTAAGTCACTCTTTGGAGAACACTCAACCATTGTTTCACAAGTATGAATCCTTAAACAAAGACATCTTCCATGAGAAGGGCTCAAACTTGGATAATTCAACAACTATGCCACTAGCTATCATGAAAGTAAAAAAGTTCAAGTTTCCACACAATACCATGAAGAATAGGAGACTTGCAATCTCACTTACTATCATGCTATGCCTTTATGGTCAAATTTAGCCTATGTTAAGCAATCGTAATTGGACTTATGTAGAAGTCACAACTATCTGAGGTAGGGCAATAAAAATTTACATGTTAATGCATGTTAGAGATTTGGTATGAAGAACAAAACTCCTAAAATATACCACACACTAAAAGAAAAGATCAAGAGGGATGGACCTATCTCAGTTATACTTGTATTGGTTCATCTGACACAAGGTCATTGATCGACCAATTAGCCTTAAGACATTAGAGATTTCATTGGTCAAATGAGGGAACGAGAAATAATAGGGATGAAGATGAAGAGGTAGGGGAAGGTAGAAACACAAATTGACCAAGGGAGTTTCTTAATACCGACTATTGCCGCTCCTCGCACCTTATCAGATATTTCCACCGAGTTTTAGGACACACGGTCTTCAGAAGAGTCAACAACCATAAAGTAAACTCTAAGGAGCTTTTCTTCCTTCACCGTGTGTTCACTTCAGTGGAGTTTAATGCTACCCCGTTCTTATTGGCCAACATCCAGGCTAACTGCATGAGAGGCAACACAACATTCTGTTTTGGAGGAATCATCACTTCCATAGCATTGGGCCTAAATCTGGGAGATAGGCTTTCTAACTTACCTTCCTTGTCGGCCGAGTTCCTTAATACTGACTATTGTCGTTCCTCGCACCTTATCAAAATCAGAGACGATGGGAGATATCACCCTGTGGTTCAGAACAAGATAGTCCAATGCATCATTTTGCCTAACAAGAATCGTATAGATCCGTAGAACATGGCAAATTGGACTTTTGATCTGAATGCTCCTAAGCCCATTGAAGAAGATCTTAATAATAATGGAGATGGTGAAATTGAAGAAGAGCTGGACCGACATGTGCCCCAGCCTATACCTGTTGAGATCCCACAGCCACCTCATGAGCATGCTGCAGAGACATCTTCCCGAAACCAACAAAGAAATGAGCGTCAACCCACCACCATGGAAGACATCTATGCTGAGATGTTGTGACATAACCAAAGGACGGAAGAACACCAAACCAAAATGATGCAAGCGATCCAAAAAATACAAAGAGACCAGCATGACTATGCAAACTGGCATGCTCAAGGGATGGCGGAACTATCTGAAGAAATGCGTGCCTTGACAAATCGTGTTGATGCCATCCAGGAATACACTCAGCATGTGGGTTTGGATCCTAACCAGCATGGTAGAAGTGAATGTGCACGAGCAAGAGCTAGAGCACGTGAGCCCAACTTCGTGGCGAAGAGTAGTGATCCTCCTGTTTGTCCCTTTTTCTCACTTTATTTTGTCGCATTGAGGACTGTTGGTTCTAAGTGCTGGCATCAATTTTGGTAAAACAAAGAGTGTTCACAAGATGTTATGTGTGATGCCTTAACATAAGATATCCTGTGTACCTGCTGGAGTTCAAGAACATGATCATGCAGGATTGTTTCAGAATGTCATAAAGACATGGCATCTGATGATGTGTACTTGCTGGAGTTTAAATGGAAAACATAATTATGCAGGATTGGTTCAGGATGTCATACACAATGTCATGGCATCTGATATGTATGTATATGCTAGAAATTATAAAAGGAATTATGGAATTATGCAGAATTGTTCCAAGATGTCAGACCCGATATCATGACATCCTGTACAGAGAACATTCAGTGTGAATGTCTGGTGTTTTGTGATTGCGCATTTAATGGCAATCTATGTATGATTGAAGATCTGATTTGCAGGCGAATTCAATCATTGATTACAACCTGATTTACTTATTTTCCAAGGAGATCTAACCAGCTGTCATGAGAAGATTTAATTGGGAAATAGTTTAGGGTTTTCAAGATGTCCAAGTCCAGCTGAATGCTTCTATAAATAGGACATAGAAAACCTGATTTGAAACACAACCAGTACTAAGCAAAATACTGAGAGAGAGCTAGGGTTTGTGTCTTGTTTAGTCGTAAGACTTGTAAGCCATTCAAGTAATCCTTAGATGATTGAATTGCTCTGATTTGTGGTTGTAATTTGTCACTCTAAAGCTTGTAAGCAAGAGTGTGTGTCTACTTGATCAAAGCTGTGAAGCAAGATCAAGTGTGTGTCTACTTTATCAAAGTTGTTAAGAAAGATCAAGTGTGTGTCTACTTGATTGAAACTGTGAAGTAAAATCAAGTGTGTGTTATTGAAAAGTGTTTTCTTTTCTCAAGGGATTGTTGTTTAAAATCACAGGTGTGATTGTAGGGAAGTGAGTGGGTTCTCATATCTAAGAGTGCTTAGGTAGAAATTGCACGGGTAAAGATTAGTTGAGAAAGACTGTAACTTGTTGAAGTGTACGGAGAGTCTTTAAACTAATTCTATTTTAGTGGATTTCCTTCCTGGCTTGGTAGCCCCCAGATGTAGGTGAGTTGGACCGAACTGGGTTAATAATTGCTTGTGTCTCTTGCATTACTATTCTCTATCTTTATCCTGTTTGCATTACTCGGATATTAGTGTCGTGACATTACCTTCGACATCTCATATCTGATACCATAATTTCAATTGGTATCAGAGCAGGCATCCTGCTATGGTTCTGGGTGAGATCTAGGGACAATACTTTCTGGTACAATGGAGAGAGATGGAGGATCTGTTCACAGGCCACCAATTTTGCATGGATCTAACTATGACTATTGGAAACCTCGAATGGTAGCTTTCCTAAAATCTCTTGATAACAAGGCTTGGAAGGCTGTGTTAACAGGCTGGGTACATTCTGTAATTACTAAAGAAGGAGAGGCCACAACTGATAAGAAACCTGAAGAACAATGGTCCAAGGAGGAGGATTATCTAGCCCTTGGAAATTCTAAAGCATTGAATGCAATATTCAATTGAGTAGACAAGAATATTTTCAGGTTGGTAAACAACTGTGAAGTGGCTAAAGATGCTTGGGACATTCTCAAGACCACTCATGAAGGCACCTCTAAAGTAAAGATGTCTAGACTACAACTGCTCACCTCCAAGTTTGAAAATTTAAGGATGAAAATATTCATGAATTTCATATGAGCATCCTTGAAATTGATAATGCCTCAGGAGCCCTGGGAGAGAAGATGTCAGATGAAAAATTGGTAAGAAAAATACTCAGGTCACTCCCTAAGAGATTTGCTATGAAGGTGACTGCCATTGAAGAGTCTCAAGACATCTCCAACATGAGGGTTGATGAGCTAATTGGTTCCCTCCAAATATTTGAGATGGGATTGAATGATGGTTATGAAAAGAAAACCAAAAGCATGACCTTCATGTCCAACACAGAAGAGGAAAATAGTCTGGATGGTGATGAAGATTTGGCCAATGAAGTAGCAATGTTGGGAAGACAGTTCAACAGATTGTTGAAAAAGATGGATGTAAAATCTAAGGCTAATGTCAAAAACATCTCATCTAACATCAGTAAATCCAACAATGCTGGAAGAAGAGCAAGGTCAGATGAGAAGCCCAAAGAAGGAAAAGAAGTTCAGTGCTATGAATGTGATGGGTATGGACACATTAGGACTGAATGTGGAACCTACCTCAAGAAGCAGAAGATGAGTCTTACTGCTACTTGGTCTGATGAGAGTGAAACAGAAGAATCTGCAAATCTAGTAACTGCATTGACTGGAAGATGGGGTTCTGATGAAGACTCAAGTGATGATGAAGTGACCTTTGAAGAGTTGGCCACTACCTACAGAAAGCTGTGTCACAAAAGTGTAGAGTTGTGTAAACAGGTTGAAAGCCAGAAGAAGGAAATAACTCAACTTGAGAATGAGAAGGTAGAACACTTGGAAACCATCTCCAATTTAAAAACAGAAGCAGTGGTTCTGAATGCCAAGATAGATGAAAGTCAACAAGTTGAAAGCCAGAAGATAGTACAGCTGGAGAATGAGAAGGCAGACCATGTGGAAACCATCTCCAAGTTAAAAACTGAAGCTATGTTCTTGAATTCTAAACTAGAAGAGATTACCAAGTATGTAAGAATGTTAAACAATGGATCTGACTCCCTAGACAAGATTCTCCAAACTGGACAAATAACAGGAGACAAATCTGGCATTGGGTATAATGAATCTAAGCCTGAGTGCAGTTACACTGGTTGCAAACCTCAAGCCAAACCAAAATGCAGCCATAGTAAAAGCAAACATGTGATGTCACATCATATGTCACAACATCAGAAGAGAAGACAGCAGAAAGGGAAATACCAAAGATGGAGATGCCATTACTGTGGGAAATTTGGTCACCTGAAGCCCTTCTGCTATAAGCTGTATGGTTATCCTAGCTTTGTTCATCATCAGACTCACTATCAACCCAGACCCAAACAGCACAGGCCTGTCAACAAGAAGCAATGGGTTCCTAAAACTAATGTTACAAATCTAATAGCTCACATTCCCCTCAGAGTCTCAGCCAAAGAAGAGTGGTATTTTGATAGTGGATGTTCCAGACACATGACTGGAAACAAAGACCTGATAATTGGACTTCATCCTCATGCCATAAGCTATGTAACCTTTGGTGATGGAGCAAAGGGTGAAATCAAGGGGATAGGCAAGCTTGATTGTCCTGGAGTGCCTAAACTGGACAAGGTCCTACTGGTTAAGGGCTTGACTGCAAATCTAATAAGCATCAGTCAACTATGTGATCAAGATCTGAATGTTAACTTCACCAAAACTGAATGTCTGATTACTAACAAAGACAGTGAAGTGATCATGAAAAGAATCAGGACCAAAGACAACTGTTACATGTGGAACTCTCAAATTGATTATTCCTCAAAGTTTACCTATGTTAAAGGAATGAGGATGAGTATATCTGCTAGAGGGACTCTCAAGAGTGATGAAAGACATGTCTGAAGGAAATGTCAGACAAGGATGTCACACCAGGAGCTCAGACTTAACATCACTTTCAAGGAAGAAAAGCTCATGATGGCTCAGATAGATAGGAGGTTGGATCAGATGAGTAAACATGTTACTAGTCATATGCAGTCTGAAGTTGGAAAGAGCTTTGTTGGACTTGGGATACAAGTCAAGCAAATAGAAGGGCCTATGTATCTATCTCAAAGTAAAAGTGCCAAGAGCAATGTTGAGAAGATTGAGATGGAGAGTGAAAGGACACCTTCTCCTACACATTTGAGAGATGAAAATGGTGTTTATGCTGAAGATATAGCAGATGGTAGCAACTGTTCTCAACAGGGTTGGTTGAAACTACTGATGATTGCATACAATGTCACACACGATGTCATGACATTGTATTATGACAACCTGAATGCTACAACTATGTCCAAAAATTCTATTTTGCATAGTTGGACCAAACACATTATTTGCTGTCATCACTCCATTAGAAAATTTGTGGAAGACAAATTCATAGCTCTAAAGCATAAAATGCAATTAGCTGACAAGTTTGCAAGGGATTTGAATGATAATCAATTTAAATATGTAAGAGGGAAATTAGGGATTTGGATTCTTGTGAAATTATGGCAATTAAAGTGGAGTGGAAAAGGAAATAAAAATAGTGTCTGCCCACTTAAAAGAAAGAGCCACATTAATGATGAATCATTACCTAGTATTGGAACTAGTATCTATGCCATTTCCACAAGCTACCTAAACACAACTCTTTCCATCTTCATCCAACTACTCAGAAAACCTATGCTAGGGCAAAGAAATTTTGTTCAAAAGTTCAACAACATGTCTCAACATCCTTCATCATCTGGGTCAAAACCCTCTCATCATGCAAAGACTCCCTCCATGGAGTTTCTAGATGAAGACGTGCTGGACGTTACTCCTCTTTGTGTGATACCAGGTGACGCCCCAGGCCCCTCTTCCATGGCTAGAAGTAAGCAAGGTAATATCCCTGATAAATCTCCTCATCCAAATGACATGCATTATGCTGATCGTGCCATTAGGAACCTAGTTACTAGGATTCTAAGTGAAGGGCATGCAGTCAAGGGTGTTTCTATCCCTCTGTCTAGAAGGGACACCTCACCTGAGGAGGAACCCCAAGCTGAGAAAGATGATGACTCATCTAGATCAGAAAAGGAAGTGGCTGCTGAGGGATTATGTTCTCTAGGTAAAACCCTACCTAGCAAGAAACCAGCAAATGTGTCTCATGAAACTGCTGAGAATACTATTGATCTGGAGGAAGAAAGTTCTGAAGAAGAGGATGACACTTTGGTCCATCTTGTAAAACCAAGTGTAGCTAAGAAACTTAGGACTAGGAAAGGGAAGATTGTGGCTAAAATGAGGACAACAAGAAGAGAGAAAAAGGTTGCTGGTGTAGGACCCTTCAAGTCTTGGAGTAAAGTTGAGGTTAGGAAGAGGAAAGGAAGAGAGAGTTCTGACTCTGAAGAGGATGTCGAAGACGATGTCTCAAACATCTCCCCTGCAAAAAGGCAGACTATTAAGAAGTCTCCAGGAAAAGCTGCAGCTGTGCACTTAGATAACATCTCTTTTCACTTAGAAGATGGTGCTGCAAAATGGAAGTTTGTCATTCATAGGAGGGTAGCGGTTGAAAGAGAGCTGGGAAAAGAGGTTGTTGAGGTGGAGGAAGTCATGGATTTGATCAAGAATGTTGGATTGATGAAGACTGTGGTTGCTCTGCCCCAATGTTATGAGGGGTTGGTAAAAGAATTTGTTGTGAATATCCCTGAGGATATTTCTGAAAGGAGCAGCAGGGAATTCTGTAAGGTGTTTATAAGAGGTAGATGTGTGAGATTCTCCCCTACCATAATCAACAAGTTCCTAGGGAGAGGAACTGATGGAGGAGTGGATTTAGAGACTACAGACAATGAGGTCTGTAGGACTATTACAGTTGGCCAAATTAAGGAATGGCCTAGTAGGAATCACCTATCAGCTGGAAAGCTAACTGTCAAGTATGCCATCTTACACAAGATTGGTTCAGCCAACTGGGTGCCTAATAATCATATCTCTACCATCTCCATTGGTCTTGGAAGAATCATTCATGCTATTGGAACCAAGATAGACTTTTATTTTGGAAGGTTTGTGTTTGATCAAATTGTCAGACATGCCTCCACAAATGCAGTGAAGCTGCCCATTGCCTTCCCATCTATTATTTGTGGTATTATCTTGAGCCAACAACCAGGCATTCTTAATACAAGTGACATTCCAAGCAGAAGAAAGCCCCCACTGTCAATTCACTACAAGCTGTTTGAGGGAAGTCATGTCAATGATGTTGTTATGACATCTGCCAGGAAGGAGCCTGCATCTCAAGGGAGCTTAATTGATCAATTAAAGGAAACCTACAAGGAACTGGATAATGGTATAAGGGTGGCCAAGGCAAGAAAAGAGGCTTTGGAGGTTCTTATTAGTAGCCTAGAAAAGGAAGAAATGGAGAAGGCTGGTGAGACCAAAGATTCAGATGCCAATACCTTAAGTGAGAGGTCAAATGCTTAATATAGTGGCAGCTCTGAAGGCTCTGAAGGTAGAGATGATACTTCTTCCTCTGATTAATGGTTCCCCCCTTGTGTTGAAGACTGGTATGAAGACTGTGTGAGGTATGTTGTGGTGAAGACTGTGATGTGTGTGCTATGTTTGAAGACTGTTCTGTTGTGGCTGATGTTATAGAAGTTGTTCCCCCAGATGTTTTGATGCTGAAGAATTTGTTTCTCTTTGTTTAAATGTGTAATTTGTGGCAGTCCTTATTGATGCCTTTATGTAATATTTTGGGCTCTTAATGAGTTCCATGGATTTGTTCATTATCTCAGCTATCACAGCTGTGTATGATGATGGTTTGTATCTCCTAGGCTAATTGACATCTGATTTGACATTCTCTGCTAGGCTAATTGACATTTATTTTGTCTAATTGGTCACCTTTGGTCAATTTTGACTAAAAAGGGGGAGAAGTGTTGATATGGAAGCGGTTAAAGTTGTGGAGCTGTTGTAAGACCCTAATTTTGTCCCTAAGATCCCTCATGGCATCATATCATATCATTACATTGCCTCAAGGATCATTGTGCACCTTGCTTGCTTCCCTATGGGTGGGTTATCTTTTTGAGAGTGCCTCTTGATCACCAAGCATGTTTGCATTTGTATATCATTGCTTTTCCTTTTATCACTAACCAAAAGTACAAAAATATGTCATTTAACCTTTGTCTTGCAGATGAAGCAATCAACAGTCAAAGCAGTTAAAGGCAGTCATTGAGCAATAGATGGTGGCCATTCTTAAGAATTTGGACCCCACATTTACCCACAAGAGTTCATATGAGCTATGTTGTTATTTTGAAGCAAAATCCCAAGTGGTAGAGGCTTGAAACTCATCAGAACATTCTCCAGTCATCTGAAGACCTAGAAAGTCAACTGCCAAGTCAATTGTGGATTTGGAGGTGGGAAGTGATTAGAAATACTTCATTCATGTTCAAACAAGTCTCATTTGACATTTCAAACATTCACATTGAAGGATTTGAGGTCCAGTCAAAACTTTCCAAAAATAGAAAGTGACCTATAATTTGAATTTGCCAAAAATGGAAAGGTTTTAACCCAACTTCAACTTCAAATTACATCATCAAGAAAGCTTCAAATGAAATTTTGTTGAACATGAAAGTTGTAGATCTTTCTCTCCCATTTCCAAAAAGTCCAAGATCATCAATTTCTCATGTGTGGTTAAGGAGATATGATCAAAACATGGCAAAGTATGCATGGAACTTCAAATGGGCATAATTTCTCAACCAAAGCTCCAAAATGGATGGCTCTTTTTGCATTCTTCTCCTTTTGACCTCTAGTTTCCAAACCATGCATTGCATTGCACAAATTATCATCACATAAGCACTTGCTAATTCATTGGATTTTTGGAGGGAAAACATGAAATTCAAATTTTGTGCACCATTTGAATATTTTGCTACCACCATTAGCTCCAAAATCATATTTTAAGTGGAATTGAAAGGACTTTCGTGCACTGTTCATGCATGCACTTCATGCATAGAGTGAAAAAATCAAATTTGCACTTACACCTCATTTTTGCTAAACTCACTTACCAATTGGCTTAAACATGATTAAAGAGTGATTAGCATGGCATATATAAACCAAAACCCTAACTGTTTTTCAGGGGAACAACTCATTTTTCAGATCTAGATCTAAAATCATCAAGTTTTCTTTCAAAATTTTCTTGCAAATTCTTCACATCCAAGCCAATTCTCTTGCTTGATTCTTGCTCCTGAGGTGTTATTGAGGAGATTTACACGTGGAACTGAAGCAAACAGAGCCACATTGAAGCATTCTTGAAGCTTGAAGCAACAATGGTGATTCAAAGTTTTGGTGGATTCGTGCACAATTAAGCTCCATTTTCTCTTCCAATCACTTATACAAGCATCCTAGAGGAACATTGAAGCTATCACAAGCCTTGAATCCATCCAATTTCAGATCTGCTCTTCAAGAGGTTACAAATCAACTCTCTTGTTTTTTATTTTTCTCGCCATGATATTATAGATCTAAGTATGCTGAGCATTTTGAGCTTTGAATCATGAAATTCCATGCTGTTTTGAGTGAGATACGATTGATTAAAGTTTTTGATGATGAATCTTATTTGCTTCGATCCATGCGTGTTTGATTGTTTCTTGATGAATTGTTTGTGGATTAGTGATGTATGATGAAGGATCTACACGATGCTACGCTTGATTTTCATTTCTAGACACTTTGAATTTTTCTGGAAATTTCTGGATGAAGATCTTCATGATCTTCATCATGTTCATATCGTTTCCAGATTTCCTGCGAATTTAGCTAGGAAACGCATAGGCTTTGTTGCGGATTTAATTACGAGTTCATGTGGTTTCCTGCGGATTTTTTAAAAGCCATGCATGCGCGCGCTAGGGTTTGAGTATGGAACGCAGTCGTTTAGGTTGCGCGCTATTTTTGAATTCACTGGTGGTTCGATTCCACGCGGTGACATATTTTCAAACGCTTCACATATTTTCTATTTCCCTCCACATTATTTCATGTTTGGCTTCACATTTTCATTTTCAATTTTTCTCAAACTTCCAAAATTCATAACAATTTGAAAACTCATCCAAATTCATCCCAATTTTTTGCATTGTGATCCTTATCTTGTCTATTATTTTTTTATCATTAATTTCAAAGTTGTGCTTGGCTGGATATTTTTTGGTGCTAGAATGTTTGAACATGTATGTTTCCTTGACCTTGCCTTGCTTATTCATTTGTGAAATGCTGGTCTTTGATCCAATGATTGTGAAAATTTGCATGATGAAACTAGACACTTTGCTTGACATTTTGGTGTTGATTTGGTATTTTTATCAATTATCAATTCTATTTTATGATCATGCTAAGTTGGTGTGACAATTTGTGTCACACCTTTTGATGTTCAACTTGAATGACGTGTTTGCCATGCCAAATGATCTCCAATTGTCCTAATTTTTTATGTGATGCATGTTATGGATGTTGTGATTGCTCATGAATTTTCTTAGAATTATTTGAATCATTTATGATTTAATTGATATTTTTCATTCTGGTTGATCACCTTTGAGCTTTAAAATTGCCTTGAACTTCAATTGATCATGAAATGCTTTTGGTTAATGATATTGATGTGAGACCTTTTGGATTGTTTCAAGATGTGTTTGAAGTTGATTCATGTTAAATTTCAGCTTCTGTTATGAATTTTTTCTCCATCTTTGACCCTAGGCTTTGACCTAGTGGTTTGTCTCTCACATTTGAAGCTTTGATTTCAGGTTGAACATCCAAGTTCTATAGTTGTTGATGCTTCATGACTTGAGCATTTATATTTGCCTTTGATTATTAATTTTTGTGTGTTTTGTAGGTTGATGTTAGCTCATTTGAGTTTTGCTTTGGCTTACACATTGTGTACATTGGGATTGTTTGTTGCTTATTGACTGTTGTTTGACTGTCTGAGTATTGTACTGATTTGTTTGATGTTTCCACAGGTACATAAGTTGCTTTAAGTTCACTTTGAACTTGCTTTTGCTTGGTTGCTTAACCACTTAGGTATAACCTCTAATCTTCATGTAGTCTAGAAGACCTGTCCTGTTATGTGGGCAGGCACTTGTCTGAAGTCCTCCTTAAGAGGCAATGCTTGTGTTTGTTTATCTTTGTGCTAAGCAGGAAAAGTCCTCTTATGAGGCAATTGGCAGATAAAAGAGATGTGTAATCCATCTCCTGCTACTCAGTGTGTCATCCACTTTGCTCACACAATGTGTTGATGCATTGTGGATAATAACCCAAGATCTTATAGAGTCAAATCATTTGTGGAGAAGAGTTCCAACTTTCTGAACTCCCACACATTCTATTGTTTAAAGCTCTCCCAGGCCAGGGATAAGAGCTATGAGGCACACCCCTCATCTCCTTTTCATCTGCTTCACCCTAACTCTCAATGTTAGGGTTAAGAGCTCACAATACCCCATTCCAGTTGGCGGTAAAGCCTAACCTTGCTTGAGCCTAATTGATTGTATATAGTGTGTGCTAATTGACTTGTTTGTCCTGTTACTTGACTCATCTGTGCATATTTGCTTGAATGTGTCTTTGTGCATTTATCATCATCATTTGTATATCATTTCATATTGCTTTGTAGCATTTTGCTTTGTCCATGGAGGAGACAAGCATAAGTCCATTACTTGGCAGTTGTTCCTATGATATGGTATGAGACTAGTATAAGTCCATTGATTGGCATCTGGTATCCATGTTTGTTTTTGTTTTGGGAGATTGGTATAAGTCCATTGATTGGCCTCCGGTATCCATTTTGTTTTGTGAGATTAGTGTAAGTCAATTGATTGGCATCAGGTATCATTGTTCTCTTTGTTTTAGGAGATTGGTGTAAATCCATTGATTGGTATCCGGTATCCATGTTTGTTTTAGGAGATTGGAATAAGTGTATTGATTGGCATCCGGTATCCGTTTACTTTGTCCATCTGTTATTTGCTTATTGCTTGTTGCCTGTTCCAAAGGAATCACTTGAATCATCTATATATGATCTCAAGAGGTGAACATCTAAGAAGTTTTACTTCCTCACCCTCCCCTTTTGTTTCTTTAAACCACCATTTGCATGTTAACCCAAAACTTGAAAATATTGTGCAAACATTTTCATTTCTTTTCAAATTAGAAACCTAGGCTTTAGGCCTTTGATTTTCAAACTCCATTTCATAATACTTCTTTGAATTGAATTCTAATCATATCTTGACCACTTTTGTGAATAAATCCTAATTGGTTAATTTCATTCATTCAATTGTTTTGTGGCTTTGTCCACTTTCTTGATAAGTTTTCATGCATTAGCCATAGGTTTGATTTATCCTAGTTGGTTGATGTTAATCTCACCTTCTTGTCCTTAGTGATTGAATTGTAAGACTTCCTTGCTTATTATAGGGTTAACCCCTCACTAGCAAGTTGAAGCTTTTCTCACATGGTGGACTTGTTGTTTGTATAAGGTTGAGTTTTCTCCCGTGGATAACGAAAGACCTTAGGGCTTTTGTTTTAAAATGAATCCACTCATATTTTGGAAATCTTTTAGCCGAACTACGGCGTTTTGATCCTTACCTTCCATAGAAAGGTACGTAGGCAACGGGTTCATCCGTTCAAACACAAAAATAATAAATTGTATATTCTTTTTCTCATCCCCTCAATCCATGTTTGCACAATAAATATTTCATAAACAAATAACCTTTCGTACAACAAGTGTGAAAAGGGCTCCCTAGGAGTACCTAGGACATTTTGGGTGCCTAACACCTTCCCATTGCGTAATTAACCCCTTACCCAGATCTCTGACCTTTTCATTAGTTTTCTATGTGTAAAACTTCTTAGGCTTTTGTTCGCTTTTTAGCCATTCCTTTGGATAAATAAAAGTGCGGTGGCGACTCGATTCTTTGTATGCTTTGCTTTTGGTTTAATCAATAAATCATAAAGTGACGAATACACCGCTACCGAAAAGTGGCGACTCTGCTGGGGATACAATGATTTCCTTGGTGGTTTTGCCTACTTTTCACCCTTGTTGTATGATATTGTTTATTTGTTATATGACATATTTTTGTACAATTTGGGATAACTGTATTGATTGTAATGTTTGAATTGCTTGATATACAATTGCTGTTTGCAAGGTGATCTCTGTGAGATGAGTTCTATACCCGAACTCGAGTGCACCTTAGGATAGGAGAATGGCATAGTCTTGTCAACTTGTGTGGAGTATTCCTTAACAAGTTGACTTGCGAGTCCATTCACTTGGTGGAGGTCATGTTGGATTAATAATGTCACACAAGTTATTTGTGGTTAGGCATTATTTTTTCAATCATGTGCCTTAGAAGCCAAGGACCTTAGTTTACCAAGCCCATCTTGGCCTATTTTTAGGACGTAGTGCGGAGGTCGTTCAGATGTAAGATCTGATGCGATTGTTACGCGATACTACACTCATAAGAGTCTCTCTTGAGAATATTTTTGGAATACGAGTATTCGTTCCTCCGATAATATTCGAAAGATGGGATGATGACTATGGGAACCTCTGGTAGAACATGTTCGGCAGGTTTAAACCCTAGTACACTCCCTTTGGGTGGTTATTAAACGAGACTCCATGCTCGTGACTCTCAACAAACCCGTGATTCATGGTTGATTCGTTCAGACATCCTTAATATCAATGGAACTTGGGTGTTGATAAGGTGCAAACCATAATCCACCAAAATGGATGATTGATATTAAGGATGATTGAGCCGGTTCATGTATCGTTAATATCAATGGAACTTGGGTGTTGATAAGGTGTAAACCATAATCCACCAAAATGGATGATTGATATTAAGGATGCTATGAGCTTTCCCATGACCTTTGTCTGATGTGCTTTGCTTGATCCTTGAGTGTGATTGTTGCATTCATACATTCATGCATTCATTTGCATTCATGTCATCAGAAAAATTAGAAAATTTTCAAGGAACTTAAAGGGTTTATTTGCAAAATTTTCAGACATGGAAAGACCAAAAAGGCATACAAAGAAGTACAGCTTTTGACAACCCGATGTGAAAGAGTTAAGGAATCTGACATCCTATGTATTAGATCCCCTGGGTTTCAAGGCTCGTTATGGGAAGCTTCTGCCTCTGTTGACTACTCAGGTTGACGAAGGGCTGATGAGTACTTTGGCTCAGTTCTATGATCCTCTGTATCACTGCTTCTCTTTTCCGGATTTCCAGCTGTTGCCTACGCTCGAGGAGTATGCTCATCTTGTGGGTATTCCTATTCTGGATCAGGTGTCGTTCAGTGGCTTAGAGAGTATTCCGACTTCTCGAGAGATTGCAAACTTGTTACACATAGATGAATACCTGATTGAAGCGCATATGACTACCAAAGGTGGAATTCAGGGTCTTCCTTCTGATTTCCTCGTCGCTCAAGCTACCGTTTATGGGAAGGCCATGAGTGAGGATGCCTTTGAGGCCATATTCGTGCTGCTCATCTATGGTTTGGTATTGTTCCCCAACATCGACAAATTTGTGGATGTGAACGCCATTAGGATCTTTTCTGTTCTTAATCCCGTTCCGACTCTGTTGGGTGATGCCTAATTCTCTTTGCATATGAGGAATGCAAAGGGTGGAGGAGTTATTGTGTGCTGTTTGCCTCTGTTGTATAAGTGGTTTATTTCTCACTTACCGTAGACGGTCGCTTTCAAGGAGAACAAGGGATGTCTACGGTGGTCTACGAGACTTATGTCTCTCACTAATGATGATATCTCTTGGTATGATCGCGTGTATGATACAGTTTAGATCATTGATTATTGTGGTGAATTCCCTAATGTGCCTCTTCTTGGTACATGTGGTGGAATCAGCTACAACCCTATCTTAGCATGTCGTCAGCTTGGGTTCCCCCTAAAGGATAAACCTCATAACATTCTGTTAGAAGGTGTGTTCTTTCAGGAGGGTAAAGATCCCCAAGGTCTGAAAGCCAGGATGGTCCGCGCTTGGCGCAAGATTCACAAGAAGGGTAGAAATGAGTTGGGTCCGAAGAACTGCATAGCTTTGGAGCCGTATACTTCTTGGGTCAGACAGAGAGCATCAGAGTATCTTATGCCATATGATTATCCGAGACCTACACCGATGGTTGTGGCTGGGCCTTCAACCCTCCCTAACCAAGGCGTAGAGGAGTTGAGAGACGAAGACCTTTCACGTGCCTGGATCCGTGAAAGAGAAGAGTTGCTTCAATAAATTAAGGAAAAGGACGCTCTGATTGAATTCCTCGAGCATCGGGTGATAGATGATCCGAATGATACCTGGACTTCTCTGCTTCCTCAGTCTTCTAAATTCTGGAAGAGGAAGTATGATCGACTAGCTAAGGAGAAAGCAGATATGGAAGCAGCATATGAGAGAGAGATCAAGAAGCTTTGTGTATCTCGTCTTCCTGCATCTCGAGCTTCTAGGGATCCATAGGATGTTCATTTTCCTTTTCCCTTGTAATAATCAACAATGTTGTACTTCTTTGTCTTGAATATATTTGATGAGATATTTTTCCATATGCTATTAAATGCTTAATATTTCAAAAAATTGCAAATAGAACCCTAAAAGTTCCTTGAAATAAAAACAAAGCATATGCACAAGCATTGCATGCATCATTTTGCATAAGCAGGTGTTATTCTGGTCTTCTTGTCTGTGGCCTAACTCTGTACTCTTCATTTATTTTGAAGACAAGCTGACTCATCGGTACTACACCCAAGCCAATTCTGCAAGAGTGATGGATCAATTAGAACAAGAGAATAGAGAGCTGAAGGAAGAGGTTGCCAGATTGAGTGCTCTGATGGAGCAGTTTTTGGCTGCTCATAATCAACCGTCTCCACCGCCTGCAACTCCTCCCCAGAGGACTGTTATATCAGAGATTGTCTCCTCGACTGTGCCAGCTGCTAATGCTCATTTTGTGCCGCATGCCATGCCAGCCGAGTTTCCGTGGGGTATGCCTCCAGGTTTCATGCCTGATATTCCAGCACCTACCTTTGCTTCTATGCCGGCATCTAGCCCGGTCCTTGCAATGCCTCCTCCTGTCGTGCATACCATTCCCAGGGTAGACGACACCATCTATCATTCTGAGCCGTCTGAGGGCCCAGATGTTAATGAAAAGATGGAAGCTATGAATGACCAATTCCTCGAGCTCCGTAAGGAATTGAAGACCCTCCGAGGGAAAGATCTGTTCGGCAAGTCTGCTGCCGAATTATGCTTGGTTCCCGGTGTAAAGATACCTGTCAAGTTCAAAGTCCCTGACTTTGAGAAGTATAAGGGGAACACCTGCTCTCTCAGCCACCTGGTCATGTACGCCAGGAAAATATCGACTCAGACTGATAATGATCAGCTGCTGATTCATTATTTTCAGGATAGTTTGTCTGGTGCAGCTCTTCGTTGGTATATGAGCCTTGATAGCGCAAACATCCGATCCTTCAACGATCTTGGCGAAGCCTTCGTCAAGCAATACAAGTATAATGTTGATATGGCGCCTAACTGTGATCAACTCAGGGCCATGTCTCAGAAGGATAAAGAGACATTTAAGGAGTACGCCCAGAGGTGGCGAGAGCTGGCAGCTCAGATTACTCCTCCGCTGGAAGAGAAGAAGATGACTAAGATCTTTTTGAAGACTCTTAGTTCATTTTATTACGAGCGGATGGTTGCGAGTGCTCCCTCTGATTTCACCGAGATGGTGAACATGGGGATGCGTTTGGAGGAAGGTGTCCGTGAAGGACGTTTATCTAAAGATGAAGGCTCTTCTAAACGATATGGGGCGTTTAAGAAGAAAGATGGGGAGGCACATACTGTGCAATCTCATGTTAAACCTAGAAGACCCTCTGATAAGAGGAAGCCTGTGCGTCATCAGCACCAGGTGGCTAGTGTAACACCTGTCTTCAGGGACAATTATCAGCATCAGCAACATCAGCATAATCAGCAACAACCTCAGTATCAACAGCAACATCGTCCACAGCAACAGGCTTACCAGCCTCGTGGCAACACCAGTGATCAGGCTAATTTGAATTATGATAGGAAAAAGATCACTTTTGATCCTATTCCTATGTCATACGCTGAGCTATATCCCTCTTTGATAGAGCAGAAACTGGTTACTCCTAGAGATCCTCTGGCTGTACCTGCTAACCCGCATGGTGGTACAAGCCTGACCAACATTGTGTTTATCATTCCGGTGCTCCGGGACACAATATTGAAAACTGCTATCCGTTGAAGACTAAGGTTCAAGACCTTATGAGATGCGGCATTCTGAGCTTTGAGGACTCAGGCCCCAATGTTACGAAGAACCCATTGCCCGAGCATGGGAAGTCGGTTAACATGGTCCAGGGTTGCCCTGGCAAATACAAGGTCAAATATGTAAGCCATATTCGACAGTCATTGGTCGAGTTGCATCGTTTGCTGTGTAATTACAGTCATATGGAGCACGACCATGACAAATGCCGTATCTGCTCTGTTAATAGATTGGGTTGTCGCCAAGTGCGAAAAGAGCTTCAAGAGCTGTTGGATGAGGGTACCATTGAGATTCTTCAGAACAGAAATGTTGATGAAGATGAACCATAAGTGAATGTGATTTCTCCTGTGTTCAAATTGCCCGAGCCTGTTGTCATCCGTTATGATGGTAGCAAGCCGAAGGTCTCTCCTTCTCTGGTAATCAAGCCTGCAGGCCCTGTGCCTTATTCTTCGGATAGAGCTATTCCCTTCCGATACAATCCAGTTGCTATGGAAGATGGGAAAGAAGTGCCTTTGCCTTCAACTTCCGCCGTTAATATTGCTGACGTGAGCGGATTGACCCGTAGTGGTCGCGTGTTTTCAGCACCTAAGCCTCAGGCTAGAGATGTTGTTTCTGATTCTGCTGAGCGTCCGGTTGGGACTGCGATGAATGTTCCGAATCCGGCACCTGCTGTTGCCAAACCCTCCTTTGCACAAAAGACTCCTGCTTCTTCTGTTGGCCCGAGTGGCATTATGAATGAAGACTGTGATGAGATGCTGAGGCTCATCAAGAAGAGTGAGTACAACGTTGTAGACCAGCTTCTACAAACACCGTCCAAGATCTCCGTGCTATCTTTGCTTCTGAATTCAGAACCCCATAGGGAAGCTCTGTAGAAAGTTTTGGACCTGGCGTATGTTGATTATGATGTCACGATTGAACAGTTTGATAGTATAGTTGCAAACATCACTGCTTACAACACTTTGAGTTTCTGTGACGCTGATCTCCCTGAGGAGGGAAGAGACCACAACATGGCTTTACATATTTCTATGAATTGCAAGACTGACGCCATGTCCAACGTGCTGGTGGACACTGGGTCATCTTTGAATGTATTTCCGAAGACCACTCTTTCGAGATTGTCATATCACGGGCCTCCCATGAGGCAGAGTGGTGTTGTTGTGAAAGCTTTCGATGGGTCGCGTAAGACTGTGATTGGGGAAGTTGATCTCCCAATAAAGATTGGACCAAGTGATTTCCAAGTTACCTTCCAGGTTATGGATATCCACCCATCTTATAGCTGTCTCCTTGGTAGACCATGGATTCACGAGGCTGGCGCCGTGGCATCCACCCTACACCAGAAGCTGAAATTCGTCAAGAATAAGAAACTGGTTGTGGTAGGGGGAGAAAAGGCTCTCTTGGTTAGCCACTTGTCTTCTTTCTCATATATTGATGCTGAGGATGAAGTTGGAACGCCTTTCCAAGCTTTATCTATTACCGAGCCAATTGAGAAGAAGTCTTCTTCATTTGCTTCCTACCGTGATGCGAAACTGGCCATTGAATGTGGTGCAGTTGCTGGTTTAGGGAAGATGATTGAGCTTGAAGACAACAAATCCCGGGCTGGCATTGGCTATTCGTCTGGGGCATTCAAAGAGCAAGGGTTGTTCAAGAGTGGAGGTTTCATCCATGCTGATCAAGCTGAGGAAGCTGCTGCTATTCTGGAAGAGGATGCAGAGGATTTGAGCAACTTTGTTATCCCTGGCGGGATCTGCCATAATTGGGTCGCTGTGGATGTTCCTACGGTCATTCATAAGTCAGCGTAATTTGTTCACTTTGTTGAAAAACCCTTCTCCCATGCCAAAAGGAGAAGTGATGACATTGTTGGCAGCATATATACAATGATATTTCATTCAATTAATGCATGTTAAACATTTGTTTTTCCATTTGTTTTCACTTTTTGCTTTTGCATGAAATCGGTGATCACAAAAAACCCTAAAAACAAGAATAAAAGCAATCTTTTTCATCTGCATAATGATTTGTTTGTTTAAATTCTAAAGTTTTATTATCCAAAATCATTATGCAGGTTGATTCTAAAACCCATTGAACATAATGATCCAACACCATCTCCCAATTTTGAATTCCCTGTATTCGAGGCAGAGGAAGATGATGTTGAAGAGATTCCTGATGAGATTACCCGTCTCCTTGAGCACGAGAAGAAGATCATTCAGCCGCATCTCGAAGATCTGGAAACAGTCAACTTGGGGTCTGAGGATTGTGTTCGTATGGTGAAGATTGGGGCACTTCTTGAAGAGTCTATCAAGAAGGGGTTGATCAGTTATCTACGAGAATATTCTGATATCTTTGCTTGGTCGTATGAAGACATGCCTGGTCTAGATACAGATATTGTGCAACATTTCCTGCCTTTGAAGCAGAAGCTCAGAAGAACTCATCCAGATATGGCAGTGAAGATCAAAGAGGAAGTTCAGAAGCAAATTGATGTGGGGTTTCTGGTGACTTCTACATATCCTCAATGGGTGGCCAACATTGTGCCTGTGCCTAACAAAGACGGAAAAGTCCGTATGTGTGTTGATTACAGAGATTTGAATAAAGCTAGTCCGAAAGATGATTTCCCTCTACCACACATTGATATGTTGGTAGACAATATAGCTAAATTCAAAGTTTTCTCGTTTATGGACGGATTTTCCGGATATAACCAAATCAAGATGGCACCCGAGGATATGGAGAAGACAACATTCATCACACCTTGGGGAACATTCTGTTATCGAGTGATGCCCTTCGGTCTGAAGAACGCCGGAGCCACGTATCAACGTGCTATGACTACCTTGTTTCATGATATGATGCACAAGGAGATAGAGGTCTATGTTGATGATATGATTGCTAAGTCCCGAACGGAAGTTGAACATGTTGAGCATTTGTTGAAGCTTTTTCAGCGTCTCAGGAAGTTTAAACTTCGCCTGAATCCGAACAAATGTACATTTGGAGTCCGTTCCGGAAAGTTGTTGGGATTTGTTGTCAGCGAGAGAGGTATTGAGGTTGATCCTGCAAAGGTCAAAGCAATACAAGAGATGCCTGCGCCCAAAACTGAGAAGCAAGTCCGAGGTTTTCTTGGCCGCTTGAATTATATTTCCAGATTTAAATCCCACATGACTGCCACATGTGCGCCGATATTCAAGCTCCTCCGGAAAGATCAGTCTCATGATTGGACCGAAGATTGCCAGAAAGCTTTCGACAGTATCAAAGAATATCTGTCTGAACCTCCGATCTTGTCTCCGCCTGTAGAAGGAAGACCTTTGATCATGTATTTGACTGTTCTTGAAGACTCGATGAGTTGTGTACTCGGTCAACAAGATGAATCAGGGAAGAAAGAATCTGCTATCTACTACCTCAGTAAGAAGTTTACTGATTGTGAGTCTCGATACTCTATGCTTGAGAAAACATGCTGTGCTTTGGCTTGGGCTGCTAAGCGTTTGCGCCAGTACATGATAAATCATACAACTTGGTTGATATCCAGAATGGATCCAATCAAGTATATTTTCGAGAAGCCTGCTTTAACCGGGAGGATTGCCCGTTGGCAGATGTTGTTGTCTGAGTATGATATCGAGTATCGAGCTCAGAAAGCTATCAAAGGTAGTATCTTGGCTGACCATTTAGCGCACCAGCCGATTGAAGATCATCAGTCTGTTCAGTACGACTTCCCAGATGAGGAGATTCTGTATTTGAAAATGAAAGATTGTGATGAGCCTACACTTGATGAAGGTCCGGAACCTGGTTCCAGATGGACGATGGTGTTTGATGGCGCTGTAAATCAGTATGGAAATAGAATTGGGGCAGTAATCATTACTCCCCATGGCACGCGTATTCCGTTTACAACAAGGCTAACTTTCAAATGCACGAATAATATGGCTGAGTATGAAGCTTGCATTATGGGGTTAGAAGAATGTATTGATTTGAGAATCAAACATCTTGATGTGTATGGTGATTCGGCCTTGGTTGTTAATCAGATCAAGGGGGAATGGGAGACGAATCAACCTGGTCTCATTCCGTATAGAGATTATGCGAGGAGGATTTCAACGTTCTTTACTGAAGTTGACTTTCATCATATTCCTCGGGAAGATAATCGGATGGCAGATGTGCTTGCTACGCTTGCTTCCATGATTGTGGTCAAGTATTGGAATGAAGTTCCCAACATTGCCGTGATGCGCTTGGATAGACCAGCTCACGTGTTTGCAGTTGAAGAAGTGAATGATGACAAGCCTTGGTATTTTGATATCAAGAATTTCCTCCAGAACCAGGTCTACCCGCCTGGGGCATCTGTGAAAGATAGGAAAACTTTGAGAAGGTTGTCAGGCAGTTTCTACCTCAGTGGTGAAGTGTTGTATAAGAGAAATTTTGACATGGTTTTGCTCAGATGCGTGGATAGACACGAAGCAAACCTGTTGATGACTGAGGTCCATGAGGGTTCATTTGGTACTCATTCCAATGGACATGCCATGGCTAGAAAGATGTTGAGAGCAGGCTACTATTGGCTGACAATGGAGTCTGACTGCTACAAATATGTGAAGAAATGCCACAAGTGTCAGATTTACGCGGATAAGATTCATATTCCCCCGACACTTCTGAATGTGATTTCATCACCATGACCTTTCTCTATGTGGGGAATCGACATGATCGGCATGATTGAACCGAAAGCGTCCAATGGGCACAAGTTTATTCTCGTAGCAATTGACTACTTCACCAAATGGGTTGAAGCCGCTTCGTATGCGAATATGACCAGGCAGGTGGTCATGAAGTTTATCAAGAATCAGCTGATTTGCCGTTATGGTGTGCCTGATCAGATCATTACTGATAATGGATCTAATCTGAATAATAAGATGATGGAAGAGTTGTGCGCTGAGTTCAAGATTGCACACCATAATTCCTCTCCCTACAGACCCAAGATGAATGGGGTTGTTGAAGCTGCTAATAAGAATATCAAGAAGATTATCCAGAAGATGACAGTTACGTACAAAGATTGGCATGAGATACTGCCATTTGCTTTGCATGGTTATCGTACATCTGTCCGCACTTCAACAGGGGCAACCCCTTTTTCTCTTGTTTACGGCATGAAGGTTGTTCTCCCAGTAGAGGTGGATATCCCATCAATGAGAGTCTTGATGGAAGACAAGTTGGCTGATGCTGAATGGATTCAGAGTCGTTACGACCAACTGAATTTGATTGAAGAGAAGCGATTGACTGCCATGTGTCATGGTCAGTTATATCAGCAAAGGATGAAGAAAGCATTCGATAAGAAGGTCAAATCTCATGTGTTCCGAGAAGGTGACCTCGTGCTCAAGAAAGTCTTGTCTTTCGCGCCCGATTCCAGGGGCAAGTGGACTCCAAACTATGAAGGTCCATATGTTGTTAAGAGAGCCTTTTCAGGCGGAGCTTTGATGCTTATAACAATGTATGGGGAGGATTTCACTCGTCCTGTGAATTCAGATGCAGTCAAGAAATACTTTGCCTAAAAAAATAGAATGCAAAAGAAAAACAGAATAGCTCGCTAAGTTGAAAACCCGAAAGGGCGGCTTAGGCAAAAGTGAGCGTCTCGGTTGAAAACCCGAAAGGGTGATCCAGGCAAAAATTAGAGACATAAAAGAAAATGAATTTGCATCCCGCTAGATTGAGTACCTCACCCTGGGGCAATCTAGGCAAAAATTAGGGATATGGCAAGTAACTGCATCCTGATAAGACTTTCTGTTCTACAGCTGTCTGTTCGTCAGAGATTCGCGATTCGTCGTCAACTGAAGCTTCGAATACATCGAGATTCAAATTGGTAGAGAAAGGATCATTATGTTCAATGTAGCCCTCTTCCAATATATATCACTGATTTCAAATTTGTACAGATCTATGGAGTCTTGCCATTTGCAGGCTACCATTCCATCAAATCAATTTGAGCTTTTATCCAATTATTTGCACTCTTATTTGTTTCAATTCAACAAATGTTTTGCATGTTTTAATTGATAAAATGTCATTGTTTTAAACAAATAAATTTTTTCAAATTGTTGTTTTAAACAAAGTGAACATTCACAATGATGAAAGGATACTCAAGAATTTCTCAGTGCTCTCCCAAGGGTGGCATGATTTCCAATAGGGTAAGACGTTTGTTCATATTCCTGGCATGGTTGTATCCTTTTTCTCCAGATTTTGTTGTTGGGATTGTTCCCCAAGCAGAGCTTTTGTTGGGGTTTGTTCCCCAAGCAGAGTGTTTGTTATAGACTTCACTAGTCCTTTCCAGCAGTATTCTCTCTTCAGCATGGGTGTTTTTCCTTTGGGAAGATTCGGTGATTGGTGGGTTGATATCCCGGTACTTTGGCTGTTTCCTCAGCACAGTCGCTGGCAGAGTTGTTGATATGATATACTGCATTTATTCTATATCTCCCCATCAGAGCGCTTGTTGAGGTTTTCACCTCTTATTCCTCCAGCAGAGCAGTGATTATTATCCTCCTCAGCGGTTGTTGGTTTCCTCTGGGAAGGTTCAGCATTTGGTGGTTGATCCCTAGCTCTCCTCCCCACCCCCAGTGAAGCCACCAGTAGATTTGTGGTATGATGGATTGTATCTGTATGATTTCCCTACAGAACCCCCAACAGAGTTGGTATTCCCCAACGGAGTTGGTATTCCCCAACGGAGTTGGTATCCTCAACAGAGTTGCTTTTTATGGCAGTTTCTGCCTATTGAAAATCTCCGTTTCCCCAGTTGGGTCGGTTGGTGATCTATCATCCGTAGATTTGGTTGATTTCCTGATGCTTTTGATCCCTAGTAGATTGGCTTGTTGCGGAATCTACTTTTGTGATCTACTTTTCCCTCAGTGGGTGTATCCCCGATGGAGTGGCTGATAGTATTCCCAGTAGAATTGCTTGTGCGACTAGATTCTACTTGTATTCTGTTCTCTTCAGCAGTTCTTGCTTGTGCAGTGAACTCTTGTTTTCCAGTTGATACTGAGAATCCCCCTGCAGATACCTCGAGATTTCTCCATTTCCCTAACAGATTTGTTTTTGTGGCAGTTTTTTGCCTGTTGTGAACTTCTGTTCCCTAGTTGGGTTGATTGTTGATCCATCACTCAGAGATTTTGTGATTTCTTTGATATCTCTGATCTTTTGCCTCCCCGCAGATCTTTGCTTTTCAGCTTGAAGATCTCCGGCAGATTGGCTCTCCAGTTGGTTCTTGGATTTTCCCTCTGGAAGTGTAGTACCGGGCGTTTGATTCCTGGGCCTGTTTGTGTTAGAGATGTTTGTTTTGTCAGCATTCATCAAACATAAATTACGCATATTCATGCATAATCATAAACATTCAGATATTCATGTTGCATATTTTTTGCCATATATCCTTTGTTTGTTGTTCCCTGCTAATGGGTGATATAGATCTCTCCAGTAGATCTCCCCCAAGCAGATGTCGGGTGTTTAATCTCTCAATATAGAGTCAGCCCCATAAGCAGAAAGTGTCTGTCTTTCCTTCTGCAGTTCCCCACTGAGATATATCCTCGTGGATGATGGTTTCTTCCGTTTCCTCCCAACACATATATTGGGATGGATCTTCCTATTGAGTTATATCCTCATTAGGACGAGTCTTGATTCAGTCTGTCTTTTCGGATCGATCCCGAATTGGCTAATTTGTCAACTGTTTCTTGTGCTTCCTTGTGGAATAAATGAATGAATTACCCAGTAACCGGCAATAGTCCATCTTATCCCCAGCGGAATCTTTTGGGCCTCTACCCTTATACCGGTAGTTGTAAGTCCTATGTTCCCTCTTCTTGGCGGAATTTGTGGTTATATACCTTTTATTCCTCAGCAAGAGTCGTTGGTTTTCTACCATGTAGTCGGTAGTGGTAAATCCTTGTTTCTTGTTCCTCAGCAGTTTGTGGTTTGTTATAAACCCTATGTTGTTTCCCGTGCGGAATTGTGATTCTTTCATCCCCACGCGGACGTTTTGGTTTTCTACCCCGTATTTGGTAGTTGTAAATCCTATGTTGTTGTGGTTTTTATCCCCAACGGAGTCTGTGCTTTCTTGTGGATAACTGCCGGTTGCTAGCAATTTTATCCTCAGCCAGAGTTTTGGTCTTCTACCCCGTATTCGGTAGTTGTAAGCCCTAATTTCTCCCCTTTGCAGAGTTAACCTTGTTGTTCATCCTAACCGATGATGGTTACTCTTTGTGGTTATCTTTATTCAATATTCGATGTTGATATTCCCTCCTTGCTTCTGGGTAATTGTCGTATGCTAGCAATTGTTATCCCCAGCAAGTCTTGTGGATAATTGTCGGATGCTAGCAATTTTATCCTCAGTGGGTCCTTTCACCATTTGCTAGTGATTTGTCCCCCGGATCATTGATTTATTTATCAATGCATCCCTTGTGAGTCTTCTTTCATTTACCCTTTTGCTTGGTAATGATTGTCGCTCCCTTTGATCGGTCATCATTATATACCTAGTTTTGGTATCCCGATGCCTTTCTTTTCGGTTGATTTATCCTTTATTAACCCAATAACCGGTTGTGGATAATCTTCCCTGAGAGTATGTTATCCACGTTCTGACGGTAATGGATAATATATCTCATGCACTCTTCAGTTGAAGCCTGTTGTGTTTCCCCAGTCGAGTAAGATTCGTATTCCTTTATGGACTCGAATATTTGTATGTCTCTTGTGTAGCGGTGTATTCGTCGCTTTATGATTTATTAATTAAACCAAAAGCAAAGCATACAAAGAAATCGAGTCGCCACCGCACTTTTATTTATCCAAAGGAATGGCTAAAAAGCGAACAAAAGCCTAAGAAGTTTTACACATAGAAAACTAATGAAAAGGTCAGAGAATCTGGGTAAGGGGTTAATTACGCAATGGGAAGGTGTTAGGCACCCAAAACGTCCTAGGTACTCCTAGGGAGCCCTTTTCACACTTGTTGTATAAAAAAGTTTATTTGTTTATGACATATTGTGCAAACATGATTGGGAAGATGAGAAAAGAATATACAATTTATTATTTTTGTGTTTGAACGGATGAACCCGTTGCCTACGTACCTTTCCATGGAAGGTAAGGATCAAAACGCCGTAGTTCGGCTAAAAGATTTCCAAAATATGAGTGGGTTCATTTTAAACAAAAGCCCTAAGGTCTTTCGTTATCCACGGGAGAAAACTCAACCTTATACAAACAACGAGTCCACCATGTGAGAACAGCTTCAACTTGCTAGTGAGGGGTTAACCCTATAATAAGAAAGGAAGTCTTACAATTCAATCACTAAGGACAAGAAGGTGAGATTAACATCAACCAACTAGGATAAATCAAACCTATGGCTAATGTATGAAAACTTAACAAGAATGGACAAAGCCACAAAACAATTGAATGAGTTGGATTAACCAATTAGGATTTATTCACAAAAGATGGTCAAAGTATGATTAGAATTCAACTCAAAGAAGTATTATGAAATGGAGTTTGAAAAATCAAAGGCCTAAAGCCTAGGTTTCTAATTTGAAAAGAGATGATAATGTTTGCACAATATTTGTCAAAGTTTTTGAATTAACATGTGAAAAGGGAGTTTTGGAAACACAAACAAAAATGGGAGGGTGAGGAAGTAAAACTTCTTAGGTGTTCACCTCTTGAAATCATATGGAAGATGATTCAAGTGTGTCCTTTGGAATGAGGCAACAATGCAAGTAAGCAAATGAACAAAGCAAGGTGATACCGGATGCCAATTAATGGACTTACACCAATCTCACAAACAAAGGTGGATACCAGATACCAATCAATGGATTTACACCAATCTCCTAAAACAAAACAATGATACCGGATGCCAATCAATGGACTTATACCAATCTCATAAACAAAGGTGGATACCGGATACCAATCAATGGATTTACACCAATCTCCTAAAACAAAACAAATGATACCGGATGCCAATCAATGGACTTATACCAATCTCATAAAACAAACACGGATACCGGATACCAATAAATGGATTTACACCAATCTCCTAAAACAAAAACAATGATACCAGATGCCAATCAATGGACTTATACTAGTCTCACAAAACAAACACGGATACCGGATACCAATCAATGGGTTTACACCAATCTCCTAAAACAAAACAATGATACCAGATGCCAATCAATGGACTTACACTAGTCTCACACCATATCATTGGAACAACTGCCAAGTAATGGACTTATGCTTGTCTCCTCCATGGACAAAGCAAAAATGCTATAAAACAAAGTTATGAAATGATATACAAATGATGATGATAAATGCATTAAGGCACACTCAAGCAACTATGCACAGATGAATCAAGTAAACAGACAATCAATTCAGTTAGCACACACTATATACAAGCAATTAGGCTCAAGCAAGGTTAGACTTTACAGTCAACTGGAATGGGGTAAGTTGTGCTCTTAACCTTAACATTGAGAGTTAAGGTGAAGCAGATGAAAAGGAGATGAGGGGTGTGCCTCATAGCTTCTATCCCTGGTCAAGGAGAGCTTTGAATGATAGAAGGTGTGGGAGTTCAGAAAGTTGGAACTCTCTTCACAAGTGAATGACTCTATAGATCTTGGGTTAGTATCCACAATGCATCAACATGTTATGTGAGCAGAGGGATGACACACTGAATAGTAGGAGATGGACTACACATCTCTTTTATCTACCAATTGCCTCATAAGAGGACTTTTCCTGCTTGGCACAAAGAGTAAACAATCACAAGCATTGCCTCTTAAGGAGGACTTCAGACAGGTGCCTGGCCACATAACAGGCCAGGTCTGCCAGACTACATGAAGAAGAGAAATTATACCTAAGTGGTTAAGCAACCAAGCAAAAGCAAGTTCAAAATGAACTTAAGCAACTAATGTACCTGTGGAAACATCAAACAAATCAGTATACTATACAGACAAACAACCAACAGTTAATGCAACAGATAACCAATATACAAAGGCATAAGCCACAAGTAAAGCTCAAGAGATTCAACATCAACCTACAAAACACACATTAGTAAGCAAAAGCAAATATCAAAATGCTCTCAAGATGAGGCATCATCAATTGTGTAACTTGTATGTGTAACCTGAAACAAAACTTCAAACATGAGCAACCAACCACTAGGTCAAAGCCTAGGGTCAAAGATGGGGAAAAACTTTAAAACAGAAGCTGAAATTTGACATGATGAAACTTCAAACAATTATTGACACATAGCAGAAAGTCTCACATTCATATCATTTACCAAATGCATTTCATGATCATTCTAAGTTCAATGCAATTTTAAAGTCCAAATGTGATCAAACAGAATGAAAAATCTCAATTAAATCAGAAATGATTCACAAAAATCTGGAAATATTCATACATGTTCAAGACATATCATATGATCAGCATGCAAAAAATCAGAATAATTGAGCATCATTTGATAGGGTAAACACATGGCATAAGATGAACATGCAAAGGTGTGACACAAATTGTCACACCTACTTAGAAAATTCACAAACCAGAAACCACAAATGATAAAAATGCAAACTCAATACCAAAATGTCAAGGAATGAATCTAGTTTCATCATGAAAATTTCCAGAAGCATTGGATCAACACACATTACTTCACAAAGGAAATGGCAAGCAAGGTTCAAAATGCATTCACATACAAAATCCCTAAGCAAAAATAAATCCAGGCCAGGCACAACTTTGATTATCATGCTGATAAAAAAGTATACAGAAAAAGGAGATCATAGCAAAAATCCCCATGTCATTTGGATGATTATTTGATTTTATATGATTTTTTAAAGATTGCAAAAAAAATGAAATGAAAATTGAATGGAAAATGAATTAATTAAATTAATATGGAATTAATTTTGAATTTGGTGATTGCCGCCTAACCTAAACGCGGCATTTCACTAACAAAACACCTTGGCCAATCAGCGCTCAGCATGGAGCGCTTCATGCAGCCAGTAGCGCACAAGCCCTAAGACTTTTGGCAACGGTTTCAGCGAAATCCTGGGAACGGAAAAGCGTGGTCAAACGAAACAGCAAAACCGTGGCCTAAGGCTCTGGTTCATCTTCTTCATATTTTTCCAGAAAAACAGCAAGCATAAAGAACACATCATGAACTTTTTTTTCCAGAATCAACAATTAAGCATGGCAACATGTAGATCTAACATCATACACTAAGAATCAACACGCATTTCATCCAAAATCATCACAACATGCATGAATCGAGCAACATAAAACTTGACATGAAACTTTAAATCCATGAATCTAAGTGAATAATGCACGGTTTTTAATGATTTTTAGTTCAGCATGCTCACAAGAGAGAGATCTACAAGATTCACATAATGAAATTAAGAAAAGAGAGGATCGATTTCAACACCTCTTGAAGAGCAGTTTGCAATTCCACGTGTTCCTGGCCTTGTAGTGCTTAGATCCTCTTCTAGCAAGCTTGTGGAGTGGATTGGAAGAGTTCTTGATGTCCAATCAAGCTTGAATCAACAGAATGAGGATTTCACCATTGATGACCTCTTGCTTTGAGCAGCTTCAAGATGCACGAATTGGAGTGGTTCTTGCCTGCTTCTTGATCAGTGGTGATGCTAGATGATGAATGAAGCAAGAAATTGTGCTTTGATTTGAAGAAATGAGAGAAAAATTTGAGAGAAAATTGAGAGCAAAAAATTTGTAGATCTGTATTTGTGAATTATGGTTACAAAATTCTGTTAGGTTTTGGTTTAAATACCCTCTACTAATCACCCTCTAAACATGATTAATTAATTGGTTAAGTGAATTAGCAAAATGAGGTGTTTTGGCCAAAATTGCATTTCACCCTTATGCATGAGCATGGTGCATGAACAGTGCACGAATTTAAATGATTTTCACTTAAAAATGCATTTTAAAACCATTGGCAAATTGTAAAATATTCAAATGAATTACCAATTTTAAATTGTGAAAATTCCCTCCAAAAATCAAGATTTTTGCAAATGATCATGAAATGAGAAATGATGCAATGTAATGCAAGATTATGAAATTATAGGTCATGACAAGAATTTAGCAAAAAGAGCCACATGATTTGGAGCTATGGTTTGAAAGTTATGCACTTTTGAAGTTCAATCCACACTTGGCCATGTTTTGATCATATCTCTTCAACCACAAATGAGAAATTGATGATCTATGACTTTTTGGAAATGGGAGAGAAAGATCTACAACTTTCATGTTCAACAGAATTTCATTTGAAACATTTTTGGTCATATAATCTTGAGGAGAAAACCTTTCCATTTTTGGGAATTTTGAATTATAGGTCACTTTCTATTTTTGGAAAGTTTTGACCTGACTTTATTTTCTTCAATGGTGATGTTTGAAATGTCAAATGAGACTTGTTTGAACATGAATGAAGTATTTCTAGGCTCTTCCCACCTCCAAAATCACAGTTGACTTTGCAGTTGACTGGCTAGGGCTTTAGTTGACTGAAGAATGCCTTGATGAGATTCAAGCTTCTACCACTTGGGATTTTGATTCAAAATGATGTCATAGCTCATATAAACTCTTGGGAATGATCATGGTGTCCAAATTCTTCAGAATGGCCACCATCTATAGCTCATTGAAATGCATTGACTGCCTTGACCTGTGATTGCTCCATCTGCAAGTAACAAGGTTAGATGACATATTTTTGTACTTTTGGTTAGTAAACAAATGAAAAGCAATGATATACATATGCAAAACATGCTTGGTGATCAAGAACCACTCTCAAAAAGATAACCCACCCACAAAGAAGGAGGCAAGGTGCACAATGATCCTTGAGGCAATGATATGATATGATATGATGCCCTGAGGGATCTTAGGGACAAAATTGGGGTCTTACAGATGCCCCTATTTAAGGTCATTCTAGCCGGAGAAGTGAAGTTTAGAAATCTTCATCTCGGCGCGGTAGAATGGGCTTAAATAACAGTAATGAGACAAATTTTGGTCCCTAAGAGACCTCATGATGCAGATGTATGCATGCAAAAGAAGCAAAACTCTGTGGGGAATACTGGTCCACAAAGAAAAGACGATCCATCGGAGTAATACACTCACCAGGAACAGAGACTCTAACAAGACTCTCATGGGGACTCTTATTGGGGATAGAAAGAAAAAGAGTGCGTGAGCAGGACACGACTCTGAATTAGGGGACCAACTGACACTGCGTGAACAAAACACGACTGGACTGGAGACCTCATTGGGGACTGAAGGACTCAAACTGGGGAAAAGAAGAATTCCAAAGGAAAACACATCCATTGGAAAGACACAAGCTGACTCAAACTATCCAAAAAGGATACTTCGGATAAAAATCCGGACTCGGACTGGGGAAAGATTCACAAAGAACCTCCCTGCCGGGGAAAAAATTGCATATATTGGGGAGAACGCCAACACAGCAAAAGGGTAAGATCACAACGGAAACCACCGGAGAAGGTCTAACAAAAAGACTCTCCTGGGGAAGCAACAAAGAACGAGATGTCACCGGTATAAGGGTAACAAACTCAGGAAGAATGAATATCTAAGACTGGTATAAGGGCGAGAGATATCAATCAACCAAACATCTGAGAAAGACCTGAAAAAGGTACATCAACTCAGGAAAATCTGACTCCACAGGGGACCAAGGTCATAATAGGGAGCAGAAAAGAAGGAACACCAGGGATACCGGTTAGGGCATATAATAGGTGACCGACCGAAGCGTGAATTGATATATATACCAAGACACTCATCATCCAAAATGAGGGCTTGAAAAAGCAAATCGACTTACAGGATGGACATTCGAATCCCCAACGGGAATACGAAACTTATTTAGCTGGGAAAACAAACCCAAAGAGCGCATGAGATATAATATCCATTACCGTCAGAACGTGGATAGAATACTCGCATGAGATATATTATCTATTACCGTCAGAACGTAGATAACATACTCGCATGGAAGGAAACACCAGGGATACCAGTTAAGGCATATAATAGGTGACCTACCGACAACGTGAATTAGTATATATTCCAAAACACTCATCATCCAAAACACAAACTTGTTAAAGGATGGATATTCGATTCTACAAAGAATACGAATCTTACTCCGCTGGGGAAAATCAACAAAGGATTCCAACCAAAGAGTGAAAGAGATATATTATTCATTACCGTCAGAACGTGAATAATACACTCGAAAAGGAAGAGACACCAGAGATACCGGTTACTGGGTATATAATAGGTGACCAACCAAAAAAAGAGAGACAATCGTTACCAACAACAACAGGGTAAACGAAAGACAACTCAAAGGGGATGAATTGCAAGCATCCGGCAATTATCCGAGAGACAAAGAATATTCGATTCCGTAAAGGAATAACGAATCTTACTCGACTGGGGAAACACCACAGGCTTCGACTGAAGAGTGCATGAGATATATCATCCATTATCGTCAGAACGTGGATAACATACTCGCATGGAAGATTATCCACAACCGGTTACTGGGTTAACAAAGGATAAATCAACCGAAAAGAAAGGCATCGGGATACCAAAACTAGGTATATAATGATGACCAATCAAAGGGAGCAACAAACATTACCAAGCAAACGGGTAAATGAAAGAAGACTCACTGAGGATACATTGATACAAAATCAATGATCCGGGGATGAATTGCATAAACAGCAATTATCCACAAGGACTTGCTGGCGACTTCAAAAGGATAACATTGCAAGCATACGGCAATGGTCCAGAAGACTGCTGGGGATACAATTGCTAGCAACCGGCAATTATCCAGAAGCAAGGGAGGAATATCAACATCGAATATTGAATGAAGATAACCACAAAGAGTAACCATCATCGGTTAGGATGAACAATAAGGTTAACTCTGCAAAGGGGAGAAATTAGGGTTTATAACTACCGAATACGGGGTAGAATACCAAAACTCTGGCTGGGGATAAAATTGCTAGCAACCGGCAACTATCCACAAAAAGCACAGACTCCGTTGGGAATAAAACCACAACAACATAGGATTTACAACTACCGAATACTGGGTAGAAGACCACAAAATCCATCATCAACCAGACTGAACCACAAGGGTTACCACTGCTAGGGGAAAAGAGATAGGACTTACGACTACCGAATACTGGGTAGTAGCCAACAACTCTGATGAGGATAAAAAGAATATAGGGTTTACATCCACCGAATACGGGGTAGAAGACCAAACGACCCCGCGTGGGGAATAAAGGGAATCACAAATCCGCACGGGCACAAAATAGGGTTTATAACAAACCACAAACTGCTGGAGAGCAGGAAAACTAGGATTTACAACTACCGAATATTGGGTAGAAAACCAAAATACTCTTGCTGAGAAATAAAAGGTATATAACCACAAATTCCGCCAAGAAGGCAAGAAACATAGGACTTAAAACTACCGGTATAAGGGTAGAGGCCCAAAAAGATTCCGCTGGGATAAAAGAATTATTGCCGGTTACTGGGCAATTCATTCATTTATTCCACAGGGAAGCACGAGAAACAGTTGACAAATAACCAATTCGGGGTTGATCCGAAAAGACAGACTGAATCAAAACTCATCCTATGAGGATATAACTCAATAGGAAACTCCATCCCAATATATGTGTTGGGAGGAAACGGAAGAAACCGTCATCCACGAGGATATATCTCAGTGGGGAACTGCGGAAGGAAAGACAGACACTTTCTGCTTATGGGGCTGACTCTATATAGAGAGATTTAAATACCCGACATCCGCTTGGGGAGATCTATTGGAGAGATCTATATCACCCATAGCAGGAAACAACAAACAAGAGACATATGGCAAAAAATGCAACATGAATATCTGAATGTTTATGATTATGCATGAATATGCGTGATTGATGTTTGATGAATGCTGACAAAACAGACATTTCTAACACAAACAGGCCCAGGAATCAAACGCCCGGTACTACACTTCCAGGGGAAACCAACCAACTGGAAAGCCAATCTGCTGGAGATCCACATGCTGAAAAGCAAAGATCTGGGGGGAGGCAAAAGATCAGAGATATCACCAAATCTCCGGGTGATGGATCAACAATCAACCCAACTGGAGTACAGAAAGTCACAACAGGCATAACCAGCCACAAAGACAAATCTGTTGGGGAAAAGGAGAAATCTCGAGATATCTGCAGGGGGACAAGAGTTCACTGCACAAGCGAGAACTGCTATGAAAGCAACTCCACACAACTCCGCTGGGGAACAACCCACAAAGGGAGAACAAATCATCCATGCAGAATCTACTGCACAAGCAACTCTACCTGGGGAGAATACAAGTAGCCACTCCATCGGGAATACACCCACTGAAGGAAAAACAGATCACACAAGTAGATTCTGCAACAAGCCACTCTACTGAGGATCGAAAGCAATCAGGAAATCAACCCAATCTCTGGATGCTAGACCACCAACTGACCCTACTGGGGCAACAAAGATTTCAACAAGCAGAAACTCCCACAAACAGCAACTCTGTCGAGGATACCAGCTCTGGCGGAGACTCTGAGGGAAATATCACAGATGCAATCCTGACTCTGTTGGGTATACCAACTCTTTTTGGGGATTTTGCATAAATACAATCCACCAAACCACAAATCTACTGACGGCTAGGGAATCCACTGAGGAACCCACTGGGGATATGGAGGAGAGCTGGGGGATCAACCACTGAATGCTACACCTTCCAAAACAAATCAACAACCGCTGAGGAGGAAAATAATCACTACTCTGCTGAAGGCTAAACGCTCTGATGGGGAGATAACAACAACTCCGCTCGCGACAAAGCTGAGGAAAGTGGTAAAGTACCGGGATATCAATCCACCAACCACTGAATCTTCAAAAAGAAAGCAACCATGCTGAGGAGAGAAACAACAACTCCGCTAGCGACTGCACTGGAGAGAGTGACGGGGTACCGGGGTCTCAAACCACCGACTACCAAATCTTCCAAAAGGAAAACACCCATGCTGGGAGAGGATACTGCTGGAGAAGAAAACGAAGTCTTCAACAAGCACTCTGCTTGGGGAACAACCCACAACAACAACTCTGCTTGAGGAACAACCCCAACAGCAAAGCAGGATAAAGAGGATACAACCATGCCAGGAGTATGAACAAATGTCTTACCTGTTGGAAATCATGCCACCCTTGGGAGAGCACTGAGAAATTCTTAAGTATCCTTTCATCATTGTGAATGTTCACTTTGTTTAAAACAACAATTTGAAAAATTTATTTGTTTAAAACAATGACATTTTATCAATTAAAACATGCAAAACATTTGTTGAATTGAAACAAATAAGAGTGCAAATAATTGGATAAAAAGCTCAAATTGATTTGATGGAATGGTAGCCTGCAAATGGCAAGACTCCATAGATCTGTACAAATTTGAAATCAGTGATATATATTGGAAGAGGGCTACATTGAACATAATGATCCTTTCTCTACCAATTTGAATCTCGATGTATTCGAAGCTTCAGTCGACGACGAATCGAGAATCTCTGACGAAAAGACAGCTGCTGAACAGAAAGTCTTGTCAGGATGCAGTTACTTGCCAAATCCCTGATTTTTGCCTAGATTGCCCCAGGGTGAGGTACTCAATCCAGCGGGATGCAAATATTCTTTTTTTTTTCAAGTCTCTAATTTTTGCCTGGATAGCCCTTTCGGGTTTTCCATCGAGACGCTCATTTTTGCCTAAGCCGCCCTTTCGGGTTTTCAACTTAGCGAGCTATTCTGTTTTTCATTTGCATATACTTCTTTTATTTAGGCAAAGTATTTCTTGACTGCATCTAAATTCACAAGACGAGTGAATTCCTCCCCATCCATTGTTGTAAGCATCAATGCACCGCCTGAAAAGGCTCTCTTAACAACATATGGACCCTCGTAGTTTGGAGTCCACTTGCCCCTGGAATCGGGTGCGAAAGACAAGACTTTCTTGAGCACAAGGTCACCTTCTCGGAACACACGAGGCTTGACCTTCTTATCGAATGCTTTCTTCATTCTCTGCTGATATAACTGACCATGGCACATGGCAGTCAATCGCTTCTCTTCAATCAAATTCAGTTGGTCATAACGACTCTAAATCCATTCAGCATCAGTCAAATTGGCTTCCATCAAGACTCTCATTGATGGGATCTCCACCTCTACCGGGAGAACAACCTCCATGCTGTAAACAAGAGAAAAAGGGGTTGCCCCTGTTGAAGTACGGACAGATGTACGATACCCATGCAAAGCAAATGGCAGCATCTCATGCCAATCTTTGTACGTAACTGTCATCTTCTGGATAATCTTCTTGATATTCTTATTAGCAGCTTCAACAGCCCCATTCATCTTTGGTCTATAAGGAGAGGAGTTATGGGGTGCAATCTTGAACTCAGCGCACAAATCTTCCATCATCTTATTATTCAGATTAGATCCATTATCAGTAATGATCTTATCTGGCACACCATAACGGCAAATCAGCTGGTTCTTGATGAACTTCACAACCACCTGCCTGGTCACATTCGCATACAATGTGGCTTTAACCCATTTGGTGAAGTAGTCAATTCCTACGAGAATAAACCTGTGCCCATTGGACGCTTTCGGTTCAATCATGCCTATCATGTCAATTCCCCACATAGAGAAAGGCCATGGTGATGAAATCACATTCAGAAGTGTCGGAGGAATATGAATCTTATCCGCATAAATCTGACACTTGTGGTACTTCTTCACATATTTGCAACAGTCAGACTCCATTGTCAGCCAATAGTAGCCTGCCCTCAACATCTTTCTAGCCATGGCATGTCCATTGGAATGAGTACCAAATGAACCCTCATGGACCTCAGTCATTAACAGGTTTTCTTCGTGTCTATCCACGCATCTGAGCAAAACCATGTCAAAATTTCTCTTATACAGCACTTCACCACTGAGGTAGAAACTGCCTGACAACCTTCTCAATGTTTTCCTATCTTTCACAGATGCCCCAGGCGGGTAGACCTGGTTCTGAAGGAAATTCTTGATATCAAAATACCAAGGCTTGTCATCATTCACTTCTTCAACTGCAAACACGTGAGCTGGTCTATCCAAGCGCATCACGGCAATGTTGGGAACTTCATTCCAATACTTGACCACAATCATGGAAGCAAGCGTAGCAAGCACATCTGCCATCCGATTATCTTCCCGAGGAATATGATGAAAATCAACTTCAGTAAAGAACGTTGAAATCCTCCTCGCATAATCTCTATACGGAATGAGACCTGGCTGATTCGTCTCCCATTGACCCTTGATCTGATTAACAACTAGGGCCGAATCACCATATACATCAAGATGCTTGATTCTCAAATCAATACATTCTTCCAATCCCATAATACAGGCCTCATACTCAGCCATATTATTCGTGCATTTGAAAGTTAGCCTTACTGTAAACGGAATATGCGTGCCACGAGGAGTAATGATTACTGCCCCAATTCCATTTCCGTACTGATTCACAGCGCCATCAAACACCATCGTCCATCTGGAACCAGGTTCCGGACCTTCATCAAGTGTAGGCTCATCACAATCTTTCATTTTCAAATACAGAATCTCCTCATCTGGGAAGTCATACTGAACAGACTGATGATCTTCAATCGGCTGGTGCGCTAAATGGTCAGCCAAGATACTACCTTTGATAGCTTTCTGAGCTCGATACTCGATATCATACTCAGACAACAACATCTGCCAACGGGCAATCCTCCCAGTTAAAGCAGGCTTCTCGAAAATATACTTGATTGGATCCATTCTGGATATCAACCAAGTAGTATGATTTATCATGTACTGGCGCAAACGCTTAGCAGCCCAAGCCAAAGCACAACACGTCTTCTCAAGCATAGAGTATCGAGACTCACAATCAGTAAACTTCTTACTGAGGTAATAGATAACAGATTCTTTCTTCCCCGATTCATCTTGTTGACCGAGTACACAACCCATCGAGTCTTCAAAGAACAGTCAAATACATAATCAGAGGTCTTCCTTCCACAGGAGGAGACAAGATCGGAGGTTCAGACAGATACTCTTTGATACTGTCGAAAGCTTTCTGGCAATCCTCGGTCCAGTCATGAGACTGATCTTTCCGAAGGAGCATGAATATCGGCGTACATGTGGCAGTCATGTGGGATATAAATCTGGAAATATAATTCAAGCGGCCAAGAAAACCTCGGACTTGCTTCTCAGTTTTGGGCGCAGGCATCTCCTGTATTGCTTTGACCTTTGCAGGATCAACCTCAATACCTCTCTCGCTGACAACAAAACCCAACAACTTGCCGGAACGGACTCCAAATGTACATTTGTTCGGATTCAGACGAAGCCTGAACTTCCCCAGACGCTGAAAAAGCTTCAACAAATGCTCAACATGTTCATCTTCCGTTCGGGACTTAGCAATCATATCATCAACATAGACCTCTATCTCCTTGTGCATCATATCATGAAACAAGGTAGTCATTGCTCGTTGATACGTGGCTCCGGCGTTCTTCAAACCGAAGGGCATCACTCGATAACAAAATGTTCCCCAAGGTGTGATGAATGTTGTCTTCTCCATATCCTCGGGTGCCATCTTGATTTGGTTATATCTGGAAAATCCGTCCATAAACGAAACGACTTTGAATTTAGCTGTATTGTCTACCAACATATCAATGTGTGGTAGAGGGAAATCATCTTTTAGACTAGCTTTATTCAAATCTCTGTAATCAACACACATACGGACTTTTCCGTCCTTCTTAGGCACAGGCACAATGTTGGCCACCCATTGAGGATATGTAGAAGTCACCAGAAACCCCGCATCAATTTGCTTCTGAACTTCCTCTTTGATCTTCACTGCCATATCCGGATGAGTTCTTCTGAGCTTCTGCTTCACAGGCACGCACTCAGGCTTCAAAGGCAGGAAATGTTGCACAATATCTGTATCTAGACCAGGCATGTCTTCATACTACCAGGCAAAGATATCGGAATATTCTCGTAGCAACTCAATCAACCCCTTCTTGACAGACTCTTCAAGAAGTGCCCCAATCTTCACCATGCAAACACAATCTTCAGACCCCAAGTTGACTGTTTCCAGATCTTCGAGATGCGGCTGAATGATCTTCTTCTCGTGCTCAAGGAGACGGGTAATCTCATCAGGAATCTCTTCAACACCATCTTCCTCTGCCTCGAATACAGGGAATTCAAAATTGGGAGATGGCGTTGGATCATTATGTTCAATGGGTTTTAGAATCAACCTGCATAATGATTTGGATAATGAAAAACTTTAGAATTTAAACAAGCAAACCATTATGCAGATGAAAAGATTGCTTTTATTCTTGTTTTTATGGGTTTTTTGTGATCACTGATTTCATGCAAAAGCAAAAAGTGAAAACAAAAGGAAAAACAAATGTTTAACAATGCAATAATTGAATGAAAATATCATTGTATAAATGCTGCCAACAATGTCATCACTTCTCCTTTTGGCATGGGAGAAGGGTTTTGAACAAAGTGAACCATTACTCTGATCTATGAATGACTGTAGGAACATCTACAGCGACCCAATTGTGGCAGACACCCCCAGGTATGATGAAATTGCTCAAGTCCTCTGCATCCTCTTCCAAGATAGCAGCAGCTTCTTCAGGTTGATCAGCATGGATGAAACCTCCACTCTTGAACAGACCTTGCTCGTTGAATGCCCCAGACGAATAGCCAATGCCAGCCCGGGATCTGTTGTCTTCAAGCTCAATCATCTTCCCTAAACCAGCAACTGCACCACATTCAATGGCCAGTTTCGCATCACGGTAGGAAGCAAATGAAGGAGACTTTTTCTCAATCGGCTCAGTAATAGATAAAGCTTGGAAAGGAGTTCCAACTTCATCCTCAACATCAATATACTAGAAAGAAGACAAGTGGCTAACCAGGAGAGCCTTTTCTCCACCTACCATAACCAGTTTCTTATTCTTGACGAATTTCAGCTTCTGGTGTAGGGTGGATGTCACGGTGCCAGCCTCGTGAATCCATGGTCTACCAAGGAGACAGCTATATGATGGGTGGATATCCATAACCTGAAAGGTAACTTGGAAATCACTTGGTCCAATCTTGATTGGGAGATCAACTTCCCCAATCACAGTCTTACGCGACCCATCAAAAGCCTTCACAACAACACCACTCTGCCTCATGGGAGGCCCTTGATATGACAGTCGAGAGAGTGTGTTCTTTGGAAATACATTAAGAGATGACCCAGTGTCCACTAGCATGTTGGACATGGCGTCGGTCTTGCAATTCATAGAGATATGTAAAGCCATGTTGTGGTCTCTTCCCTCCTCAGGGAGATCAACGTCACAGAAACTCAAAGTGTTGCAAGCAGTGATGTTTGCAACTATACTATCAAACTGTTCAATAGTGACGTCATGATCGACATAAGCCAGATCCAAAACTTTCTGCAGAGCCTCCCTATGAGGTTCTGAATTCAGCAGCAAAGATAGCACGGAGATTTTGGAAGGCGTTTGTAGAAGCTGGTCTACAACATTGTACTCACTCTTCTTGATGAGCCTTAGCATCTCATCATATTCTTCATTCACAGCGCCACTCGGGCCAATAGAAGAAGCATGAGTCTTTTGTACAGAGGAGGGTTCGGCAACAGGTGCCGGATTCGGAATACTCACAGCAGTCCCAACCGGACGCTCAGCAGAATCAGAAGCAACATGATGTTTTGGGGGTGCAGAAAACACACGACCACTACGGGTTAACCCGCTCACATCAGCAATATTAGTAACAGAAGTTGAAGGCAATGGCACTTCCTTCCCATCTTCCACAGCAACGGGATTATACCGGAAGGGAATAGCTCTATCCGAAGAATAAGGCACAGGGCCTGCAGGCTTGATTACCAGAGAAGGCGAGACCTTCGGCTTGCTACCATCATAACGGATGACAATAGGCTCAGGCAGCTTGAACACAGGAGAAATAACATTCACTTCTGGTTCATCTTCATCAACATTACGGTTCTGAAGAATCTCTATAGTACCTTCATCCAATAGCTCTTGAAGCTCTCTTCGCACTTGGCGACAACCCAGTCTATTAACAGAACAGATGCAGCACTTGTCATGGTCATGCTCCATATGGCTGTACTGACACAGCAAACGATGCAACTCGACCAATGACTGTCGAATATGACTCACATATTTGACTTTATACTTCCCAGGGCACCCTTGGACCATGTTCACTGATTTCCCATGCTCGGGAAATGGGTTCTTTGTAACATTGGGGCCTGAGTCCTCGAAGCTCAGAATGCCGCATCGCATAAGGTCTTGAACCTTAGTCTTCAATGGATAGCAATTCTCAATATTATGACCCGGAGCACCGGAATGATAAGCACAATGTTGATCTGGCTTATACCACCACTGCGGATTCGCTGGCACAGCTGGAGAATCCCTGGGAGTAACCAACTTCCTTTCCAACAAGGAAGGATATAGCTCAGCATATGACATAGGAATGGGATCGAAGCTGATCTTCTTCCTATCATAGTTCAGATTGGCCTGATTGCTGGTACTGCCACGAGGCTGGTAAGCCTATTGTTGTGGACGGTGTTGCTGATACTGAGGTTGTTGCTGATGCTGATGCTGATTAGGCTGCTGATACTGAGCATTATCTCTGAACACAGGTGCTATATGAGCCACCTGGTGCTGATGACGCGCCGGCTTCCTCTTGACAGAGGGTCTTCTTGGTTTAGCATGGGACTGCACAGCATGTGCCTCCCCATCTTTCTTCTTAAACGCCCATACCGTTTAGAAGAGATCTCATCTTTACTCAGTCGTCCTTCACGGACTCCTTCCTCCAGACGCATCCCCATGTTCACCATCTCGGTGAAATCAGAGGGAGCGCTCGCAACCATCCGTTCATAATAGAATGAGCTAAGAGTCTTCAAAAAGATCTTAGTCATTTCTTTCTCTTCCAGCGGAGGAGTAATCTGAGCTGCTAACTCTCGCCACCTCTGGGCGTACTCCTTAAATGTCTCCTTATCCTTCTGAGACATGGCCCTGAGTTGATCACGGTCAGGCGTCATATCAACATTATACTTATATTGCTTGATGAAGGCTTCGCCAAGATCGTTGAAGGATCGGATGTTTGCACTATCAAGGCTCACATACCAGCGAAGAGTCGCACCGGACAAACTATCCTGGAAATAATGGATCAGAAGCTGATCATTATCTGTTTGCGTAGACATTTTCCTAGCGTACATAACCAGGTGAGCAAGAGGGCAGGTGTTCCCCTTATATTTTTCAAAGTCAGGCACTTTGAATTTGATTGGAATCTTAACACCGGGAACAAGGCAAAGTTCAACAGCAGACTTGCCAAATAGATCTTTCCCTCGGAGGGTCTTCAATTCCTTACGCAGCTCAAGGAATTGGTCATTCATTGCATCCATCTTCTCATTAACATCTGGGCCCTCAGACGGCTCAGAATGATAGATGGTGTCGTCTACCCTAGGAATGGTATGCACGACAGGAGGAGCAGCAGCAAGGACCGGGCTAGATGCCGGCATGGAAGGAAAAGTCGGAGGTGGAATATCTGGCATGAAACCCGGAGGCATACCCCACGGAAACCCGGCTGGCATGGCATGCGGCACAAAGTGAGCACTAGCAGCTGGCACAGTCGGAGCGACGACTTCTGATATGACAGTCCTCTGGGGAGGAGTTGCAGGAGGTGGAGAAGGTTGATTCTGAGCAGACAGAAATTGCTCCATCAGAGCACTCAGACGAGCGACCTCTTCCTTCAGCTCTCTGTTCTCTTGTTCAAGTTGATCCATCACTCTAGCAGAATTGGCTCTGGTATAGTACCGGTGAGTCAGCTTGTCTTCAAAATAAATGAAGAGCACAGAGTTAGGCCACAGACAAGAAGACCAAGAACAACCTGCTTATGCAAAATGATGCATGTGATGCTCGTGCATATGCTTTATTTTATTTTCAAGGAACTTTTAGGGTGTTATTTGCAAATTTTGAATATTTAAGCATTTAATATCATATGGAAAATATCTCATCAAATATATTTGGAACAAAGAAGTACAGCATTTTGATTATTACAAGAGAAAAGGAAAATAAACATCCTATGGATCCCTAGAAGCTCGGGATGCTGGAAGACGAGATGCACACAGCTTCTTGATCTCTCTCTCATAGGCTGCTTCCATATCCGCTTTCTCCTTTGCAAGTCGATCATACTTCCTCTTCAAGAACTTGGAAGACTGAGGAAGCAGAGAAGTCCAAGTATCATTCGGGTCATCGATCACCTGATGCTCGAGAAACTCAATCAGAGCGTCCTTCTCCTTGATTTGCTGAAACAATTCTTCTCTTTCACGGATCCAGGCACGTGAAAGGTCTTCTTCTCTCAACTCCTCTACATCTTGGTTGGGGAGGGTTGAAGGCCCAGCCACATCCAACGGTGTAGGTCTCGGATGATCATATGACATAAGGTACTCAGAAGCTCTCTGTCTGACCCCAGAAGTATACGGCTCCAAAGCAACGCAATTCTTCGGACCTAACTCATTCCTACCCTTCTTCTGAATCTTGCGCCAAGCGCGGACAAATCTGGCTTTCAGGCCTTGGGGATCTTTACCCTCCTGAAAGAATACACCTTCTAACAGAATGTTATGAGGTTTGTCCTTTAGGGGGAACCCAAGCTGACGACGTGCTAGAATAGGATTGTAGTTGATCCCACCACATGTACCAAGAAGAGGCACATTAGGGAATTCACTACAATAATCAATAATCTGAATTGTATCATACACGCGATCATACCAAGAGATATCATCATTAGTGAGAGACATAAGTCTCTGAGACCACCGTAGACATCCCTTGTTCTCCTTGAAAGCAACCGTCTGCGGTAAGTGAGAAATAAACCACTTATACAGCAGAGGCAGACAACACACAATAACTCCTCCACCCTTCGCATTCCTCAGATGCAAAGAGAAATAGGCATCACCCAACAGAGTCGGAACGGGATTAAGAACTGAAAAGATCTTAATGGCGTTCACATCTACAAATTTGTCGATGTTGGGGAACAATACCAAACCGTAGATGAGCAGCACAAATAAAGCCTCAAAGGCATCCTCACTCCTGGTCTTCCCGTAGACGGTAGCTTGAGCGATGAGGAAATCAGAAGGAAGACCCTGAATTCCACCTTTGACAGTCAGATTAGCTTTAATCAAGGCTTCATCTATGTGCAACAAGTCTGCGATCTCTCGAGAAGTAGGAATACTCTCCATGCCACTGAACGGCACCTGATCCAGAATCGGGATCCCAATAAGATGAGCATACTCCTCAAGCGTGGGCAACAGCTGGAAGTCCGGAAATGAGAAGCAGTGATACAGAGGATCATAGAACTGAGCCAAAGTACTAATCAACCCTTTGTCAACCTGAGTAGTCAACAGAGGCAGAAGCTTCCCATAGCGAGCTTTGAAACCCAAGAGATCCAATACATAGGATGTCATATTCCTTAACTCTTTCACATTGGGCTGTCTAAAGTTGTACTTCTTTGTATGCCTTTTCGGTCTTTCCATGTCTGAAAATTTTGCAAATAAACCCTTTAAGTTCCTTGAAAATTTTTCTGATTTTTCTGATGACATGAATGCAGATGAATGCATGAATGCATGAATGCAACAATCACACTCAAGGATCAAGCAAGTCACACCAGACAAAGGTCATGGGAAAGCTCATTGTATCCCTAATATCAATCATCCATTTTGGTGGATTATGGTTTTCACCTTATCGACACCCAAGTTCCATTGATATTAACGGTACATGAACCGGCTCAATCATCCTTAATATCAATCATCCATTTTGGCGGATTATGGATTTCACCTTATCGACGCCCAAGTTCCATTGATATTACGAATGTCTGAACGACTCAACCATGAATCACGGGTTTGTTGAGAGTCACGAGCATGGAGTCTCGGTTAAGAACCACCCAAAGGGACTGTACTAGGGTTTAAACCTACCGAACATGTTCTACAAGAGGTTCCCATAATCGTCGTCCCATCTTTCGAATATTATCGGAGGAACGAATACTCGTATTCCAAAAATATTCTCAAGAGAGACTCTTATGAGTATAGTATCGCGTAACAATCGCATCAGATCTGACATCTGAACGACCTCCGCACTACGTCCTAAAAATAGGCCAAGATGGGCTTGGTAAACTATGGTCCTTGGCTTCTAAGGCACATGATTGAAGGAATAATGCCTAACCACAAATAACTTGTGTGATATTATTAATCCAACATGACCTCCACCAAGTGAATGGACTCGCAAGTCAACTTGTTAAGGAATACTCCACACAATTCGACAAGACTACGCCATTCTCCTATCCTAGAGTGCACTCGAGTTCGGGTATATAACTCATCTCACAGAGATCACCAAAGCAAACAGCAATTGTATATCAAGCAATTCAAACATTACAATCAATACAGTAATCCCAAATTGTACAAAAATATGTCATATAACAAATAAACAATATCATACAACAAGGGTGAAAAGTAGGCAAAACCACCAAGGAAGGTCTAATGTTCTTCCCCAGCAGAGTCGCCACTTTTCTGTAGCGGTGTATTCGTCGCTTTATGATTTATTGATTAAACCAAAAGCAAAGCATACAAAGAAATCGAGTCGCCACCGCACTTTTATTTATCCAAAGGAATGGCTAAAAAGCGAACAAAAGCCTAAGAAGTTTTACACATAGAAAACTAATGAAAAGGTCAGAGAATCTGGGTAAGGGGTTAATTACGCAATGGGAAGGTGTTAGGCACCCAAAACGTCCTAGGTACTCCTAGGGAGCCCTTTTCACACTTGTTGTATAAAAAAGTTTATTTGTTTATGACATATTGTGCAAACATGATTGGGAAGATGAGAAAAGAATATACAATTTATTATTTTTGTGTTTGAACGGATGAACCCGTTGCCTACGTACCTTTCCATGGAAGGTAAGGATCAAAACGCCGTAGTTCGGCTAAAAGATTTCCAAAATATGAGTGGGTTCATTTTAAACAAAAGCCCTAAGGTCTTTCGTTATCCACGGGAGAAAACTCAACCTTATACAAACAACGAGTCCACCATGTGAGAACAGCTTCAACTTGCTAGTGAGGGGTTAACCCTATAATAAGCAAGGAAGTCTTACAATTCAATCACTAAGGACAAGAAGGTGAGATTAACATCAACCAACTAGGATAAATCAAACCTATGGCTAATGTATGAAAACTTAACAAGAATGGACAAAGCCACAAAACAATTGAATGAGTTGGATTAACCAATTAGGATTTATTCACAAAAGATGGTCAAAGTATGATTAGAATTCAATTCAAAGAAGTATTATGAAATAGAGTTTGAAAAATCAAAGGCCTAAAGCCTAGGTTTCTAATTTGAAAAGAGATGATAATGTTTGCACAATATTTGTCAAAGTTTTTGAATTAACATGTGAAAAGGGAGTTTTGGAAACACACACAAAAATGGGAGGGTGAGGAAGTAAAACTTCTTAGGTGTTCACCTCTTGAAATCATATGGAAGATGATTCAAGTGTGTCCTTTGGAATGAGGCAACAATGCAAGTAAGCAAATGAACAAAGCAAGGTGATACCGGATGCCAATCAATGGACTTACACCAATCTCACAAACAAAGGTGGATACCGGATACCAATCAATGGATTTACACCAATCTCCTAAAACAAAACAATGATACCGGATGCCAATCAATGGACTTATACCAATCTCACAAACAAAGGTGGATACCGGATACCAATCAATGGATTTACACCAATCTCCTAAAACAAAAACAATGATACCAGATGCCAATCAATGGACTTATACTAGTATCACAAAACAAACACGGATACCGGATACCAATCAATGGATTTACACCAATCTCCTAAAACAAAACAATGATACCAGATGCCAATCAATGGACTTACACTAGTCTCACACCATATCATTGGAACAACTGCCAAGTAATGGACTTATGCTTGTCTCCTCCATGGACAAAGCAAAAATGCTATAAAACAAAGTTATGAAATGATATACAAATGATGATGATAAATGCATTAAGGCACACTCAAGCAACTATGCACAGATGAATCAAGTAAACAGACAATCAATTCAGTTAGCACACACTATATACAAGCAATTAGGCTCAAGCAAGGTTAGACTTTACAGTCAACTGGAATGGGGTAAGTTATGCTCTTAACCTTAACATTGAGAGTTAAGGTGAAGCAAATGAAAAGGAGATGAGGGGTGTGCCTCATAGCTTCTATCTCTGGTCAAGGAGAGCTTTGAATGATAGAAGGTGTGGGAGTTCAGAAAGTTGGAACTCTCTCCACAAGTGAATGACTCTATAGATCTTGGGTTAGTATCCACAATGCATCAACATGTTATGTGAGCAGAGGGATGACACACTGAATAGTAGGAGATGGACTACACATCTCTTTTATCTACCAATTGCCTCATAAGAGGACTTTTCCTGCTTGGCACAAAGAGTAAACAATCACAAGCATTGCCTCTTAAGGAGGACTTCAGACAGGTGCCTGGCCACATAACAGGCCAGGTCTTCCAGACTACATGAAGAAGAGAAATTATACCTAAGTGGTTAAACAACCAAGCAAAAGCAAGTTCAAAATGAACTTAAGCAACTAATGTACCTGTGGAAACATCAAACAAATCAGTATACTATACAGACAAACAACCAACAGTTAATGCAACAGACAACCAATATACAAAGGCATAAGCCACAAGTAAAGCTCAAGAGAGTCAACATCAACCTACAAAACACACATTAGTAAGCAAAAGCAAATATCAAAATGCTCTCAAGATGAGGCATCATCAATTGTGTAACTTGTATGTGTAACCTGAAACAAAACTTCAAACATGAGCAACCAACCACTAGGTCAAAGCCTAGGGTCAAAGATGGGGAAAAACTTTAAAACAGAAGCTGAAATTTGACATGATGAAACTTCAAACAATTATTGACATGATCATTCTAAGTTCAATGCAATTTTAAAGTCCAAATGTGATCAAACAAAATGAAAAATCTCAATTAAATCAAAAATGATTCACAAAAATCTGGAAATATTCATACATGTTCAAGACATATCATATGATCAGCATGCAAAAAATCAAAACAATTGATCATCATTTGATAGGGTAAACACATGGCATAAGATTAACATGCAAAGGTGTGACACAAATTGTCACACCTACTTAGAAAATTCACAAACCAGAAACCACAAATGATAAAAATGCAAACGCAACACCAAAATGTCAAGGAATGAATCTAGTTTCATCATGAAAATTTCCAGAAGCATTGGATCAACACACATTATTTCACAAAGGAAATGGCAAGCAAGGTTCAAAATGCATACACATACAAAATCCCTAAGCAAAAATAAATCCAGGCCAGGCACAACTTTGATTATCATGCTGATAAAAAAGTAGAGAGAAAAAGGAGATCATAGCAAAAATCCCCATGTCATTTGGATGATTATTTGATTTTATATGATTTTTTTAAAGATTGCAAAAAAAATGAAATGAAAATTGAATGGAAAATGAATTAATTAAATTAATATGGAATTAATTTTGAATTTGGTGATTGCCGCCTAACCTAAACGCGGCGTTTCACTAACAAAACGCCTTGGCCAATCAGCGCTCAGCATGGAGCGCTTCATGCAGCCAGTAGCGCACAAGCCCTAAGACTTTTGGCAACGGTTTCAGCGAAATCCTGGGAACAGAAAAGCGTGGTCAAACGAAACAGCAAAACCGTGGCCTAAGGCTCTGGTTCATCTTCTTCATATTTTTCCAGAAAAACAGCAAGCATCAAGAACACATCATGATCTTTTTTTTTCCAGAATCAACAATTAAGCATGGCAACATGTAGATCTAACATCATACACTAAGAATCAACATGCATTTCATCCAAAATTATCACAACATGCATGAATCGAGCAACATAAAATTTGACATGAAACTTTAAATCCATGAATCTAAGTGAATAATGCACGATTTTTAATGATTTTTAGTTCAGTATGCTCACAAGAGAGAGATCTACAAGATTCACATAATGAAATTAAGAAAAGAGAGGATCGATTTCAACACCTCTTGAAGAGCAGTTTGCAATTCCACGTGTTCCTGGCCTTGTAGTGCTTAGATCCTCTTCTAGCAAGCTTGTGGAGTGGATTGGAGGAGTTCTTGATGTCCAATCGAGCTTGAATCAACAGAATGAGGATTTCACCATTGATGACCTCTTGCTTTGAGCAGCTTCAAGATGCACGAATTGGAGTGGTTCTTGCCTGCTTCTTGATCAGTGATGATGCTAGATGATGAATGAAGCAAGAAATTGTGCTTTGATTTGAAGAAATGAGAGAAAAATTTGAGAGAAAATTGAGAGCAAAAAATTTGTAGATCTGGATTTGTGAATTGTGGTTACAGAATTCTGTTTGGTTTTGGTTTAAATAGCCTCTACTAATCACCCTCTAAACATGATTAATTAATTGGTTAAGTGAATTAGCAAAATGAGGTGTTTTGGCCAAAATTGCATTTCACCCTTATGCATGAGCATGGTGCATGAACAGTGCACGAATTTAAATGATTTTCACTTAAAAATGCATTTTAAAACCATTGGCAAATTGTAAAATATTCAAATGAATTACCAATTTTAAATTGTGAAAATTCCCTCCAAAAATCAAGATTTTTGCAAATGATCATGAAATGAGAAATGATGCAATGTAATGCAAGATTATGAAATTATAGGTCATGACAAGAATTTAGCAAAAAGAGCCACATGATTTGGAGCTATGGTTTGAAAGTTATGCACTTTTGAAGTTCAATCCACACTTGGCCATGTTTTGACATATCTCTTTAACCACAAATGAGAAATTGATGATCTTAGACTTTTTGGAAATGGGAGAGAAATATCTAAAACTTTCATGTTCAACAAAATTTCATTTGAAGCATTTTTGGTCATATAATCTTGAGGAGAAAACCTTTCCATTTTTGGCAATTTTGAATTATAGGTCACTTTCTATTTTTGGAAAGTTTTGACCTGACTTTATTTTCTTCAATGGTGATGTTTGAAATGTCAAATGATACTTGTTTGAACATGAATGAAGTATTTCTAGGCTCTTCCCACCTCCAAAATCACAGTTGACTTTGCAGTTGACTGGCTAGGGCTTCAGTTGACTGAAGAATGCCTTGATGAGATTCAAGCTTCTACCACTTGGGATTTTGATTCAAAATGAAGTCATAGCTCATATAAACTCTTGGGAATGATCATGGTGTCCAAATTCTTCAGAATGGCCACCATCTATAGCTCATTGAAATATATTGACTGCCTTGACCTGTGATTGCTTCATCTGCAAGTAACAAGGTTAGATGACATATTTTTGTACTTTTGGTTAGTAAACAAATGAAAAGCAATGATATACATATGCAAAACATGCTTGGTGATCAAGAACCACTCTCAAAAAGATAACCCACCCACAGAGAAGGAGGCAAGGTGCACAATGATCCTTGATGCAATGATATGATATGATATGATGCCCTGAGGGATCTTAGGGACAAAATTGGGGTCTTACATCTTGGATAATTGCCGGATGCTTGCAATTTATCCCCTGTGAGTTATCTTTCGTTTACCTTGTTGTTATTGGTAACAATTGTCTCTCTTTCTTTTTTGGTTGGTCACCTATTATATACCCAGTAGCTGGTATCTCTGGTGTCTCTTCCTTTTCGAGTATATTATTCACGTTCTGACGGTAATGAATAATATATCTCATTCGCTCTTTGGTTGGAATCCTTTGTTGGTTTTCCCCAGTGGAGTAAGATTCGTATTCTTTGTAGAATCGAATATCCATCCTTTAACAAGTTTGTGTTTTGGATGATGAGTGTTTTGGCATATATACCAATTCACGTTTTCGGCAGGTCACCTATTATATACCCAGTAACCGGTATCCCTGGTGCTCCTTCCATGCGAGTATATTGTCTATGTTCTGACGGTAATAGATAATATATCTCATGCGAGTATACTATCCATGTTCTGACGGTAATGGATGTTATATCTCATGCGCTCTTTGGGTTTTTTTTCCCCAACTGAGTAAGATTCGTTTTCCCGTTGTGGAGTCGAATATCCATCCTGTAAGTCGATTTGCTTTTTTCAAGCCCTCCTTTCGGATGATGAGTGTCTTGGCATATATACCAATTCACGCTTTGGTCGGTCACCTATTATATACCCAGTAACCGGTATCCCTGGTGTTCCTTCCTTTCTGCTCCCTATTATGACCTTGGTCCCCTGTGGAGTCAGATTTTTCCTGAGTTGATGTACCTTTTTCAGGTCTTTCTCAGATGTTTGGTTGATTGATATCTCTCACCCTTATACCGGTCTTAGATATTCATTCTTCCTGAGCTTGTTACCCTTATACCGGTAACACCTCATTTCTTTGTTGCTTCTCCAGGAGAGTCTCTTTGTTAGACGTTCCCCAGTGGAGTTTCCGTTGCGATTTTACCCTTTTGTTGTATTGGCGTTTTCCCCAATATATGCAATTTTCCCCGGCAGGGAGGTTCTGTGTGAATCTTTCCCCAGTCCGAGTCCGGATTTTCATCCGAAGTATCCTTCGTGGATAGTTTGAGTCAGCTTGAGTCTTTCCAATGGATGTGTCTTCCTTTGGAATTCTTCTTTTCCCTGCGTGAGTCCTTTACTCCCGAGTGAGGTCTCTAGTCCAGTCGTGTCTTGTTCGCGTCGCGTTGGTTTCCCCTAATTCAAAGTCATGTCCTGCTCACGCATTCTTTTTCTTTTTCTTATCCCCATGAGAGTCTTGTTAGAGTCTCTGTTCCTGGTGAATGTATTACTCCGATGGATCGTCTTTCCTTTGTGGGCCTATTGTAGCACCTCAAATTTGCACCTATCATTGTACATACATTCTCATATTAGGTCATAACATAACATGGTCCACTGCATAGCATTGCATTGTCCCAGTTGCCTCAAGTGCAAGCCAATCAAGAAATTAGGTCAAACTGGTCAGGAGATCAGTCAGTCAAGCAAGCAAGCACAATTCTCAAGGAGCCAAGGCCCTAGGGTTGGTCCAACATGTTCATATGACTTGGGGATCCATTTGAAGTGTTTTGGTCAAGGATTGGATGTTCAGAAGTCATCATTCAATGCACAGTCAGTCAGAAACCCTAAAAGTCAACTGTTGGTCAACTGTCCATTTAATCAGTGATTTGATGATGGAAATTGGTTTGAGAGGTCTCATTCATGTCCATATAGTCCTCATATATCATGTCAAACACCATCATGGAAGAATTTGAAGCAAAATCAGAAATTTCCAAAAATGGAAACTGGACCTGTAACTGAAACTTACCAAAAATGGAAAGTCTTGATCCTCAAACTTACATCATGATACAAGCTTCAAATGAATTTTTGCCCAACATGAAAGTTGAAGATCTTGTTCTCCCATTTCCAAAAAGTCCAAGAACACTCAATTCCCATGTATGGTTGGCAAGTTATGATCGAATCGTTTTCAGAAATTCTTGAACTTCAAAAGGCCATATCTCTCAAACCATTTGGCCAATTTGGGTGGGTTTTTTTCCTACAAGTCACATTTGACCTCATCTTTCCAAATATGTCATCCTCATGCACCAAAACATCACCATGCAAAATGGCCTTTTTGAACTTGCCTTAATTATTTTCAAGTGAGTTGAATTTTGACTTTTCAACATAATCATTTTTTAACCATTTGGCCAATTGGAATAGTTCAGAAATGTGGTTTTGGTCATGTTACAAAGTCAAATTCGTGCAAGTACATACACCCATGCCAAGTTGCTTGAAAATTGAAAGAAAGTACATTTTTTACCAACTCCTTTCCATGTTTTCATGAAGCTTGCTTTGTACCAGAAAACAGCAGATATATGGATCATTTTCTGTCATTGTAAACCCTAGTTGCAGCCATCTAACTCAGAAAATCTCACTCTCTCTAAAATTCACTTTTGGCCATTTTCCAAAATTCTTCATAATCCTTCAAAGAGCACGACCTAGCTAGGGTTTTTCCACCATCCAAGCATCATTTCATGCACATTTCCACCATCATCCTTCAGCTGTAAGAAGCTTATACCCGACTGTTCTTTCCAAGCATCATCCATGGCAAAGTTTGGTTAAAGCTATTTCAAGCGTTTTCAAGGCGAACCATCTTCATCATTCATCATCTGGAGGGTTATAGGTCATCTGTTTCGAGCTTGCATCATCAAACAACAACTGTTTCTCCACTTTCTTCAAAACTTGGTAAGAATTCGAACTCAACCTTTGATGAAATTACATGATGCATCTTGTAGATCTTTTCACTGTGAGTGTCATGAACTTTAAACCGATTGAAACCGTGCCAAAATGAGAGAGAACGAGGGTTTTGAAGTTTCTTGTTCACGTATAAATTTGATCGATTCTTGGTGTTGTTGTTGTTTTTAAACAAATCGCATATTGATTCGTGTTAAGTAATGGTGGATCTTCATGAATGTGTGAATAATTTTTAATTCTGGAACTATTTGAATTTCCTGGAAATTTCGTGCATGAAGATCATGAGGATCTTCATGCTGTTCATGAAACTGCCTTTTTTCCTGCGGATTTAGCCGCAGCCTTCATAACGCTGCACATTACCTGCGGATTCACGTGCGGCCTTCATAGCCAGCTGCGCATTTTGCTGCGGATTTCTGGATTAGGGTTTGTATGGACTGCGCCTTTGTTCCATTTGAAACCGACCAATAGAAACATTTCGTTTCCTTTGCCAAAACGACCGCGTTTTGTTTAAGTGGCCTGGGAATTACAAGTTTGCCACTCGTGGCACATGGCTTATTAAATTATATTGTATTTTCCATTTTTAATTTCATTTGTGATCTTCATCTTGTAAAAATCATAACTTATTCATTTCAAATCCAATTTTCATGGGAATTTTTGTGTTGTGTTCATCATGATCTCTACTTTTTTATCACATTTTTTCCAGAATTTTGTGATCAATGGATTTTAATTGGTATGAGGGTTTGTGACATGTATGCATATTTTGTACACTTTGCCAAAACATTTGTGAAATGATGTTACTTTATCCAATGGCTCCCAAATTTTTTGTGCTTAAACTAGACACACTCATGGTGATTTTGGTGTAGAGTTTATGAATTTATCATTGCTGGTTTGTGAGTTATGATTTTTTGAATTAGGGTGTGACAATTTGTGTCACACCATTGATGTCCAACTTCATGATTTTCATTACCATGCTTCTTGAACTCAAATTGGTTTGAATTTTTGCATGAATGTACTCTTGTATGTCTAGTTTACATGTGAATTTTCTTGGAATTATTTGTGGCATTTCCTAATTGTTTGAGATTTTCTCCCCTGTTTAGTCATATGTTGACTTTTGGTGACACATGTTGCCATTTCATTTGTGAAATTCTCATACTTTATTAGATGGACTTGAAATTTTACATGAGATAACTAGACATCCTCATCTTTGCCATGGTTTTAGTCCCATTCATTTATCATACACCATCTCTGACTTATGATTTTTCTAAGTTGATGCATGTCTGGTTGACTTCTTTGAGCATGTTCAAAATTGCTTTGACTTTCTGATTTTCATTGACTGCCTTCCACTTGTCCAAATGAGATGAAATTTGACATGCTTACCATGCTGTGGGTTGTGATTGGTCATGATTTATTTGGTGATTTTTGGAAATGTTTAAGATTGCTTTTGAGTTAAGTCTTGCTGTTGACTTCTTTGAGCTTCTAAATGCCATGTTTTGACCTAAATTGTTCATGAAATGATGATAGTGATTGATATGAATGTGAACCCAATTGGTTGTGTTTCTTGATTGTTTGAACATGATTTTGGATGCTTACCACTTGCTGTTTTGACTTTTTCATTCCTTTTTGACCCTAGGCTTGCCCTAGTGGTCCTGTTACTCACCTTTGAGCTTATGTTTTCAGGTTGACCAACAAATGACCAATGGGACCAATTCTTTTTGATTGAGCTTGCTTAAATATCATGGTCTAACTTGTTTGTTTTGTAGGTTGCTTGGCTCAAGCCTTAAGCCCTGTGCCCTGCACATTCACTTGCTTATGATTAACTGCTGTTTTGGAGTTGCATACTAACATCTGCTTGACCATTTCAGGTGCTTTTAGTTGCTCAGTTCCTTGTGAACTTTTGCTTTGCTTTGCTTATTAAGCAATTTGCATTGAGGTATATTTCTAATCTTCATGTAGTCTGGAAGACCTGGCCTGTTATTTGGCCAGGCAACTGTCTGAAGTCCTCCTTAAGAGGGAATGTTTGTGACTGTTTACATTTGTCCTTGTATAGAGTCAAAGACCTCCTAAGTGAAGAGGCAATTGGCAGAACCCAAGGGATAAGCAACCTATCCCCTGCTATTCTGTGTGTCATCTGTTTTGCTCACACCACTGTGTTGATGCATTGCAGATACAAACCCAAGATCTTGTACAATTGTACAGTTGAGTCAGTTTCAAATGTGTAGAAGGGTTCCCATTTTCTGAACCCACACATTCTTGTCTTAAGCTCTCCCACGCCAGGGATAAGAGCTGTGAAGTCTTATCTTCACTCACCTTTCATCTGCTTCACCTTAGCCCCTCAATGGCAAGGTTAAGAGCAACATTCACCCATTTCCAGAGGTTTGTTTGTTAAGGTTGATATGACCCCTCGACTAAAACCTAACCCTTGTTTGAGCCACTTGCTTGTGTATAGTGTGTGCTATCTGTGCTTGTATGTTTGTTTGACTTGCTTCCTGTGCAAGTTAGGGTTAGTTTAGACTTGCTTCCTGTGCAAGTTAGGTTTTGCTTGGCTTGCTTCCTGTGCAAGTCAAGTGTGTGTGTGGCTTGCTTCCTGTGCAAGTCATGATTAGGATAGGTTGGCCCTTGTGCCAGTTAGCTAGAAACCTTAACTTAGGGATGATTTGCATGATAACATCTAGGCTCGAGTCGTAGTCTCCCTAGTGTTGTGTCTCCCTCTGTTATCTGGTTAGGCTAGTCCTTTATCCCTCCGTAGGGGAACTACGTCGCCCTGATCCTCATACCAGATGAGGTACGTAGGCAGGAGATGAGCTGATCTCTCCGGGCGCCTGTGTCTTTGTTTTGTTCTGTTGTGTGCTTGGAAGCTGATGTAAGTCCATCGAGTGGCATTTGGGTTCCAGTGTGCGTGTGTTTGGTTCGGATGCTGATGTAAGTCCAGTGATTGGCGTTCAGGCTCCATGTTTGCCTTCTTGAGTGCGTTTTGGTTCGGATGCTGATGTAAGTCCAGTGATTGGCATTCAGGCTCCATGTTTGCCTTTGCCTGCTTTTGTTTGTGTGCGTGTCAGCCGAGCTACGAATGCTCTGATTCTTCTTCGTCCAAGAAGATACGTATGCATAGGATGCGATATCCTAGCGAGCATGTGTCGTTTCCCCAGTCCGAACTACTTCGACTCTGATGTCTATGCCTGATAGACTAAGTAGGCCCGGGATACGATATCCTGCCGAGTCAGTTTCAGTCTTGTTTTCTTGTGTCTCTTACAGCCAGTGTGTGTGTGTGTTTGAGCAGTGTTTTAGCAACCAATATTCCTTCCTATTGTGCGTGGATCCCGTCGAGTACGACGAATGCGTAGGGGTGCTAATACCTTCCCTTCGCATAACCGACTCCCGAACCCATTCTCTTTGGTCGCGAGACCATGTTCTTTCCTAGGTTTACTCTGAGCGTTTCCTTTCCCTCTTTTGGGATAAATAACGCACGGTGGCGGCTCTGTTGTTTCTTCTTATCCCGCCGGTTTTTCGCGTAATACGAGACCTATTCCCCGCAGAGTTTGTCTTTTGCATGCATACATTTGCATCATGAGGTCTCTTAGGGACCAAAATTCATCTCATTACTGTTATTTAAGCCCATTCTACCGCGTCGAGATGAAGATTTCTAAACTTCACTTCTCCGGCTAGAATGACCTTAAATAGGGGCATCTGTAAGACCCCAATTTTGTCCCTAAGATCCCTCATGGCATCATATCATATCATTACATTGCCTCAAGGATCATTGTGCACCTTGCTTGCTTCCCTATGGGTGGGTTATCTTTTTGAGAGTGCCTCTTGATCACCAAGCATGTTTGCATTTGTATATCATTGCTTTTCCTTTTATCACTAACCAAAAGTACAAAAATATGTCATCTAACCTTTGTCTTGCAGATGAAGCAATCAACAGTCAAAGCAGTTAAAGGCAGTCATTGAGCAATAGATGGTGGGCATTCTTAAGAATTTGGACCCCACATTTACCCACAAGAGTTCTGTCATACCCCAAAATTTGCCCATTAATATTTCAAGACATTTTTCAGGGCACTCCGACTCATTTTTTATGACACTGATCTTAAAGGAACAAAGGCCTAGCTCACGAGTGGCCCAATCCAGAAAATGGCCCAAACTGGCCTGCTCGCTAGGCGAGCAAATCCTTCGCCTAGCGAACGTTCGCTACACGCTCGCCTAGCGAAGCTGGCAGATAACAGAAAATTCTGGGCTTCATTCTGAGCCCATTAGGTCATCACGATCACTATAAATACAGACACTTCAGTCACGAAAATGGACAGAGGAGGAGGGAAGGAAACCCTGGTATAGAAACCCTGCCGGCCCAGAGAATTCAGAGTAAAGGAACCCTGAAGGCAGCTCATCCGCTTCGAAGCGACCGCCGCCCAACTCAATCCGATACCTAGAGTGATCAGTCCCTTTTTGCAACTGCAAACAGGTTTGCGCATCATTACTGTTTTATACTTCCAATCGGTAATCTTTACATACATAATGCATCATGATTAAATTTTTGGATATGTATTTTAACTTCACATGTGGATTTAAATATGCCTGAATATCCTGAATGTTCGTCCATGCTATTCCTGTAATTAAATGCCATAAGGTTCAAGGTTCCGGAGATGGTGCTGTTGTCAAACTCAAAACCCGTAGCCGCTCGCTAGCACATCGCTAAGCGAGCCTGTAGCGAGTACTCGCTAAGCCTTCGCTAGGCGAGGCAGGGGCGAACGTAGCAGTGGCTGTTTTTTCTTTTTTTGGTTTTGTCTTATGTTTGTCTTATTATAATCACGCATTATTTGGCCATGTAACTGCTGTGTTTATTCCGTGGTGCAATTTTCAATTGCACCTTATCTCGGTGTTCTAACCCGTGTGCTGAATTGTGTAAAGGCTTACATATTCCCGAAGAGACGGCCGGCTAGGTATTCCACTTTATTTGTGGGATACCCTTATGGAGATGGATTCTGAATTACTTAATTTTAATATGGAGATAAATCCTAAATTATCTAGCCGATTTTAATGTATTTATTCCATCGACTTTAATGTGGACCTAATTACTTAATCGATTACGGCCATCTAATTAATTGTAAAACTTTGTCTTTAAATATGTGATCTTGGACCTCTCTTTGCTGCCCTACGGTATTACGGTATAACGGTCGTGTCCCGCGAATGTGGGGATACACTTAGCAAAGACCCTTCGGTTAAATCATCATAAAATAAATCATGGTCCCTCGGATGTTGCCTTCGAAAATACGATTTTGTCCCTCGATGACCCTTCGGTGTAGCCTACAATTAAATGATGATCGTCCCTTCGAATGCTAAGGTATCCTTACAACTGTTGCCTTCAATGACCTATCGATGACCCTACAATGACCCTCTTACATCCAAAGGATAAAACTACTTACTTCTCAATAGTAAGGACAGTTTTACCCTCATAAGGATAGGAAATGCCCATAACGACCTTAGGAAGGTATAACTCTCAATTATTGGATCATAACCTAAAACATTTTCCACCCCTCACACTTTGCAAGTCCTAGAAAATCACCACTTGGTATACATTCATACTAGAATCATTACCAAGTTATATTTTTCTAAACTGTTTTTTTCAAAATCAAACGAGATAAATACTTTGTATACATTCATACGAGAATCATTACAAAGTTAAACTCTCTTTTCGAAACATTTTTAAACAATTCACCAACACTTTTCAGACAAAAATATAAGTGATCCAGCAATTAAGAGCCCATGGATAACCATGGATACAAAGGGTGCTAATACCTTCCCTTTGTATAATGTACCTCCCGAACCCAAAATCTATTGAGGTCTTTCCTGTTCTTTTCCACCTTTCCTTATTGGATAAAAGGAAAGTCGGTGGCGACTCTTGCTATCCGCGACATTGCGATAAAAAGCAAAATACCCCAAGTCAGTTCACCGTATGACAGAACTGGCGACTCTGCTGGGGATCTTTAAAAAGAGAGGTTACCTTAAAAACAAGATCACTTATTCAAATTGCTTGATTTACTTTTAAGGGATTGCTTGGATATTTTATGCTTGAGTGAAAGATCCTACACCCGGATCTAGTGTACCTTAGGTAAGTAGCAAGAGATCATCGCGACTATCCGGCGTATACTAGAATGGTCAAAATGATGGCTACGGTTAATGTGACACTTTGGATGTCCTGATGTTCCTCATGTTTACTTGAGGAAAAATTTGGCTTCCGCGTGGTGTCATCAAAGCATTAACCAGACCTTTAGAACCCTAATTGACTCATCCTGGCCATTAGAAAGTAGTGAGATAACTGACTTCGGTTCCGACTAGGGTTGGTTGAGACTCGATACTACACTCCTTGAGATTGGACTTTAGGGAAGCTTCGGTCAACCACTTGGTGTTGCACTGAAGTGGACTTGAAGGAAGGTCAATGATTGGAGATCCTTTTAGAACCCGGTTACTATTCTAGGACAGGTTGAACCAACCAAACTTCAGTAGGGAGGGTACTTACCTATGGAACTCATGCAAGCCTTAAAACTTAGGAGTGATTGTTGTGTGATTTGCTTGTGTTTGTTTACATAACATCATAACATAATAACATCATAACATCATAATATCATGACATTATAACCATTTCAAGGACTTAGGGATTTAACTTTGCTCTATTTTGTAAAGCTATGGCTCCCAGGAAGACCATCCGGATTAATCTTGTAGCAATCTCTCCTCAACTCAAGAACTTAGTGTCAGAACTTTCCGATCATGCGCAGTTCATCAAGAGACATGGTTCTCTTCTCAATTTAGTTACCACTGGGTTCAAAGAAGATATGATGAGAGTTTTATTCCAGTTCTTCGACCCTAAACATCATTGCTTCACATTCCCAGATTATCAGTTGGTACCCACATTGGAAGAATTCTCCAGACTGCTTGGGATACCTATCCTTGATCAACTACCGTTCAGTGGTTTAGAAAAGGTTCCGAAGTCTGAAGAAGTTGCCGCAGCTTTACACATGACGAAGTCCGACATTGAAGCTAATTGGGTAACAAGGAGTGGAGTTAAGGGTTTACTTGCCAAATTCCTGACAAATAAGGCCCGAGGATTCTTAAAAGTTATGAATGTCCGTGCTTTCGAAGACATCCTGGCATTGCTAATCTATGGCTTGGTGTTATTCCCTAATCCAGACCAATTCATAGACATGAATGCTATTAAGATATTTCTCACTCATTACCCTGTACCTACCTTGCTGGGAGACATTTTGCATTCCCTCCACACTCGTACCATGAAGAAGCAAGGGACTCTCATGTGCTGCATACCTTTGTTGTCTAGGTGGTTTATTTCGCACCTTCCTCAATCGGTCTTGAAGAACGAGCAGAATTTGAAATGGTCTCAAAGGATAATGTCGCTCTCCCACCCAGACATCTGTTGGTGTCCTCAGTTCAAGGAAAATGTTACCATCATTGACCGTTGTGGCGAGTTCCCTAATGTACCACTCCTAGGAATAAGAGGAGGTATTACTTATAATCCTGCTTTAGCTCTGCGACAGTTTGGTTGTGCTCGAAGAGATGGTCCACATGAAATGATCATTGAAGGCATTGTGTTCGACTATGACAACGATTCCCAAGGCCTCCGTCAAAGATTTGTACGAGCTTCGGGCATGGTGAAGAGAGGTACGTTAGGACAGAAAAATTCTATTCCTATGGAACCTTATCAAGATGGGTACGCGCCAGAGCTCGTGAACTTGTCATGCCATATCTTGCAATCGGACCTCAGATTGTCGAACCTGAAGCTGAAGGAGGTGCTCCTCAGATCATTCCTTATCCAGATATGCCTACCAATGTTGAGGAACCAAAGAGATCCTGGATCTAGTTGAGAGAAGAAAGGGATACTTTCGAGACTCAGTTCGTCGCAGAAAGGAAGAAAGTGTTAGAACTTACCAGTCAGCTTAATGAGGAACGAAGACTCAATGCGTATCTTCGCCCAAAAAGAAGCCGCCCCTGGGAGACTTGAGCTTTCATTGTATTTTTATTATTATTCCTTTTGTAATGAACATTGGTCAAAGAAATTAGCAATAAACATTTCTCTCTTGTTGGTGATTTACGCAAAGTTAAATTCCAAAAGTCCTTGAAAACATTTCATACATTGCATAGCATAACATAACACTGCATAACAGGTATTCTACAAGTTCAATGTTCTCACGGTTTTCCTCCAAACAGAAAAATGGACCTCGAACAAACTGTCAAAGATCTCCATGCTCAGAATGCTCAACTCCAGGAGATGATCTTGAACTTATCCAAGGGGCAGGAGGAACTGAAGGCTCTCTTGCTCGAGAAGAAAAAAGATAAGAAACCTGTGAGTTACATTAACCCGGGAAGAAGACTTAAGGGACAGGCTGCAGGAGTCAAGATTAGACTTCCAAAGGATCAAGAAGAGGAAACAGAAAATGATTCGGAAGATGAGAATGCTAACCCTTTCAGCCAGGAGGATGACGATGAAGATTATGAGAATGAGCAGTACTCTCCAAAGGGTGATAAGTATAAATTGCTGGAAGAACGTATGCTAGCTATGGAGGGTCAAAAGACGCCCAGTCTGGATTTCGAAAGCTTGGGTCTAGTCTCTGATGTGGTCATTCCTCGCAAATTCAAGATCCCCACTTTCACTAAGTACGATGGGGCATCTTGTCCTCAGATGCATCTGAAAGCTTATGTGAGAAAGATTCAGCCGTATACCGCTGATAGGAAACTATGGATCCATTTCTTCCAAGAGAGTCTGTCTGGCACACAGTTGGAATGGTATTATCAGCTCGAGAGCTCTAACATCCACACCTGGACTGATTTAGCGACAGCTTTCTACAAGCACTACCAATACAATTCTGAATTGGCGCCTACTCGGCTACAGTTGCAGAATATGACTATGGACTCTAAAGAAAGCTTCAAAGAATATGCTCAAAAATGGAGAGATTTGGCTGGCAGAGTCAAACCCCCCATGACTGATCGAGAATTAGTGGACATGTTCATGAGCACACTGACTGGCCCATTTTACAGCCATCTATTGAGAAGTTCCTCATCGGGTTTCACTGAACTTATATTGACAGGTGAGCATGTGGAACACGGCATTCGAAATGGAAAGATACAGGCGGCTACCTCTGATCCTCCGGAGACTCCTAATGTCATCACTGCCCCCCTGCCTAATCATGACGAGACTGTCAATGCTGTGGAAGATGCTGATAGCGATTGAAACCTGGATAGCTGGATTTTCCCAACAATTGGTGACGGACTCAATAATTGGAAGGCTGAAGACACTATCCCGATTTCCTTTAGGCAGGAGTAATTGCTATTGTCTGTTTTAGTGTTGCAATTTTTTAGTTTTTATAATTGAACTTCTTAAAGCATTGTGTCTATGCCCGGGGCACAATAGCTAATTTGTCAAGGGTTTTGTCATTTTCATAAGCATATTCATATTCAATAAATCAATGGGCTTTTTGCATTCAAATATTGCGCTCTTTATCTTTCCTGTCATCTTTTAAACAAGCTATGTTTTCTTGCACACACTCACGTAACAAATTGCAGATCCATAGCCACTCTGGATCCTGTTGATAATAATTCTGCTACTGTTCATTATGACTTTGAAAATCCGATCTACCAAGCCGAGGATGGAAGCGAGGAAGATTGTGAAGTCCCTGGAGAACTTGCCAGACTACTGCAAGAAGAAAAGACTATACAACCGCATGAGGAATCAATTGAAATTGTAAATCTGGGTACTGAAATAGACAAGAAAGAAGTCAGGGGTTTCTTGGGACACTTGAATTACATTGCCCGATTCATCCCACACTTGACTGCTACCTGCAAACCCATCTTCAAATTACTGAGAAAAAATCAAGAGATGGTATGGAATGATGAATGCCAAGAAGCTTTTGACAAAATCAAGAAGTATCTCCAAGAACCTCCAATTCTGATGCTACCAGTTGGAGGAAGACCTTTAATCATGTATTTGACCGTGTTAGAAAATTCAATGGGGTGTGTGTTGGGACAACATGACGAGTCTGGCCGAAAAGAGCATGCCATATACTACCTTAGCAAAAAGTTTACCGACTGTGAAACAAGATACTCACTGCTCGAGAGAACTTGCTGTGCTTTGGCTTGGGCTGCTCGCCGACTAAGACAGTATATGTTGAATCATACCACTTTGTTGATTTCTAAGATGGATCCCATCAAATACATATTTGAGAAACCTGCCCTCTCCGGGAGAATAGCGAGATGGCAGATGATTTTAACAGAGTATGATGTCCAATATACTACCCAGAAAGCAATCAAAGGAAGCGTGCTAGCCGATCATTTGGCTCATCAAGCAGTGGATGATTACCAATCTATGAATTTTGAGTTCCCAGATGAGGATGTCATGCTTGTTACTGATTATGAAGAACCGGGACCGGATGAAGGACCCGAACCGGGATCCCGATGGACTATGGTTTTCGACGGATCTTCTAATGCGTTGGGTAATGGCGTTGGTGTTGTAATTATTTCTCCCAAGGGTTGCCATACGCCTTTCACTGCTAGACTATGTTTCGACTGTACCAACAATATGGCCGAGTATGAAGCATGTATTTTGGGACTCAGAGCTGCTCTAGACCTGAGAATCAAGTTTTTAAGCGTATACGGAGACTTAGCCTTAGTAATCAGTCAGATCAAAGGAGAATGGGACACTAAACATCCGAATCTCATCCCTTATCGAGAGTGGGTGTTAACATTAATCCCATACTTCGAAGAGATTACATTCGAACACATTCCACGAGAAGAGAATCAGTTGGCAGACGCATTGGCTACCATGTCATCTATGTTCAGAGTCAGATGGGGCAGCGAAGCTCCCATGATCACCATTGAACGGTTAGATGAACCAGCGTATTGTTATGAACTTAACGCTGATAGAGTAGAGGAGAAACCTTGGTTCCACGAAGTAAAAAGATATTTAGAAACTCAGGAATACCCTGAAGAGGCATCTATCAATGACAGAAAATTTCTGAGGAAGTTCTCCGCTAAATTCTTTTTGAGTAATGGATTATTATACAAACGTAATCATGATTCAACTTTGCTTCGCTGTGTGGATAAAAAAGAAGCAGAAAGGATTATGGAAGACATGCATGACGGTATTTTCGGGACCCATTCTAGTGGACATACAATGGCCAAGAAGATTCTGAGATCAGGGTATTATTGGTCTACCATGGAAACTGATTGCCACCATCACTCCAGAACCTGTCACAAGTGCCAGATCTATGCGGACAAAGTACATGTGCCTCCTGCTCCATTGAACGTGTTGACAACACCTTGGCCCTTTGCAATGTGGGGCATTGATATGATTGGAGAGATTAAACCTACTGCCTCCAATGGACATCGTTTCATCCTTGTTGCTATTGATTACTTTACGAAATGGGTAGAGGCAGCCTCATTCGCTTCTGTCACCAAGAATGTGGTGGCACGATTCATTAAGAATAATCTCATCTGTCGATACGGCATTCCGGAAAGAATTATCACTGACAATGGTACTAATTTGAACAACAAGATGATTACTGAACTCTGCACGCAGTTCATCATGAAACACCATAATTCTTCTGCGTACCGGCCAAAGATGAACGGTGCCGTGGAAGCTGCTAATAAGAATATCAAGAAGATCATACAAAAGATGACAGTAACGTACAAAGACTGGCATGAGATGTTACCGTTTGCTCTTCACGGTTATCGCACTTCAGTACGCACTTCGACAGGAGCAACTCCTTTCTCTTTAGTCTACGGAATGGAAGCCGTTTTACCAGTGGAAGTTCAGATTCCCTCTCTAAGAATCATGAAAGAGGCGGGCTTAGATGAAGAGGAATGGATTCAGACTCGACTCGATCAGATAAACTTGATTGATGAGAAGAGACTTGCGGCTGTTTGTCATGGACAGATATATCAGAAGCGCATGACCCAGGCATTTAACAAAAGAGTCAAGAGACAGGTGTATCAAATTGGCGACTTGGTGGTAAAGCGCATCACTCTACCACAAGGTGATCCCAGAGGCAAATGGATTCCCACGTACGAAGGGCCGTTTGTAGTTAAGAAGGTATTCTCTGGTGGAGCCATGATACTAGCTACAATGGACGGCGAAGACTTCCCGCATCCCGTGAACGCAGACATAGTCAAAAAATACTACGCATAAAAGAGACCTGCTAGGTCGACGTACCTAGGCAAAAGTAAGGGCATCCCGGCGAACCAAAAAGGTTCGGGCAAAAATTAGGGATAAACATAAAAAATATGCACCCGGCAAGTCGAAAACCTGAAGAGGCGGCTTGGGCACAAAAGGGTATCCTGGTGGACTGAAAACCTGAAAGGGCGGTCCAGGCAAAAATTAGGGATTAAAAGCGTATGACTATGTCCCGTTCTCAGACAGCTTTATCCAAGTTCAAGGGACTGAACAAGCCAATCAATTCTATCCGACAGCAGGAGATGAGACGCTTGAAGACATAATGACAGTAGTAGAATTAAAATCAACAGGGCTCTTCCTTCATAGCTTTTCTTTATGTCCTCGACAATTTCCTCTTACTAGGATTTCTGTCTCCGTGTATACAAATTGCCTGTTTATAGGCCCTCTTTCGAAATCAATATAATTTTAGTTTCAAAAAAATGCTTTTGTTTTACTTTCTCTGTTTTGTTTGCATAAGCGTCCATTGATTTAATTCGAATTAATATATGCATTTGGATATGATCGATGTTTACCAAAAATGCGTGCATAAAATAGAAATAGCGATTACTACTAGACTTCAGGATCGAGGAGAAGGTCTAATCATGCTTTCCAATGAATCCGTTGCTAATCCTATCCTAGTCATTCCCAGAAGAGAGTGGCATTACTAGACAAATGGGTCATCTCTTCCACCCCCAGCCAGGCTTCTGTTGAACATTTCTACCATCAGACAGAAATCAAGCATCCCCAGCTAAGAAAGGGTCATCGATACCAGTATCTCCCAACCAGAAGATTGAGATTTGTTTTCCCCAGTAGAGTCCTCTGGAAGAACTTTTCAGATGCATAATTCATTCATTACATCATTTCACAGCATACGCATGCATACATCGTTCGCAGTTATTTTCGAAAGCATAAAACATCTCATGCATCATGACATGGCATGAAGCTAACTTTATTTTTCAGGTTAATTATTCCCCTGATACAGTCAAAACAAAGGTCCATTCAGACGGACATCCTCATCAATTACGTTCAGGATTCAACTACATCTTTCAGATATACTCCATGTCAACATTCATTCTGACATCCTCCTAACGATGGCATCTATAAGCCCATCCCAGACATTTATTGCAAATACAACATATACAAATACTATCAGATATAGCCTAGCGTACGGTTCATTCTGATTCAGCTCAACATATGACTCTTTCAACTCAGATGCGATCTAACGGACGATCCATTCCGACCTTCAACAACTCCAATACGGTCTAGCATACGACCCATTTGGACCTTCAAGGCCTCAAATGCTACCTAGCGTACGGTACATTCTGAAGTGTAGTCTGGCGTATGACTACCCCCTTCATCATCAGGTACAGCCTAACGGACGGCTCAGTCTACAACTCAGATACAATCTAGCATACGATCCATTCTGATCCTTCACCCCTAGTAACGATACAGCCTAATGGACGGCTCGTTCCGCAACTCAGATACGATCTAGCGTACGATCCATTCTGATCCTTTATCCCCAGCAGTGTATGACTCATTCGGATTCTTATCTCATGTTGATTCGGCACAACATATTACTCCTCCAACAATACGGTCTAGCGTACGACCCATTCGGATCTTCATTCCTCAGATACTACCTAGCGTACGGTACATCCCGAGGTGTAGTCTAGCGTACGACTACTTTTCGTCAGATACAGCCTAACAGACGGCCCATTCTGCAACTCAGATACGATCTAGCGTATGATCCATTCTGATATGTTATCCCCAGCGGCGTATGACCCATTCTAACTCCCCAGTGAAGTCGACGGCCTAATGAATGACTCACTATACGGTCTAGCGTATGACCCAGCGACACCCATGACTTCAGATATCTTCTAACGTACGACGTACTCTGAAGCTCTCATCATCAAACTTCCTAGATGGCATCTTTAAACCCATTTCCACCAAGACTAACTAATTGACAAGTGCAAATTTTTGGGGCATCCTAAGTGTTCAATAATCTTCCACCTCCAGACCACGAATGGCGTACATACCATTCTGACTCTCTCGGTTCAAGAATATTGAACAGGGGCAGCTGTCATACCCCAAAATTTGCCCATTAATATTTCAAGACATTTTTCAGGGCACTCCGACTCATTTTTTATGACACTGATCTTAAAGGAACAAAGGCCCAGCTCACGAGTGGCCCAATCCAGAAAATGGCCCAAACTGGCCTGCTCGCTAGGCGAGCAAATCCTTCGCCTAGCGAACGTTCGCTACACGCTCGCCTAGCGAAGCTGGCAGATATCAGAAAATTCTGGGCTTCATTCTGAGCCCATTAGGTCATCACGATAACTATAAATACAGACACTTCAGTCACGAAAATGGACAGAGGAGGAGGGAAGGAAACCCTGGCATAGAAACCCTGCCGGCCCAGAGAATTCAGAGTAAAGGAACCCTGAAGGCAGCTCATCCGCTTCGAAGCGACCGCCGCCCAACTCAATCCGATACCTAGAGTGATCAGTCCCTTTTTGCAACTGCAAACAGGTTTGCGCATCATTACTGTTTTATGCTTCCAATCGGTAATCTTTACATACATAATGCATCATGATTAAATTTTTGGATATGTATTTTAACTTCACATGTGAATTTAAATATGCTTGAATATCCTGAATGTTCGTCCATGCTATTCCTGTAATTAAATGCCATAAGGTTCAAGGTTCCGGAGATGGTGCTGTTGTCAAACTCAAAACCCGTAGCCGCTCGCTAGCACATCGCTAAGCGAGCCTGTAGCGAGTACTCGCTAAGCCTTCGCTAGGCGAGGCAGGGGCGAACGTAGGAGTGGCTGTTTTTTCTTTTTTTGGTTTTGTCTTATGTTTGTCTTATTATAATCACGCATTATTTGGCCATGTAACTGCTGTGTTTATTCTGTGGTGCAATTTTCAATTGCACCTTATCTCGGTGTTCTAACCCGTGTGCTGAATTGTGTAAAGGCTTACATATTCCCGAAGAGACGGCCGGCTAGGTATTCCACTTTATTTGTGGGATACCCTTATGGAGATGGATTCTGAATTACTTAATTTTAATGTGGAGATAAATCCTAAATTATCTAGCCGATTTTAATGTATTGATTCCATCGACTTTAATGTGGACCTAATTACTTAATCGATTACGGCCATCTAATTAATTGTAAAACTTTGTCTTTAAATATGTGATCTTGGACCTCTCTTTGCTGCCCTACGGTATTACGGTATAACGGTCGTGTCCCGCGAATGTGGGGATACACTTAGCAAAGACCCTTCGGTTAAATCATCATAAAATAAATCATGGTCCCTCGGATGTTGCCTTCGAAAATACGATTTTGTCCCTCGATGACCCTTCGGTGTAGCCTACAATTAAATGATGATCGTCCCTTTGAATGCTAAGGTATCCTTACAACTGTTGCCTTCAATGACCTATCGATGACCCTACAATGACCCTCTTACATCCAAAGGATAAAACTACTTACTTCTCAATAGTAAGGACAGTTTTACCCTCATAAGGATAGGAAATGCCCATAACGACCTTAGGAAGGTATAACTCTCAATTATTGGATCATAACCTAAAACATTTTCCACCCCTCACACTTTGCAAGTCCTAGAAAATCACCACTTGGTATACATTCATACTAGAATCATTACCAAGTTATATTTTTCTAAACTGTTTTTTTCAAAATCAAACGAGATAAATACTTTGTATACATTCATACGAGAATCATTACAAAGTTAAACTCTCTTTTCGAAACATTTTTAAACAATTCACCAACACTTTTCAGACAAAAATATAAGTGATCCAGCAATTAAGAGCCCATGGATAACCATGGATACAAAGGGTGCTAATACCTTCCCTTTGTATAATGTACCTCCCGAACCCAAAATCTATTGAGGTCTTTCCTGTTCTTTTCCACCTTTCCTTATTGGATAAAAGGAAAGTCGGTGGCGACTCTTGCTATCCGCGACATTGCGATAAAAAGAAAAATACCCCAAGTCAGTTCACCGTATGACAAGTTCATATGAGCTATGTTGTTATTTTGAAGCAAAATCCCAAGTGGTAGAGGCTTGAAACTCATCAGAACATTCTCCAGTCATCTGAAGACCTAGAAAGTCAACTGCCAAGTCAATTGTGGATTTGGAGGTGGGAAGTGATTAGAAATACTTCATTCATGTTCAAACAAGTCTCATTTGACATTTCAAACATTCACATTGAAGGATTTGAGGTCCAGTCAAAACTTTCCAAAAATAGAAAGTGACCTATAATTTGAATTTGCCAAAAATGGAAAGGTTTTAACCCAACTTCAACTTCAAATTACATCATCAAGAAAGCTTCAAATGAAATTTTGTTGAACATGAAAGTTGTAGATCTTTCTCTCCCATTTCCAAAAAGTCCAAGATCATCAATTTCTCATGTGTGGTTAAGGAAATATGATCAAAACATGGCAAAGTATGCATGGAACTTCAAATGGGCATAATTTCTCAACCAAAGCTCCAAAATGGATGGCTCTTTTTGCATTCTTCTCCTTTTGACCTCTAGTTTCCAAACCATGCATTGCATTGCACAAATTATCATCACATAAGCACTTGCTAATTCATTGGATTTTTGGAGGGAAAACATGAAATTCAAATTTTGTGCACCATTTGAATATTTTGCTACCACCATTAGCTCCAAAATCATATTTTAAGTGGAATTGAAAGGATTTTCGTGCACTGTTCATGCATGCACTTCATGCATAGAGTGAAAAAATCAAATTTGCACTTACACCTCATTTTTGCTAAACTCACTTACCAATTGGCTTAAACATGATTAAAGAGTGATTAGCATGGCATATATAAACCAAAACCCTAACTGTTTTTCAGGGGAACAACTCATTTTTTAGATCTAGATCTAAAATCATCAAGTTTTCTCTCAAAATTTTCTTGCAAATTCTTCACATCCAAGCCAATTCTCTTGCTTGATTCTTGCTCCTGAGGTGTTATTGAGGAGATTTACACGTGGAACTGAAGCAAACAGAGCCACATTGAAGCATTCTTGAAGCTTGAAGCAACAATGGTGATTCAAAGTTTTGGTGGATTCGTGCACAATTAAGCTCCATTTTCTCTTCCAATCACTTATACAAGCATCCTAGAGGAACATTGAAGCTATCACAAGCCTTGAATCCATCCAATTTCAGATCTGCTCTTCAAGAGGTTACAAATCAACTCTCTTGTTTTTTATTTTTCTCGCCATGATATTATAGATCTAAGTATGCTGAGCATTTTGAGCTTTGAATCATGAAATTCCATGCTGTTTTGAGTGAGATACGATTGATTAAAGTTTTTGATGATGAATCTTATTTGCTTCGATCCATGCGTGTTTGATTGTTTCTTGATGAATTGTTTGTGGATTAGTGATGTATGATGAAGGATCTACACGATGCTACGCTTGATTTTCATTTCTAGACACTTTGAATTTTTCTGGAAATTTCTGGATGAAGATCTTCATGATCTTCATCATGTTCATGTCGTTTCCAGATTTCCTGCGAATTTAGCTAGGAAACGCATAGGCTTTGTTGCGGATTTAATTACGAGTTCATGTGGTTTCCGGCGGATTTTTTAAAAGCCATGCATGCGCGCTAGGGTTTGAGTATGGAACGCAGTCGTTTAGGTTGCGCGCTATTTTTGAATTCACTGGTGGTTCGATTCCACGCGGTGACATATTTTCAAACGCTTCACATATTTTCTATTTCCCTCCACATTATTTCATGTTTGGCTTCACATTTTCATTTTCAATTTTTCTCAAACTTCCAAAATTCATAACAATTTGAAAACTCATCCAAATTCATCCCAATTTTTTGCATTGTGATCCTTATCTTGTCTATTATTTTTTGATCATTAATTTCAAAGTTGTGCTTGGCTGGATATTTTTTGGTGCTAGAATGTTTGAACATGTATGTTTCCTTGACCTTGCCTTGCTTATTCATTTTTGAAATGCTGGTCTTTGATCCAATGATTGTGAAAATTTGCATGATGAAACTAGACACTTTGCTTGACATTTTGGTGTTGATTTGGTATTTTTATCAATTATCAATTCTGTTTTATGATCATGCTAAGTTGGTGTGACAATTTGTGTCACACCTTTTGATGTTCAACTTGAATGATGTGTTTGCCATGCCAAATGATCTCCAATTGTCCTAATTTTTTATGTGATGCATGTTATGGATGTTGTGATTGCTCATGAATTTTCTTAGAATTATTTGAATCATTTATGATTTAATTGAGATTTTTCATTCTGGTTGATCACCTTTGAGCTTTAAAATTGCCTTGAACTTCAATTGATCATGAAATGCTTTTGGTTAATGATATTGATGTGAGACTTTTTGGATTGTTTCAAGATGTGTTTGAAGTTGATTCATGTTAAATTTCAGCTTCTGTTATGAATTTTTTCTCCATCTTTGACCCTAGGCTTTGACCTAGTGGTTTGTCTCTCACATTTGAAGCTTTGATTTCAGGTTGAACATCCAAGTTCTATAGTTGTTGATGCTTCATCACTTGAGCATTTATATTTTCCTTTGATTATTAATTTTTGTGTGTTTTGTAGGTTGATGTTAGCTCATTTGAGTTTTGCTTTGGCTTACACATTGTGTACATTGGGATTGTTTGTTGCTTATTGACTGTTGTTTGACTGTCTGAGTATTGTACTGATTTGTTTGATGTTTCCACAGGTACATAAGTTGCTTTAAGTTCACTTTGAACTTGCTTTTGCTTGGTTGCTTAACCACTTAGGTATAACCTCTAATCTTCATGTAGTCTAGAAGACCTGTCCTGTTATGTGGGCAGACACTTGTCTGAAGTCCTCCTTAAGAGGCAATGCTTGTGTTTGTTTATCTTTGTGCTAAGCAGGAAAAGTCCTCTTATGAGGCAATTGGCAGATAAAAGAGATGTGTAATCCATCTCCTGCTACTCAGTGTGTCATCCACTTTGCTCACACAATGTGTTGATGCATTGTGGATAATAACCCAAGATCTTATAGAGTCAAATCATTTGTGGAGAAGAGTTCCAACTTTCTGAACTCCCACACATTCTATTGTTTAAAGCTCTCCCAGGCCAGGGATAAGAGCTATGAGGCACACCCCTCATCTCCTTTTCATCTGCTTCACCCTAACTCTCAATGTTAGGGTTAAGAGCTCACAATACCCCATTCCAGTTGGCTGTAAAGCCTAACCTTGCTTGAGCCTAATTGATTGTATATAGTGTGTGCTAATTGACTTGTTTGTCCTGTTACTTGACTCATCTGTGCATATTTGCTTGAATGTGCCTTTGTGCATTTATCATCATCATTTGTATATCATTTCATATTGCTTTGTAGCATTTTGCTTTGTCCATGGAGGAGACAAGCATAAGTCCATTACTTGGCAGTTGTTCCTATGATATGGTATGAGACTAGTATAAGTCCATTGATTGGCATCTGGTATCCATGTTTGTTTTTGTTTTGGGAGATTGGTATAAGTCCATTGATTGGCCTCCGGTATCCATTTTGTTTTGTGAGATTAGTGTAAGTCCATTGATTGGCATCTGGTATCATTGTTCTCTTTGTTTTAGGAGATTGGTGTAAATCCATTGATTGGTATCCGGTATCCATGTTTGTTTTAGGAGATTGGAATAAGTCCATTGATTGGCATCCGGTATCCGTTTACTTTGTCCATCTGTTATTTGCTTATTGCTTGTTGCCTGTTCCAAAGGAATCACTTGAATCATCTACATATGATCTCAAGAGGTGAACATCTAAGAAGTTTTACTTCCTCACCCTCCCCTTTTGTTTCTTTAAACCACCATTTGCATGTTAACCCAAAACTTGAAAATATTGTGCAAACATTTTCATTTCTTTTCAAATTAGAAACCTAGGCTTTAGGCCTTTGATTTTCAAACTCCATTTCATAATACTTCTTTGAATTGAATTCTAATCATATCTTGACCACTTTTGTGAATAAATCCTAATTGGTTAATTTCACTCATTCAATTGTTTTGTGGCTTTGTCCACTTTCTTGATAAGTTTTCATGCATTAGCCATAGGTTTGATTTATCCTAGTTGGTTGATGTTAATCTCACCTTCTTGTCCGTAGTGATTGAATTGTAAGACTTCCTTGCTTATTATAGGGTTAACCCCTCACTAGCAAGTTGAAGCTTTTCTCACATGGTGGACTTGTTGTTTGTATAAGGTTGAGTTTTCTCCCGTGGATAACGAAAGACCTTAGGGCTTTTGTTTTAAAATGAATCCACTCATATTTTGGAAATCTTTTAGCCGAACTACGGCGTTTTGATCCTTACCTTCCATGGAAAGGTACGTAGGCAACGGGTTCATCCGTTCAAACACAAAAATAATAAATTGTATATTCTTTTTCTCATCCCCTCAATCCATGTTTGCACAATAAATATTTCATAAACAAATAACCTTTCGTACAACAAGTGTGAAAAGGGCTCCCTAGGAGTACCTAGGACGTTTTGGGTGCCTAACACCTTCCCATTGCGTAATTAACCCCTTACCCAGATCTCTGACCTTTTCATTAGTTTTCTATGTGTAAAACTTCTTAGGCTTTTGTTCGCTTTTTAGCCATTCCTTTGGATAAATAAAAGTGCGGTGGCGACTCGATTCTTTGTATGCTTTGTTTTTGGTTTAATCAATAAATCATAAAGTGACGAATACACCGCTACAGCTGTGAGGAGATGTATGTAGCTGAACAGATGGACAACTATTATTGAAGGAGATGTGCTTGTTGTAAAACAAAATGCTGTTCTATTTACAGATGTCAAAGGGGATGTCTGATGTGGAGCACAGGTGATGTTGAAGCAGATGTCAGAAGGTGATTCTGATTGTTACAGGTGTTGTGGTTACAGATGCTATTATTATCATGGGATATGTATGTGGTGCACAAATTTAGAGGGAGAAGGAGAACCCTTGTGCATTTGTGTGTCTTACTAGTTGCCTCTATAACTAGTAATTTTGTTTGTGTTGCACAAATTTAGGGGGAGAAGAAGTACCCTTGTGCATGTGTGTATTACTAGTAGCTATAGCCGGTAATTGTGGTTGCTTCTGCTGCTGTTTAAACTGTTGTTTAACTGCTGATAGTTTTCTTGTGAACAAAAAGGACAGATATATGTTTTAGTCAAAATTTGCCAAAGGGGGAGTTTGTTGGTTCTAAGTGTTGGCAGCAATTTTGGTAAAACAAAGAGTCTTCATAAGATGTTATGTGTGATGTCTTAACATAAGATATCTTGTGTACCTGCTGGAGTTCAAGAACATGATCATGCAGGATTGTTTCAGAATGTCATAATGACATGGCATCTGATGATGTGTACCTGCTGGAGTTTAAATGGAAAATATAATTATGCAGGATTGGTTCAGGATGTCATACACAATGTCATGGCATCTGATATGCATGTACCTGCTGGAAATTATAAAAGGAATTATGGAATTATGCAGGATTGTTCCAGGATGTCAGACCCGATATCATGACATCCTGTATAGAGAACATTCAGTGTGAATGTCTGGTGTTTTGTGATTGCGTATTTAATGGCAATCTATGTATGATAGAAGATCTGATTTGCAGGCGAATTCAATCATTGATTACAACATGATTTACTTATTTTCCAAGGAGATCTAACCAGCTGTCATGAGAAGATTTAATTGGAAAAAAGTTTAGGGTTTTCAAGATGTCCAAGCCCAGCTGAATGCTTCTATAAATAGGACATAGAAAACTTGATTTGAAACACAACGAGTACTGAGCGAAATACTGAGAGAGAGCTAGGGTTTGTGTCTTGTTTAGTCGTAAGACTTGTAATCCATTCAAGTCATCCTTAGATGATTGAATTGGTCTGATTTGTGGTTGTAATTTGTCACTCTAAAGCTTGTAAGCAAGAGTGTGTGTCTACTTAATCAAAGTTGTGAAGCAAGATCAAATGTGTGTCTACTTGATCAAAGCTGTTAAGCAAGATCAAGTGTGTGTCTACTTGATTGAAACTGTGAAGTAAAATCAAGTGTGTGTTATTGAAAATTGTTTTCTTTTCTTAAGGGATTGTTGTTTAAAATCACAGGTGTGATTGTAGGGAAGTGAGTGGGTTCTCATATCTAAGAGTGCTTAGGTAGAAATTGCACGGGTAGAGATTAGGTGAGAAAGACTGTAACTTGTTGAAGTGTACGGAGAGTCTTTGAACTGATTCTATTTTAGTGGATTTCCTTCCTGGCTTGGTAGCCCCCAGATGTAGGTGAGTTGGACCGAACTGAGTTAACAATTGCTTGTGTCTCTTGCATTACTATTCTCTATCTTTATCCTGTTTGCATTACTCAGATATTAGTGTTGTGACATTACCTTTGACATCTCATATCTGATACCAGAATTTCAAGGACAATGCTCGGTCTAAGTGTGGGAAGGAATCCTTACTGTTTCGTTTATTTGTTTCTTCCTAATTAGCCATAACAATTTTTTTATGTTAAGTGCATACCCTACGAGTATATAGGTTGTCTTACATATGTTCTGTTAGGAAGCTGAGAAAAATATAACAAGATTGATACCGTCCTGACACCTTAGATCTCTAACTTTTGCGAGATCAGTTTGAATACCCATTATACTGATACTTTAAGTTTCTGTTCTAGATTAACCCATAGTAGTTTATACTAGCAGTCAGCACCGTCTTAAACACAAACCATGTGAAGAGCTGATGAGTATAAGTGATTGATACCTACGAATTGAGAAGATCCTTCATACTTTTGCTATTGAGAAATTGAAAATGCACCATACAAACGGTTGCAAGATATACAAAAGGAAAGAAAAACCTGTTGCCGGTTGGTTCAGAGGTACCTGGTACTGGACTCGGTAGGGAGAACTACGGTTCGATCCCCCAAAACCTTCAATTGGGATATATAAAGGGTTACCACACTCGTGTACCAGACCCCGTGCTAAAAAAGGATCAAAGCCACTAACCGGCTACTTCACTAAGTGAGTGTAAAGGCAAAGGGCTTAATGTGATTGCGCTAGAATGAAACCGGGTGAAATAGAAACAAGAAGCATTAGGTTGAGCTATAATAGCATGACTCAAACTGGTTTATATAGAGGAGAGATTTATGTTAATGCTTGTTGCTTGTGTCGTTATTGTATCTTTAGTGTTTTACTTGAGTATCTATCATTCTAACGAAATACCTAACAACCACGTACGAATTAGAAATGTGTCATGTATTCACGTTTAACTAGTGTTTCGAATTTTATACTGATTATTTGCTTGAGGACAAGCAAAGATTCAAGTATAGGGGAGTTTCGATAACGCGAAAATGTATCGTATATTTGCCTTGATTTACATTCAAAAATCGTACCGTTTTCATTTATATTCCGATTATTCTGCAAGTGTTCAAGTTATTTTTGCAAGTATTTCAATTCCCATGCTTAAATGAGAAAAGTATAGAAAAGGAAGGAAAAGAAGAAGAAACAGAAGAGAAACAACAGAAAATAGTAACTTGGTGAACATGACGACCATCACACACCATCACGATCGTCACGCTGCCCTTAAGTGTGACGAACGCCACAAGTTCATCACGATCGTCACGCTACCCTTAAGTGTGACGAACGCCACAAGTCCATCATGACTGTCACGTATGCAAAGTCAGCGTAATGGGTTTCAAACAGAAGTGGTCCACGTCGCCCTCAACTCAACCCAGTCTTCACTCCTTAAACCACCTTCCCGTGAATCCCTCACTCAACTAAGTCCTCCTTACTTTTCTCAAGCATGAAGACCAAGAGGGATTATAAAAGAATGGGAGTTGGAAACTTCCGGGGATCGATCTCTCTGCTTTTTTTTCGCTACTGCAATTTTGTTTTCACGTTATTTTTCTTCAGCAAGCATTATTTTCTTTGACTGTAATTTGTTTACCTTTCGTTCAGAGCTTTGATTTTTCCCTTTTTCCTGTCTACTTTTCACTTAGCCAAAAGTAGCAGTTTCCTACATTGGGGAACTACTGCAACTTAGTTTAGTTTAAGCATTTGTTTCGAAGAAGCAGAATCCTACCGACCTATGGAGGACTGCTCAAGTACTTCAAGATTCAGCCTATTCAATTAATCAAAGTTCCAGGTTTTTTATTCAATTATTATTATTGCTTTATTATTAAATAATCATGTTTTCTTTATTGTTAAGTCCGGCTAAACTACCGGTATCGATATGTAAACAATTTAATTAGACGGGATTTAATAACAATCGGGGTAAACTTCTTTTCTCAAATAATCTTTCTGGCTGTGGTTTTTAATTTGAATTTAATTAACTTTGTCACGAGAGTGAGAAGCTATTTAATACGGTTTTGCCACGAGAGTGGGAAATTAACTAAGGTTAGAACCGACAATCGCGAGAGCGTGAGGGTCGAACTGGATAGTAAAAACTAGGCATTGATTTTAAAAACAACAAGAGCACTTTAAAAGCAATTAGAACTTATTTATTTTCAAAAAGTATTTTTAACTTCAAATGGGACAGCGAGAGCGTACATTCTAACTTAAAAGTATAGTCCGAGTAAACAATCACGAGAGTGTGAGATAAAGCCTTTTAAATGAGTATTTTCTACTGAAAGATATTTGGTAATTAAAATATACACCGATGACTTAACGAATCCCTGAAAATTAATGTGTTGCATACTGATATCCCTTTATTAATATTTTCTTAAAAACTTAATTTTCTTTAGATTTAATTTTCGTTGAACCGAACCTCTAAAAATCATCGCCTTAGCTAAACATAGTAACATCGATAGCATTAGTTTGACCATCGGTCTTTGTGGGTTCCATATCTTTTAAAACTCAACGACTAGACTGTGCACTTGCAGTCAAGTATCCGATAGACTATATTTTATATACAGTCACGACACATGTCAAAATGTACATTTCATCAATCCCCTAAATCCAATGGTTTTGATCAAACAAAAGTCAAATCAACCATGACCAAGGCCCAAACAGAAAGTCAAACATCACAAGACCATAAAAATGTCTTAACATAATTTTTACACATTTAATCAATTAAAAATCCAAATAAAAATGAATTAAAATACATTTTAATTTGGTCAAAACCTAAAATCTCTTCAAAACATCATACAAATGGCCAAGAGATTTATCCTAGGTCAAACAAGTTCAAAGGACCTTAGACAAAAAAATTCATGATTTTTGAAAAGTCAGAAGTATTTTTAAACAATTAAAAAATATGCACAAAAACATTTTTTAATTCATGAAAAATATCAAAATTAATCCAAAAAATAATTTTAATTCAGAATATGAAAGAGAAATATATTTAAATTTTTTTGGTGAAAGTCCCATATATTTTGGATTAAAGATGAAACTAATATGAATAAAATAAAATAAAAGGATTAAACATAAAATCAGAAATTAAAATAAAATAAGAAAAAACAAGGGCCATCAGATCTCCCACATTAATTGAGGTGGCAGATTTGATGGTCACACGGGCGCGTTCCATGGTGGACTCAAGTCAATGTGTTTTACGCGTGGTAATGCAAACCAAGGGTCCATATTAGAACATTCAAACATGATCAGATGGTCCGAAAGCGTGACAACACACCACCGGAGCTAAGGCTCCGGTCATCTTCTCCGGTGACCTCCACTGGACTGGTCCAACTTCATCTCAATGGAAAATGGAAAACAAGGACACCATTTCAAAGAGAAAATGCTCAGGATCACGAATATGGCCTCAATTTTCTCCAATTCCAAGTATATAAAAAGATGCAGGGATTTGAATTTTGAGGATCATGAACTGAGTTACTTCGATTTAACCTCAAAGCAACTCAATCTTGTTGCCTATATTGGTAGGACTTTAGCCAAACAAAAATCACAAAGAATGGTGAAAAATTGAGAGAGAATCGAAGAGATGAAAATTCTAGAAAATCACCTTCGAGGGAGCTTGAAACTTGCTTGATCTTGCTTCCAATTGGCCTTGGCTTGACTTCAGAAGCTTGCAGAAGTTGAATTGGATCAAGGAAAGACTTGGATTCTTGGAATTTCAATCTCAAAACAGAAGGAGATTTGAAACTCGATTTTCAAATGAAAACCTTTAGGATTATCCTCTAATGGTGAGGGTTTGGATTGCAGGTTTAAAGCTTGTGCAATGTGTCTTTAATTCTGAACAATGAGGGTCTTATTTATAGGCAAGGCAATTACTTTCTACAGATTTCAAAAATTGGCCAAAAATAGCATTCTCTCTTGCATGCTTGTATGGATGTGTGATAGGCCCATGAAATGATGCAATCAGGTCCAAAAATCCTCATGTGCAATCCTGAAAGTATGTCATGTGATCATGCAATGGTAATTGGAATGTGATCATGAAATTCATCAAAATGAGACCTTGTGAAGAAACCATGTGTAAGTCCTCAAATTCTTGGCCAAATGAGATAATATTAGACTTTTTGTAAAGGTGATATCAAGGAGGACAACTTCCATGTTGAACACTTTTACATTTGAAGCTTGGATGATGATGCATTTTTAGGTGGAAGTTTGGAAAATCAAACATATTTGAAAATTTTCTAAGTACCAAGTCAAATGTTCATTTCTTCTACCTTGAATAACTTTTGCTATGGGCTTCAAATGGAAACTATTGCTTCATCAAAGTTTTATATCTTTCAAACATATTCAATTTGGTCACAAATTGGACCACATTTGGATTTGGCATGCAAGAGTTATGCATTTTAGAAGTTGAGGAAAATCACTTGGTCAATGGTAATGACCCAAAATGACATATAATGTTTCCTCTTGGAACACGCCATTGAAAGTTGAATTTGAACTTCTTATATGAATAAACGTTGGAGAGGACATCTTGAATTTAATCATGAAACATGAATGGCTTTCGTCTCATAAAAATTGAGCAAGTTATGGTTCTTGGAAGTTAACCTCCTAACTAGGGATCATACAAAATGACTTTCCAAGCAAAAATAGCTCTTGACTTCAACATGAAAGTTGTTTGTAATGTCATAAGGAATAACGTTGATATTGGAATCATTTTCATATGACAAAAATTGAAAGAGATAGGGTCTAGGGAACCCTAGTTTTGACTAGTTGACTTTTTCTGGTCAACCACCATGAACCAACTTGAAAACTTGAACCTCTCTTGATCTCTTGGAATCATGGAGGATAATATATGTATAAGATGATGTAATATAAAGTATCCCTTTAATATTTAATCTAATGATGAGGAAACTTGCTGTGGAAGTCACACAAGATACCCATATGAATTAGGGATTCCAAGGCAAACAAGCTTCAAACTCTTGATGAATTCTTGATTAAAATGATATGTGAAGATCATGAGGACCCATATATGATGTATAGAGTTAATGTGAACCATCTTTTGATTATTCTCCTTGCATTTAGGGTCTTAAATGCTAGATGTGAGCTTGGTGAGGCATAAATGGATGCATACATTACCTATAAAAGAAACAAAGCTATATATAGACATATTTTTAGTATTATGGTTAGTAAATAATGAAAAACAAAGTGTGATACAATCAAATATGCTTGGTGACCTCTCCCAATGAAAACACAATGAATGAAGGGTAAGGAGGACGCCAAGGTGTGATCCCAAAGCTAATGCATATGATGAGATAGCATGAGGGATCTTAGGGTCAAAATTGGGGTCTTACAACTGCCCCTATTTAAGGACATTCTGACTGAGGATGTGAAGGTTAAAATCTTCGTATAAACTCAGTAGAATGGACTTAAATAACAATATCTAGAAATAAATTTTGGTCCCTAAGAGACCTCATGATGCATATGATATGAATGTTAAAATAATCTTTGTGGGGAATATTGCCACAAAGAAAAAAGAATTCGGAGATACTGAAAGTCCACAGGAGCATAATGCATTCCGTAAGGAACACTCGCTGGGGATATAGAGACTCTAGGGATAAAAGATGTGAGTAAGCCAGGCTACGACTTGAAAACTGTCGGAGACGCGAGGGGAATTTCCATGAAAATAAATCAATGGAAGAACCCGGTTGGGGATAAGGGAAAATCTGTTTGGGAAACAGGTAGATCAGAACAAAGATGAAATACATGAATCAAACTCAACTGGGGAAGAATGATCTTCAACATAGGAGTACTAGAAATATATTATCTATTACCAATTACTAGGTAGGAAGATAATATACTCTGACAAAGGGACATCCGTTATCGATTAGGGTAAACATATCAAGGATGACTCGTTGAGGAAAAAGAGGTGTAATAGTTACCGGTTACTGGGTAAGAATAGCTTGCTGGGGAAAAAGATCAAATAGGATTTACAACTACCAATTACTGGGAAGAAGATCAAAGAGAGAATGTCTATCACTGATTAAAGTGAATATATCAAGGATAACTCAAAGGAAGAATATCCGTCATCAGTTAGGATGAACATATCAAGGATAGACTGCTGGGGGGAAAATAGGAATTATATCTATCAGGTACTGGATAGAATACCAAAGAGAGAATATCTGTCACCGGTTAGGATGAACATATCAAGGATAAACTCGGAGGGGAAAGTAGGATTTACAACTACCGGTTACTGGATAGAAGACCAAAGAGAGAATATTCGTCACTAGTTAAAGTGAACATATCAAGGCTAAACTCAAAGGAAAAAAAGTAGGATTTATATCTACCGGTTATTGGGCAGAAGACCGCAAAGAGGAGAAAATCCGTCATCGGTTAAGATGAACATATCAAGGATTAACTCTCTGGGGAATAAAAGTAGGGATTACAACTACCTTTTTACTGGGTAAAAAACCACAAAGGAAGAATATCTGTCACCGGTTAGGATGAACATATCAAGGATATACTGCCTGGGGAAACGTGAAAACGAATCCGCTGGGGACAAAAGGGAAGTAGATTAATTTTACTGGGTATTGGGAAAAAGTACAGTACTCACAAATTGAGAAGAATATTACCAGTTACTGGGTAGTAGACTCTCAGGGGACCAAAATATCCATCTAGGTAGTAACTAGAAAGAAACGATCAAACAAAGACTCAACCAATGAAGATATAACTCAAGGGGAGTGTTTTTGTCCAGATAATTAACTGGGGAGGAAACTGAAGTAATAATCAACCACGAGGAGATAACTCAGTGGGGAAATGAGAAAGGTTCAACTCTTTCTGCTTAAGGGGGCTGACACTCTACAATTGAAGGAGGACAGACGCACCAAATCTGTATAGGTAATGTTATCACCAAAACAGGGGATCAAAATAAAGGAATCAAACACAATAAAATGCATAATGAAACACCTGATTTTGTGTTTTATGCATCTATATGATTATGATTATGATTATGCTGACAAAACAACACAAGGGATACAAATATCACATATTTGAATCATCGCTCAAACACTCGGCTAATCTCAACAAGATGGAAATACCAACTGGAGAAAATGCTGGGGATGAGCATAAGTCATCCAGCTTTGAATAACTCAACCCTGACCTGGGAAAGAGAAAAGATATGCTGAGGATCTAAATTGTCAACTCTGCGGGGAATTTTAGGTCAACACCATATCAAATGGGAGACAACCTTGCAGGGGACAAAAGCAAAATACTGCTCAGAATCCAAAACTGCTGGAAACAAGGGAACTTCAATATCAGAAGATAAACTCCATTGGGGAATACAAGAGGTAAAACTCTGCATGGGGATTTGAGCAAAAATGCTGAGGATGCTCTGACCAAGATCGTTGCATTCCTAAAAAAATCATCAAAAACCAATTCCAAGGAAAAGATGATCGGATCTGATGAACTGCCGAAGTCATGCAACACAAATATGCTAATGGAAACCAAATAAAGGTTCCGGATCTCTGAAGTCACAAACTGAAGGATATCAAAAAGAAGTGTCGCAACTTTGGAATATGGACCAGTCATCAGCCCAACTCTACTAGGGACGATAAATTACTCGGGGAGAAACTAATCAACCAGGTTGGGGATGAATGACGAATTGTTGGGGAAAGTTACCAAACCAAAATTCTTGGGGAAGACCAACAGGGCTTCGCACTTCAAGACTTACCTATTCTTAAATTCCTGTTGATATTCCTTGCTGAAATCGATTATTGTTAAAGTGATTGTTTCATTATTTTTAAGAAAAAATAATTTTATTCATTAATTTATTTCAAAATTATCATCATAAAAATTAAATTTTATTAAACAAAAATAAATAAGAGTAGAAACAATTGGATAAAAAGCTCAACTTTATTTAATAGAATGGTAGTCCGTAAATGATAGGACTCCATAGATCTTTACAAAAGTTGAAAATGGTAATTTTCATGGAAAATGGATACATTGAATACAATGATCACTACTATCCCTACCAACTTTAATATCCACCATGCTTTTGCTTTCAGTTGAGAATAATGAATCAGAACCAGACAACCTGCTCAAAATTGTCTCCATGATTAGGACCAACCGAATGCAGTTACTTGCCATAATCCCTAATTTTTGCCTAGATTGCCCCAAGGTGGGGTACTCAATCTACCGAGATAAATTTCTATTTTATGTCTCTAACTTTTGCCTGGATCTCCCTTTCGGGTTTTCAATCCACTAAGACGCTCATTTTTGCCTAAGTCGACTTTTCAGGTGTTCAACTTAGCGAGCTATTCTTTTTCTTTTTTTAGGCGAATTATTTCTTACCTGCATCGGCATTCACAAGACGAGTGAACTCTTCACCATCCATAGTTGTAAGAATCAAAGCACCACCTGAAAAGGGTCTCTTCACAACATATGTGCCTTCATAATTAGGAGTTCATTTGCCCATAGTATCAGGTTTGAAAGATAAAATCTTCTTGAGCACGAGGTCGCCTTCTCTAAACACACGAGGCTTGAGCTTCTTATCAAATCCCTTCTTCATTCTATGATGATATAACTGACCATGACACATGGCATTCAATCTCTTATCTTCAATCAAATTCAGCTGGTCATATCTTATCTGGCACCATTCAGCTTCAGTCAACTTGGCTTCCATTAGCACACGCAGTGACGGGATCTCAACATCCACGGGGAGCACAACTTCCATGCCATAAACAAGAGAGAAAGGGGTTGCCCTTGTTGAAGTGCGGATGGATGTACGATACCCATGCAAAGCAAATAAGAGCATCTAATGCCAATCTTTATATGTTACAACCATCTTCTGAATGATTTTCTTGATGTTCTTATTTGCAGCTTCAACAACCCCGTTCATCTTAGGTCTGTAGGGAAAAGAATTATGATGTGCAATCTTGAAGTCTTTACAAAGAGCTTCCACCATACTATTGTTCAAGTTAGATCCATTATCAGTAATGATCTTACTCGGCATACCATAACGATATATAGTATGGTTCTTGATAAACCTTACAATAACTTTCCTGGTTACATTTGTGTACGATGCCGCTTCAACCCACTTTATGATGTAATCAATAGCCACCAAAATGAAACGATGTCTGTTCCAAGCTTTGGGCTCAATCATACCAATCATGTCAATTCCCCATATGGAGAAGGGACATGGAGAGGAAATGACATTCAACAGTGTCGGAGGAACATGAATCTCATATGCATAAACTTGACACTTATGGCATTTCTTCACAAACTTGCAACAGCCAGATTCCATTGTCAGCCAATAGTAACCTGCTCTCAACATCTTCTTTGCCATAGAATATCCATTGGAATGAGTACAAAAGGATCCTTCATGGACTTCACTCATCCACATGTTTTCTTCGTGTCTATCCACGCATCTGAGCAAAACCATGTCGAAATTTCTCTTGTAAAGTACATCACAATTCAGGTAGAAGTTGCCAGTTAATCTTCTCAAAGTCCTCTTATCTTTTAAAGATGCCCCTGGCAGGTAAGTATTATTTTGGAGGAAACATTTAATATCAAAATACCATGGCTTTTCATCTTTGATTTCTTCAACAAAAAATACATGAGTCGGCCTACCAAGACGCATCACAGTCAAATTAGGAACTTTGTTCCAAAACTTCACCACAATCATGGAAGCCAATGTTGCAAGAGCATCTGCCATCCAGTTTTCATCTCGAGGGATATGATGAAACTCAACCTTTGTAAAGAAAGTTGAAATCCTTCTCGCATAATCTCTATATGGTATCAACCCGGGTTGATTCGTCTCCCAATCACCTTTGATCTTATTCACAACCAAAGTTGAATCTCCATAGACGTCAAGATACTTTATTCTAAGATCAATGGCCTCTTTAAGTCCCATTATGCAAGCTTCATACTCAACCATATTTTTTGTACACTTGAAGGTCAATCTAGCTGTACACGGAAAATGAGTACCTTGAGGAGTAATAATCATTGCCCCAATGCCATTACCATATGAATTAACAGCTCCATCAAATACCATGCCCCAACGAGAACCAGGTTATAACCCTTCTTCAAGCAATGGTTTATCACAATCTTTCATCTTTAAGTACAAAATATCTTCGTCAGGAAAATCATATTGTATTGACTGATAGTCTTCAATAGGTTGGTGAGCCAGATGTTCAGCCAAGACACTACCTTTAATAGCTTTCTGAGATCGGTATTCAATATCATACTCTGATAACAACATCTGCCAATGGGAAATCCTCCCAGTTAAAGAAGGTTTCTAAAAAATGTACTTGATTGGATCCATTTTGGATATCAACCAAGTAGTATAGTTCAACATATACTAGCGCATACGCTTAGCAGCCTAAGCCAATGCGTAACATGTCTTTTCAAGCATAGAATACCGAGTGTCACAGTCGGTGAACTACTTACTGAGGTAGTAAATTGCATATTCTTTCTTCCCAGATTCATCTTACTAACCAAGAACACAACCCATACTATTATCAAGCACAATCAAATACATGATCAAGGGTCTTCCTTCAACAAGTGGAGACAGAATCAGAGGTTCAAGCAAATACACTTTGATATTATCAAAAGCTTTCTGTCAATCTTCGGTCCAATCACAAGACTAATCTTTCTGAAGAAGCTTGAATATAGGCGCACATGTGGCAGTCATATGCGATATAAATCTTGAGATATAATTCAAGCGGCCGAGAAATCCTCTGACTTGCTTCTTAGTTTTAGGTGCTGACATCTCTTGTATTGCTTTGACCTTGGCAGGATCAACTTCAATACCCTTCTCGCTGACAATAAAGCCCAACAACTTACCAGAACGAACACCAAAAGTACACTTACTAGGATTCAAGCAGAGTTTGTACTTCCTCAAACGTTGGAATAACTTCAACAAATGCTTAACATGCTCTTCTTCATGACTAGATTTATCAATCATATCATCAACATAGACCTCAATCTCTTTATGCATCATATCATGAAAAAGAGTAGTCATATCTCTCTGGTACGTTACACCAGCATTCTTTAAACCGAAAGGCATCACTCTATAACAGAATGCTCCCCAGGGTGTAATGAATGTAGTCTTCTCCATATCTTCAGGTGCCATTTTGATCTGATTATAACCGAAAAATCCATCCATAAACGAAAAGACTTTGAATTTAGCTGTATTGTCTACCAATATATCGATGTCTGGCAGAGGAAAATCATCTTTTGGGTTGGCCTTGTTCAAATCTCTGTAATCAACACAAATGTGGACTTTTCCATCTTTCTTAGGAACAAGCACAATATTGGCCACCCAATGCGGCTATTCGGAGGTTACGAGAAAACCAACATCAATTTGCTTATGCACTTCCTCTTTGATCTTCATTGACATATCATCATGAGTTCTCCTCAACTTCTGCTTGTCCGGTGGGCATTCTGGCTTCAACGGCAATCTATGCTCCACAATCTCAAAATCTAACCCCAGACATGTCTTGATAAGACCAAGCAAACACATCAGAGTATTCCCGAAGACGATTAATCAACCCCTTCTTAGCTTCTGGACACAGTTGGGACCCAATCTTGACTTCCTTCACATCATCCTCGGAACCCAAGTTGACCAGTTCAATCTGATCTTCAAACAGCTGAATGGATTTTTCCTCGTGCTCAAGTAAATGAGATAATTCATCAGATACTTCTTCATCATCAATCCCTTCTTTAGCTTCAAACACATGGAAATCAAAGTTTGGAGAGGGAGTAGGATCATTGTATTCAATGGGTTTGAGAACCAACCTGCTTAATGATTTGATATTTTGATTTTAGAGAAATGAATTGTGACTAAATATTATGCAGATGGAAGATTATTATTTATTTATGTTTTTTGTGATTTTCATTTTCAGAAAAGCAAAAAGTAAAAATAAAACATCATAGATGTGGATGAATAAAATTGTCTTTTATTGATGATAATCAGAAAATGCCCAACAATGTTCACTTCTCCCTTAGGCATAGGAGAAGGATTTTTCTTAAAAAATAAATGAAAACAAATTACTTAGAGCGATGAATAATAGTAGGGACATCAACAGCAACCCAATTGTTGCAAGTCTGGCCATGCGTCACAAAGTTGGTGCAAGTTTTGTCTTCATCGTCACTGCCTTCAATCACGACAGCTGGGTGTTGATCATTCCCATGAATGAACCCTCCACTGCGGAAACTTGTTTGTATAACTTCAGTTCTGGCGTTGAGTGGCCCTGGTTAAAATCCCAATCCGTCCATATTCTTGTTTTCGGCGATCTCTACCATACGACCCCATTGAACAATGCTGCCAGCCAGAATGGCTTCTTGTGCATCTTTTAAAGAAGACATGGGTGCCCTAGTTTTCTTCTCCCCAACAATAGACAAGGCTTCGAAGAGCGCCCCAACCTCCTCCTCAGCTTCAACATATGTAAAAGATGACAGATGGCTCACCAATAATGCCTTCTCTCCACCAACAACGACAAGCTTGCCATTCTTCACAAATTTCAGTTTCTGGTGTAGAGTAGACGTCACAACTCCTGCTTCATGAATCCATGGCCTTCCCAACAAGCAACTGTAGGCTGGGTGAATATCCATTACCTGGAAAGTAATCTGGAAATCAATCGGATGTACCTTTACTAGAAGGTCCATTTCACCAATGACAGTTTTTCGAGAACCGTCGAACGCTTTAACAATCACGCCATTGTACTTCATTGGGGTGCCTTGGTAAGATAGTCTTGACAGAGTTGATTTCGGAAGCACATTTAAAGATGACCTAGTGTCAACCAACACATTGGACATAGCGTCGTCCTTACAGTTCATTGAAATATGCAACGCCAAATTGTAATTTCGGCCTTCCTTAGGAAGCTCTTCATCACAAAAGCTCAGATTATTGCAATAAGTGATATTGGAAACTATGTGGTCAAACTGATCCGCAGTTACATCATGCTCAACATAAGCCTGCTCTAGCACTTTCTGCAACACATTCCTATGTGCCTCAGAATTCATCAGCAGTGACAACACGAATATTTTTAACGGAGTCTGAAGCAGCTGCTCCACAATGTTGAATTCACTTATTTTGATCAATTTTAGAACTTCATCATCATCGTTAGCCTTCAGTTTGCTGGATTCACCATACTGACACATTGAAGTACTAACCAGATTCGCTACTAGAATCTCTGCTTTCTTACTTGCGGGAACATCTTCTAATTCTTTCGAAAAAACTAGACCAAACACACGACAACTACGGGCCACCTTCGCAATATCAACAATATTCACCACAGAGTCTACAACTGGTAGAGGAACATCTTGACCATTTTCTGTCATTGTGGCATTGTACTGATATGGCACAGCTTTATCGGATGCATACGGAACAGGGCCCGGTAACCGTATAACCAAAGGTGATACCGATCTATTGACATTGTTATTATTGCTGCTATCAAATTGAATAACTACCTGTAGCGGGGTATTCGTTACCATTAGAGATATTGACTAAATCCAAGGTAAATCATACAAGTCGAGTCGCCACCGCACTTCTATTTATCCAAAGGAATGGTTAGAAAGCGAACAAAAACCTAATAGTTTTAACAAAAACTAGTAAAAGAAACAGAGATCTGGGTAAGGGGGTTGGTTATGTAATGGGAAGGTGTTAGGCACCCAAAACATCCTAGGTACTCCTAGGGAGCCCTTTTCACACTTGTCGTAAAGGTTGTTATTTTTTTGTGAAAAATTTGTTTGTGCAAACATGATTGAAGAGATGAGAAGAGAATGTACAAGTTTATTTACATTTTTGTGTTTGGATGGATAAACTCATTGCCTACGTACCATCTTATAAAAAGATTAGGATCAAAACCTCGTAGTTCGGGGTAAAAATCTCAAAAAAATGAGTTGGTGAATTGATTGGTCCAAAAGCCTTAAGGTCTTTTGTTATCTAAGGGAGAAAACTCAACCTAAAACCACAAATCCACCATGTGAGGATAGCTTCAACATGCTAGTGAGGGGTTAACCCTATAATAAGCATGGAAGACTCATTGTCCATCACTAAGGATATAGGTGAGTATTACATCTTCCACAAAGATAACTCAAACCTAATAGCTAAAGGTTATGAAAGATTTGATTAAGAAAGTGGCCATTGGAACCACAAAAAAAAATTTGAATGGGTTATATTTACCAATTAGAAGTATATACAAAAATGGTCAAAGTTGACTTAAAGATTCAATTCAAAATAAGTGTTATGAAAAGAAAGTTTGAAAATCAAAAGCATAAGGCTTAGGTTTCTAATGTTTGAAAACAAAAGTTAAATGTTTGCACAAGAAGTTTTGGCTTGGGTTAGAGTGGAGAGAAGAAGAAGAAGGGCTAAGTCCTAAGTAAAACAAAAAGAGAAGGATAAAGAAACAAAACCACAATGGAGTTCCTCTCTTGAGATCATATTGATGATCTAAGTAGCTCCCATCCTTTGGAATAAGCAATCACAAAGCATAAACAATCATCAAACAAGCTTCTTAAGAGATCCTCAATGTGTCTTGTGTCTTTCACTTTGGATGAACATGGCAATGGTCCTTCAATTAAGCTCAAGTTGGAACTCCTAGCACAAGAACACACATCAAAAGTTCCATGAAGTAAAACAAGAATGGACAAGAGTGAGTTTAGAGATTTGGTCCCTCTTCCATCTTCATCATTAAGGTCCATTTACTCCCATTTTGCACAAGGAAAGTCCTAAGATCTAAGTCCATTTCTCCATTCTTTGCATAGGGAAGGTCCTAAAGACTAAGTCCATTTATTTGCATTTGGTTCACAACAATCAAAACAAAACACAAGCATAATAATATATACACAATTATGTGCTCAAGTGAGCAAAAGGCAAATGGCATTAACATAAACATGTGCTCAAGTGAGCAAAGAGAAAAGCAAATGGATAATATGTGCAAGAATAGTAAATTGCATAAAAGTAAAGAGCAAAAAGTAAATGTTAATTGTCAATAGTTAGTGTTAATAGTTAGTGTGCCATAAGGCAAATTTAGCGCTATGTTAAGCAATCGTAATTGGACTTATGTAGAAGTCACAACTATCTGAGGCCGATCAATAATAATGTAGGCAACAACACAAGTTAGAAGTCTTGATTAGTGAACCAAGTTCCAACAACTTGCCATGCCAAAAAGAAGAAGAAAATTGATCTTGTATTGGTTTAAGTCTTTTGCATGATTTAGGAAACAACATATCCTTAATGCAAAGTCATTCACTTGATCAATTGATCAAGATGAATTAGATTTGAATCAAGGAAGATTAAGTCTCCCTAATCAATGCTAACTTATCAACCTTCAACTCATTGATCAAAAAGAAAATAGAAGAAGAAGAAGAAAGAGATGGATAAGAGAAATGGAAAATGGCAAAATTAAAGTGCATTAAATGAAATAACATGTACCAATCCACATATGTTGACCAATGGCATTGAAAGTCAAAGTCAAACAATCAAAAACAGAAATGAGATGAAGATTGGAAGTCAAGAAATGAACAAAAATATTTTTGGCATTTTTTAATATTAAAAATAAACTTGAATTAAAAATAAAAGAAAGGTCAAACTTCAAAATCACTTCAAATCAACCTTGAAAGGTCCAAGTGATTTATCCCAAGTTCAACAAGGTCAAACAAAGTTTGACAAAAAATTTCAGCATTTTTAAAAGTCAGAAACTATTTTTAATCAATTAAAAATGAATAAAAATAACCCAATTGAACTAAAATCTCAAATAAATCTCAAATCAATTTTAAAAATTGATGAGAATATTTTTCACAGATCCATCATCATTCAAATAGGTTAGGAAAATATTTTTGTATTTTTTGAATATCAAAAACTAATTAAAATGAATTAAAAACCACCAGAAAAGAGAAAATTCACAAAAAATATCAAATGAAAAAATAAAAATTACTAAAAATCATAAATGGAACCTAGAATTTATTTGGAGACCCATGCAATTGGTCCCATAATTTTTGGATTAAAAATGAGAGAGATATGATTTTTTTAAATAAAATGAAATTAAGAAAATAAAATGGATTAAATCAGAAAATAGAAAAAAGCACGAGCGTTGGATTCATTTCATTAAATGACTTGGCAGATCCAAGGGCTCTCAGCGCACGTGTACCATATGCCTTAGTCAACTGAGACACACGAGGCAATATAAAAAGTCATAACAATGGAAGGTCCAGATTAGATCTGGAAAAGAGATCACACGGCCAGGTGTCGCATTACGCGAAAAACCGGCGGGAAAAACAAACAGAGCCGCCACCGTGCGTTATTTATCCCAAAGGAGGGAAAGGAAACGCTCGAAGTAAACCTGGAAAAGACATGGTCTTACGACCAGAGATTGATAGGATCGGGAGTCGGTTATGCGAAGGGAAGGTATTAGCACCCCTACGCATCCGTCGTACTCGACGGGATCCACGCTCAGAAAGAATAGAAGAAAGGTTGCTAAAGAAACTGCTCAAAACACTGCACAAGCTAGAAGGAAACACAGAAAAGACGGAAGAAGCGGACTCGGCAGGATATCGCATCCTGGGCCTACGTAGTTTGTCAGACACAAACATCAGAGTCGACGTAGTTCGGGGACATGGGAACGTGCTCGCTAGGATGTCGCATCCTATGCATACGTATCTTCTCTAACTAGAGTAAGAATCAGAGCACTCGTAGCTCGGCTAACGCACGCCAAACAAAACACAAACAGGAAACCGACTGCCAATCGCTGGACTTACGTCAGACTCCAACAAACAACCACGCACAGGAAACCGACTGCCAATCGCTGGACTTACGTCAGACTCCAAGCAAACAAACTCACACGGGAAACCGACTGCCAATCGCTGGACTTACGTCAGACTCCACACAAGCAAACACACGCAGGAAACCGACTGCCAATCGCTGGACTTACGTCAGACTCCAAACACACACAAAGGGGTTGAAAAAGAAAAAAAGGCGCCCGGAGAGATCAGCTCATCTCCTGCCTACGTACCTCATCTGGTATGAGGATCAGGGCGACGTAGTTCCCCTTAACAGGGAAAGAACTTCTATCCTAACCAGAGACTAGGGAGATAACAAGCTACTAGGGAGACTACGACTCGAGCCTAGAAGTTGTCATGCATACGATCCCTAAGTTAAGGTCTCTAATCCTAACTTGCACAGGAAGCAAGCTATCCTAAACAGCACATGAGCAAACACAAGCACAAGTATCACACACTATATGCAAACAATTGGCTGACACAAGGCTGGGCTTTAGTCAAGGGGTCATGTCAACCTCGACAAACAAGCCAACTGGAATGGGGTGTTTTGAGCTCTTAACCCTAACATTGAGAGTTAGGGTGAAGCAGATGAAATGGGAGATGAGGGTAAGACCTCATAGCTCTTATCACGGGCCTGGGATAGCTTGAATCAAAGAATGTGTGGGAGTTCAGAATGAAGGAACTCTTCTCCACAAATGACTGACTCTATGGACAAGATTTTGGGTTTTTTATTCAAAGTGCATCAACACATGGTGTGAGCAAAGTGAATGACACAACTGAATAGCAGGGGATGGATTACACATCCCTTGTATCTGCCAATTGCCTCTTAAGAGGACTTAACCTGCTTGGCATAAAATTAAACAACCACAAACATTGCCTCTTAAGGAGGGCTTCAGACAGGTGCCTGCAAAAGTAACATGACAGGTCTTCCAGACTACATGGAGATCAAGGAAAATACCTAAGTGGTATGCCAACCACAAGCAAAGCAAAGCAAAGTTCAAATGAACTTAAAGCAACTTAGGTACCTGTGGAAACAACTAAACCAATTAGTACAGAATTCAGGCAAACAGACAACAGTCAATATCAAACAGACAATCCCAATATACAACACATAAGCCATAAGGCAAACTCAAGTGAGTTATCATCAACCTACAAAACAGAAAATGTTAGCAATCAAAAGCAAATATCAATATTCAAATGATGAAGCAACATCAACCATGGAGATTAGATGCTTGATCCTGAAATTCAAAGCTCACATGTAAGTACATACCACTAGGTCAAAGCCTAGGGTCAAAGGTGAAGAAAAAATTCAAAACAGGAGCTGAAATTCAAGACAATGCAATTTCAAACACATATTAACATGTCCTAAAAAGGACCAAAACAAAATCATCAAGCAAAGGCATTTCATGTGCGAAGGAAGTCAAAGACCATTTCAAAGCTCACACATGATCATCATGAATGAAAATTCCAAATCAAAACAGAAATGATTCAAATGATTCTGGAAAAATTCATGAACATTCAACGCATCCAATACAATCAACATACAAAAAATAAGAAGCATCAAAGATCATTTAGCATGGAAATTAAATTGCACAAGTTGAACAACCAAAGGTGTGACACAAATTGTCACACAATACATACATGTGCATAAAACAGAAATGGTAAATGATAAAAATACCAAACCAAGCCTAAAACATCCATCAATGTGTCAAGAATCCTCATGTAAAATTTCATGTCAATTGGATTAAAATCAAGCATTTCATGATAGGATGAATAGAGCAAGGTCACAAGTGTACACATGATCACAGAGTCTAGCACAATCCAAAATCCAGCCATGCACAACTTCAGAATTTAACATCATAAAATTCTAGACAAACAGAGGATCATGCTACAAAACATTTGGAATTATTTGAGTCATTTTTCAATTAGATATGAATTTTTGAATTTAGAAGAAAAAATTGAAATCAAACATTATCAAGCATGGAAAATAAGGAGGGAAATGTGAAAATGATGAAACATTTGAAAAATGGCATGCGTTGAGGATCGAACACGGTACGAATTCAAATGAGCGCGCGCCAGGCCAATACGTTGCCGTTTTGCCTGAAAACCCTAGCGAACCCAGAACGGACGCTAATCCGTCACAAAGTCGTCGCTACCATGAAGATCTTCATCTTCCTCATTAAGATGAAGATGAACAGTATGAATGTTCATACACATTTTCCAGAATTTTCCAGATTTCTCCAGATTTCGTCAAAAAGCATACCAAATCAAAGCTCGTGCAATGTACATCATTAATCCATGGTCAATTCATGCTAAAACATCCTATATTGTGCAAATCGATCACAAAAAAAGTTTGACATTCAAAACTTCAATCTAGCATATCTCATTCAATAATCGCCTATTTCACACGAAATTTTCACCAGAATCATCAGCAACATGAGATCTACAAGAATATGTGCATGAATTGCAAAATTAAGAGATTCGAAACTTGACCTCTTGAAGAGCAGATCCTTGAATTCGCACGATCCAAAGCCTTGAATGATCCAAATCCACTCTATAACACTTGTAATGATGTTTGATAAAGAGATTGAAGCTTGGCAGGTGCTGGATCTAGCTTAAATCAGAATCTCCATCTTCACCTTCATGAACTTGCTATGCACAATTCTTGGTCGAATTCAACAATCTAACACTTGATCTGTACTCAATTCACACCAGAGAACAGGAATATAGAAGAATATTGCAAGGTTCTTTGAAGATTTTTCAAGTTTTGGTTGTGAGAAAAAATGGAGGGAAAATTTTCTAGATCTCAAAAATGGTGAAAAGTGATTAACCTCTTGAAATTCTGTTATGATTTAGTATATATATGATGTGCTAATCCACTCTTAATCCAAATTAGGCATGGTTTAGTTAAAATTAATCAAGATAAGGTGCATGGCAAAAAATGACAAATTGGAGGGTGTGTGAAGCATGCACACGTGAACAGTAACCATTACCAGCTCAAATGCACTTAAAATCATCTTTAAAACACATTGGCAATGGTAAAAAGTTCATGTAATGCACCATTTTTAAATTTTGCAATTTCCCTCCAAAATGGGCATGGATATGCAAATGATCATGTAATAACATTTTATGCAATGTGATGATTGATTTGGAAACTTCATGACATGAGAAGCATTTTAGAAAAAGAGGCACCAAATTTGGAGTTTTGGTTCAAAAGATATGGCCATTTGAAATTTCAAGCACACTTTGCCATGATTTGATCATAACTCTTTGACCATTCATCAGATGCTCATGATCTTGGACTTTTTGGAAATGGGAGAGAAAGATATTCAACTTTCATGTTGGACAAAATTTCATTTGAAGCTTCTTTGATGTTGGAAAGTTGAGTTGAAGTTGGTCTAAAAACTTGCCATTTTTGGAAACTTGAAATTACAGGTCACTTTCCATTTTGGGAAACTTTTGATCTGGCTTCAAAATCTTCAAGGTAGATGTTTGACATGTTGAATAACCTTCTTTGGGACATGAATGAAGTGTCTCAGACCATTTCTCCACCTCCTAGCTCTCAGTTGACTTGCAGTTGACTTTTATGGGCCCCAGATGACCTGAAACTGCACTGTGGACTTTGAGCTTTCAACACTTGACCAAATTGCATCAAAATGAACCTTGGGTTCACATAAGCTCTCTAGAACAACCATAGGGCCTTTATCTCATGGAAAACCTTTGCTCTCTTGTACAGATGATTTCTCCTGATACAGTCTTGATTGATGAAATGCCATGTACTATGCAATGTTAATGCAATGTTAATGTCCTAAAAATGAAATGAATGTACAAATGGGGGGTGCAAATTTGAGGTGCTACAGCTGCCCCTATTCAATCAACTGGGAACCTGAACGGATGAGAGCAACGGCTGTCAGACCTTCAAGGTAAACAGGGATTGAATACCAAAGAACCGTAGAAATTTGCACTCTGCGGGGATCCAAGAAAAGAATGTTCCCCAATGGCAACTTCCACTGGGATCTGATATCTATCACTAGACCAAACAAGACGTTTACCAACGACTCAACTGGGGATTTGATTTTTATCGGAAAAAGGAACCACGGCCAGACATCGAAAGATAATGGATGGGAATAAAGAAGCCACGACTAGACGCCAACGGACGAATAGGAAAAGAGAAACCACGACTAGACATCGAAAGACGACGAATAGGAAGAGAAACCACGACTAGACGTCAACGGACGAATAGGAAAAGAGAAACCACGACTAGACGTCGAAAGACAATGAATGGGAATAACTCGACCAGACATCAAAAGATGATGTTTACCGACACCAAGAAAAGGACGACCAGACATTTACCGATGACTGGAAAAAGGATATACAACCAGACGTCAACGGACGAATGGGAAAAACTCGACGTTTAGCGACACCAACGTAGGGGTGACCAGACATCAACGGATAACTGGAAAAAGACACTCAACCGGACGTCCACGGACGAATGGGAAAAACTCGACGTTTACCGACACCAACGGAGGGGTGACCAGACATCAACGGATGACTGGGAAAAAGGAACCACGACTAGACGCCAACGGAAGAATAGGAAGGACTCAACCAGACATCAACGGATGAATGGGAGAAAGAAACCACGACTAGACGCCAACGGACGAATAGGAAGGACTCAAACAGACATCAACGTATGAATGGGAGAAAGAAACCACGACTAGACGCCAACGGACGAATAGGAAGGACTCAACCAGACATCAACGAATGAATGGGAGAATGAAACAACGACTAGACGCCAACGGACGAATAGGAAGGACTCAACCAGACATCAACGGATGAATGGGAGAAAGAAACCACGACTAGACGCCAACGGACGAATAGGAAGGACTCAACCAGACATCAACGGATGAATGGGAGAAAGAAACCACGACTAGACGCCAACGGACGAATAGGAAGGACTCAACCAGACATCAACGGATGAATGGGAGAAAGCAACCACGACTAGACGCCAACGGACGAATAGGAAGGACTCAACCAGACATCAACGGATGAATGAGAGAAAGAAACCACGACTAGACGCCAACGGACGAATAGGAAGGACTCAACCAGACATCAACGGATGAATGGGAGAAAGAAACCACGACTAGACGCCAAGGGACGAATAGGAAGGAAAGCCCGATGTTACAGACATCGAAAGATGATGTCTAAGACACCAAAAAATAGGGCCCACGCGGGGATCAACACGACACATACTGGTATCACCAGGATGACATCTTCATCTGTCCGGACAAGGCCACACACTTGTCAGGGACTACGCTGGGGGAGTCAAGCTTTCCTCTCACATGCGGGTGAGGAAACAAACCTCTCTGGGGATTACCAATCCCGAATGCTATCAGGAGTTACCGATGCAAATATGCCATGCGGATTGTTGAACAATGGTCCGCCTCTGCTGGGGATATGGTCCAATTAGGTTTAATACATGTATGCATATGTTTGAATTTCTATGGCGTAATGCTCCATATGGAATGGAAATGCTACGCGGTTTGAGGGTGCAATGATTACTACATGCAAGATGCAAATGACGAACTCCCGCTAGGGAGAACTCGTTGCTCTGCTGAACACTCAATTCTGATTTGGTCCTCCAACTCTGTGGGGAGACGCACTGCTGGGGGTGCTTTGCTGATCTGATACCCTGGGGACGGCAGAGAAACCAAGTCAACTAGGGAGACCCTGTCTGGGGAACACACCAACCTCTCAAACGTGCTAGGGAATAACAGTGCTGCTGGAGAAAGGATAAATCCCACCGGGGACCATTTTCACTGAATCCAATCCACTTGGATACTCCGCTAGGGGAAACAAACAATGTTCACATCCACTAAGGATAACTGCCAATCCACGGGCACGAATAACTCTACTGGGGATAATTTTCACCGAACCTGATCCGCTTGGGGACTTCGCTGGGGGAAAACCATCAATACAAACCTCCGCTGGGAAGACTACCCACTTCAGACTTGCTGGGGCAAACATTCACAACCCTGTTGGGGAAAGGCGTTCACGACCCTGCTGAGGATTACAGTACTTCATACCCGACTGTTGAGGAACAAACTACCCACAGGCACCACTGTTGGGGAACGGCAACCTTCAGACTCAGTGGGGACTAACAGTCTTCAGACTAGCTGGGGATAGGGTAGCCTTTGAACCTGCTACTGAGGACATACTACCCACAGACGCCTCTGCCGGGGAAGAACAGCTCTAATGGTTTTCAGACTTGCTGGGGATACGTCCTCAACCCTGCCGAGGGATCCCTGATCTCGAATACGCTGGGAAGACAAGTCCTGAACTTGCTTTAGACAACCCAACTTCTCACACCACCGGACAGTGTTGAAACATCTCCGAACAAACCGTGGCTTATCTGCTTCAGCCAAGAATCAAAGGTAATAACCTGCAAAACAGCAAGGCATACATGCCCCAGGGGATTGTATGGACAAGATACATTCAAGTATACTCGACATTCAAAATGATTTTCAAATGTTTTATCTTTCTGCACGTTATTGTCTAGCCTTCATGTTTTTTTATATGCAATATTTATCAAAAATTTAGACGTTTTTGCAAACAAAACAGTAAAATAAAAAACAAGAGAGCAATTTATCTGAATAACGACTTTTATTGATTAAAAATGAGCCTATAAAGGCAAAATACATCAGGAAGCATTTCCTAGAAAGACGTAATTGCGCACAAAAGGAAGGATCTATCCTAATGGCAATGTGAACACGGCATCCACTATTTTCCAATTCTGTTATGACTCACAGATCATCAAATTCCTCCCAAATCCCTTGCTTTTTGAGAAGAATGATTGGACCGATCATATCCTTCGAGATGGTAGACCCTGAAGCGCGATGAAGTACAGATAACTCAGACTGTAGCCTTCGCCTTAGTCCCTCTTTTGCCTGGATCGCCCTTTCGGGTTTTCAATCCACCGGGATACCCATTTTTGCCTAAGCCGCCCTTGCGGGTTTTCGACTTACCGGGTGTACATATTCTTTTTATTCTTTATCCCTAACTTTTGCCCGAACCTTTTCCTTTTTTTTTTGGTTCGCCGGGATGCCCTTTTTTGCCTAGACTCTTTTATTCTTTTCGTCCAACGGGTCAATTTATGCGAAGTATTTTTTGACTACATCTGAGTTAACAGGGGACGGAAAATCTTCACCATCCATAGTTGTAAGCATCAAGGCTCCACCAGAGAAAACCTTTTTAACAACATATGGACCTTCATAATTAGGAGTCCACTTGCCCCTGTTATCTGTACCGGGAGGAAGGATCCTCTTCAAAACTAAATCACATGTCTGATAGCTTCGAGGGCGCACTTTCTGATCAAAGGCTTTCTTCATCCTTCTCTGATACAATTGCCCATGGCACACAGATGCTAACCGCCTCTCTTCGATAAGACTCAACTCGTTGAACCTTGTTTGAATCCACTCAGCTTCGTCAAGCTTGACATCCAACAGGACTCTCAGAGAAGGAATCTCCACTTCAACAGGTAGGATTGCTTCCATACCATACACCAGGGAGTAAGGGGTTGCCTCAGTCAACGTACATACTGAGGTACGGTACCCATGCAAAGCGAAAGGCAACATCTCATGCCAATCCTTGTACGTCACGACCATCTTCTGCACAATCTTCTTGATATTCTTGTTTGCCGCCTCTACAGCACCATTCATCTTCGGTCTGTAAGGAGAAGAATTGTGATGTTCAATCTTGAAATCTTTGCAAAGCTCTTTCATCATCTTGTTATTGAGATTCGAACCATTGTCAGTAATGATTCTCTCAGGAACCCCATAACGACAGATAATCTCCCTCTTGATGAACCGGGCAACCACTTGTTTGGTAACATTAGCATAGGACGCTGCTTCCACCCACTTGGTGAAGTAATCAATCGCGACCAAGATGAAGCGATGTCCATTAGAAGCAGTAGGTTCAATCTTCCCTATCATATCAATGCCCCACATCGCGAATGGCCAAGGTGAATTCATGACATTCAGAGGGCTTGGTGGTACATGCACCTTATCAGTATAAATCTGACATTTATGGCATTTCCGAGCGTATTTGAAACAATCGGACTCCATAGTCATCCAGTAATAACCGGCTCTCAACAACTTCTTGGACATTGCATGACCACCAACATGGGTACCGAAAGATCCCTCATGTACTTCTTGCATCAACATGTCTGATTCGTGTCTATCCACGCATCTAAGCAGAACCATGTCAAAGTTCCTCTTGTACAACACGTCATCCTGATTCAAATAAAAGCTTCCAGCTAGCCTTCTCAGGGTTTTCTTATCATTCTTTGACGCTCCTTCAGGATACTCTTGGCTCTTGAGGAAATTCTTAATATCATAGTACCACGACTTCTCATCAACGCCAGACTCGGCTGCAAACACATACGCAGGCCTCTCGAGTCGATTCACTGCAACATGTGGCACATGATTCCACCAATGAACTTTGATCATAGAAGACAAAGTAGCCAAGGCATCAGCCATCTGATTTTCATCTCGGGGGACATGATACAACTTCACTGTCTTGAAGAAAGTCAGGATCCTTCTGGTGTAATCTCGATAAGGAATCAAATGCGGCTGGTGAGTATTCCAATCTCCATTGACCTGGTTAATCACTAGAGCGGAATCTCCATAGATGTCCAGAGTTTTGATTCTTAGATCGATGGCTTCTTCAATCCCCATGATGCAAGCCTCGTACTCAGCCTCGTTGTTGGTTACGTCAAAAGTCAATCTGGCAGAAAAATGTATATGTGCAACTTTGGGATTGATAAGTACTGCCCCAACACCGTTGCCATTCACATTCACAACCCCATCAAACATCAGTGTCCACTTGTCATCAGGATCCTGTCCTTCCTCGACAAGAGTCTCTTCATAATCTTTCATCTTAAGATACATGATGTCTTCATCAGGGAATTCAAACATCATTGGCCGATAGTCATCAATCGGTTGCTCGGCAAGGTAGTCTGACAGAATACTACCTTTGATGGCCTTCTGCGACGTGTACTGGATATCATATTCAGTCAGAATCATCTGCCAACGAGCCACTCATCCGGTGAGAGCTGGCTTTTCAAAGATGTACTTCACTGGATCTATCTTAGAAATTAACAGAGTAGTATGGTTCAGCATATACTGTCTCAGTCGGCGAGCAGCCCAGGCCAAAGCACAGCAAGTTTTCTCGAGCTGCGAATATCTTATTTCACAGTCGGTAAACTTTTTGCTAAGGTAGTATATGGCATGCTCTTTTCGACCAGACTCGTCATGCTGTCCCAATACACACCCCATCGAATTCTCGGTTACTGAAAGGTACATTATCAGAGGCCTCCCATGAACTGGAAGTATAAGGATTGGAGGTTTCTGCAGATACTCTTTTATCTTATCGGTTCACACATGGCAGTTACGTGAGATATAAACCGTGCAATGTAGTTCAATCTCCATAAAAACCCACGAACCTGCTTTTCCGTTTTCGGTTCAGGCATTTCTTGTATAGCTTTTACTTTCGCTGGATCAACCTCAATCCCTTTCTCGCTGACAACGAAGCCTAACAGCTTACCGGATCTCACCCCAAACGTACACTTGTTTGGATTCAGCCTCAGTTTGAATTTTCTCAGTCTTTCAAACAACTTCTGCAGATTTACCAGGTGCTCCTCCTCTGTCTGAGACTTTGCAATCATATCATCCACGTACACTTCAATTTCTTTGTGCATCATGTCATGAAAGAGAGTCGTCATAGCCCTCTGATAGGTAGCACCGGCATTCTTCAGCCCAAATGGCATCACCTTATAGCAGAACGTGCCCCAAGGTGTAATGAATGTCGTCTTTTCCATGTCTTCTGGCGCCATCTTAATCTGATTATAACCAGAGAATCCATCCATGAAAGAGAAAACCGAGGATTGAGCAGTGTTATCAACCAATACATCAATGTGAGGTAATGGGAAGTCGTCTTTCGGACTGGCTCTGTTTAAATCCCGGTAATCGACACACATCCTGACTTTGCCATCCTTCTTCGGCACGGGAACGATATTGGCCACCCACGGGGGATAATTGGTCACTGCCAGGAAACCCGCATCCAACTGCTTCTGAACCTCTTCCTTGATCTTGACAGCCATATCTGGACTAGTTCTGCGCAGCTTCTGCTTTACCGAAGGACAATCTTCTCTGAGAGGTAGCCTGTGCACCACAATATCTGTATCCAACCCAGGCATATCTTGATACGACCATGCGAATATCTCCACATATTCTCTCAGCGTCTCAATCAGCCCTCTCTTGACATCTTCCTTCAAAGCAGCCCCGATTTTGATCTCTCTCTTGGCGTCCTCAGTACCCAGGTTGATAACCTCCAACTCTTCCTGATGAGGTTGGATGACCCTTTCCTCCTGCTTCAATAATCTGACCAGTTCTTTAGGGAGTTCACAGTCTTCTTCACTCTCCTCTTCAGCTTGGTAAATGGGATTATCGAAATCATACTGAGCCATAACAGAACTGTTTTTAGCGGAGTCCGCGAGATCGATTCTGCATGTTTAATGCTTTATTTTAGAAAAAGGGTTCAAGAAAGTCACAAAAAAAACAAAAACAAAAAACATTGCCATTTTTATTGTCTTGAAAGTGAAAATAAAACAGAAAGACAGTGAGCACAAATTTGTTTGCAAAACGTCCTTTATTAATGATAATCATTGAAAACATGATGTGGCCCTACAATGAACCACTACGCCCCGGGAAGAACGTAGGGCTTTTATGTAGAATGAAAAACAAAAGAAAATTACTATGTCTGAAGAGTAACTTGGACTATTTCTTCGGCTGTCCAATTATTCACCATCTCCCCTAGAGCACACGGGCGCACCCAGTTGTCCACATCATAATCACTGTCACCACCTTCACTACCGGTTGCAAAGACGTCACCATGATTCATCAGCCCAGCGCTGGTGAAGGTACTCGGCCCCTTCTGATCTTGAACACCCTGCTCTGCCTGTAGAGGTTGATAGCCAATACCAAATTTGTCTTCTTTGACGGGCATCAACCATCTTGCCTCAGCCTTCTGCCTTGCCAGAATTGACAACCTCCACAGCCTGCTTGTATGACGCAATTGAGGTACTTGGCTTCTTCTGCTCAGCAAAAGCCACCTTCTCGATAGCAACGGTCTCAAACGCTTGACACAGAGTTTCATGGATCTCGCCATCCATCTCCACATACTTGAAAGAGGATAAATGACTCACCAGAATGTCCTCCTCGCCGCACATAGTTACAATCTGACCATTCCATACATACTTCAGTTTCTGATGGAGAGTTGACGACACTGCTCCAGCCCCATGTATCCAGGGACGCCCCAATAAGCAACTATATGCTGGTTGAATATCCATCACATAGAAGACAATATCAAATACCTCCGGGCCAATCTTTACTGGCAACGTGACTTCACCAAAAATAGACCGTTTGGATCTATCAAAAGCACGAACAATGAGATCGCTTGGAGTGAGGACAACCCCTTCAACATCAATCTTGCTCAGAATCTTCTTGGGCAACACATTCAACGAGGAACCAGTATCCACCAACACATGTGACAATACAGCCCCTTTACACTCCATGGTGATACGCAGAGCTTTGTTATGGTTACGACCCTCAGGTGTCAGATCCAAGTCTGTGAACCGTAAACCATGCCTCGTGCTCACATTAGCAATAACACCCTCCAATTGGTTGACAGAAATCTCTTGAGGCACGTAAGCCAGATTCAACAAGGAAAGGATAGAAATTTTGGACGGAGTTTGATTCAGCTGATCTACAATCTTGTAATCACTCTTCTTAATAATCTTCATAAACTCCTCCACATCTTTCTCAAAGGAACCCTCAGACGCCTCCTTCTGAACAGGTCCTTCTTCTACCACAGCTTGTTTCCCCTTTGCTTTGGCGAGAGCCTCAGCATTGTTATCTCTCAAAGCCTGTGGTGCGAATAGACGACCATTTCTTGTAAAACCTCCAGGCCCTCCTACATTATCCACAGCAGGACCAACAGTCACTGGAGCTCTACTTGGCAAACCAATGGTCACTGGAACCTGATTCACCGGTCTGATCTGACTTGCTGACCTTCTATTGTTGCGGTAAGCATTATCATATCTCCACGGCACTGCTCTACTATTCTCAACAGATCTTCTATCAGAAGCAACAATAGTAGTAGGAGTACCTACCGTTACTGGAGCAGATATGGTGACAGGGGTACCGATAGTTACGGGCGCACTAGCAGTTCTTGGGGCACGTCCAGGACCCTCAGACGGTTTGAAGTAAATGGTGACAGTTGACACCACCCCATGATCTTTCACAGCCCGAGCAAACTGCAAACAACCCTCATCAATCATACCTTGGATGCCACTTCTCAGCTTGACACAACCATTCTCTTGTTCATCACAGTCTGGACAGCCCTTGTCACAACCCGGGAACACTCCCCCTTTCAACAGACGCTCTTTTACCGCTAGCAACGACGTCTGAACCTCATTAACACTGGCTATCAAATCCACAGCGTCCCCTTCTTTCACATTGTTCACCCGGGGGCCACCATGCTGAGGCATAGGGTTATTTACAACATTCGGAACAGGAGCAAAGTTGATTGTCTTGGCGTCAATCAAATCCTGGACCTTATGGTGGAAAGCCCGACAGTCCTCAATATGATGCCCCGGAGCACCGGAATGAAAGTCACAACGAACACTGGCATCATACCCAGCAGGAATTCTTGTCAATGGAGCCATAGTACGAAGCTCGACAAATTTCAATCTGAGCAGTTCGGGAAGCAACTCAGCATATGTCATTGGTAGTGGATCAAAATGACGCTCGGGCATTCTCTGCCTTTGTTGAAACGGGCGTTGCTGTTGTTGTTGGTGTTGTGGCGCTCTCTGTTGCTGTTGCTGAGATTGAGGTTGGGGTGCTGGGATAGTCACAGCGCCAACCTGACGGTACTGCCCTCTGTTCACATTCTTCCGATGGTGCACAACATTAGTCTCACCCTCTCTCCTTCGGGGTGCCCCAGAAAATGGTTTTTTTGAACTGGAAGACGAGGAACCAGAATCCTGAATCTTCCCTGCTTTAATGAGATTCTCGGTCCTCTCTCCACATATAACCACATCGGAAAAGCTACCGAACGGGCAACTCCCCATACGGTCCATAAACACACCTTGCAAAGTCCCGATGAACATATCGGTCAGCTCTCTCTCCAGCATAGGAGGTTGCACTCTTGCAGTTAACTCACGCCACCTCTGGGTGTACTCTTTGAAGCTCTCACCGGATTTCTGACACAAACTCTGCAGCTGAGTTCTGCTCGGAGCCATGTCCATATTGTGCTTGTACTGCCTCAAGAAGGCTTCACCCAAGTCTCTCCAACTTCTCACAGACTCCCTCTTCAACTCCATGTACCAATCCAAGGAAGCTCCGGACAAGCTGTCCTGGAAAAAATACATCCACATCTTCTCATCATCTGTGTATGCGGAGATTTTTCTGTAATAAGCCTGCACATGGGTGCGAGGACAAAAAGTGCCATTATATTTGTCAAAGGATGGCGCCTTGAACTTGTAAGGAATTCTCAGCCCATCGACCAAACCCATATTCGTAACGTCAAACCCCAAAGAGTTCTGACATTCCATGGCTCTGATCTTCTCAGCTAAGGCATCAACCTTCATATCCCTATCTTCAGTTCTTCCCACTTAGTCTTCATCACTAAGAAGGGTAAACATATCTTCCTGTCTGTCAACCAACGGAGCAGGCTGGCAAACCGGAGCACGGGTTGCTCGAACATTAGCAGTTTCAGCAGCAATAGGTTGTCCATTAATTCTGATACCCCTCAACTCATCACCCACAACATAGTTGTTGACGGGGATAGTAGCAGCATCAACGTTGTCATTAACAGGGATCCCTTCTGGTGAAGCACGGTGGACCGGTGGAATCACAGCTTCCTGTCTCTGGGCTAAGGCACGCAGCTCCTCTTGCCCTTGAACGACTCCTTGCATCATGGTCATGAATTAGGCCATGTTAGCCCTCATCTCTGCCAACTTAGCTTGAACTTGGTCCATACCTCTTCGTTGATTCAGTCAGATAGCGTAGCGATGCGGACGACGATCAGCAATCCTGCCTAAAACAGGAACCAGAATGAGAAGCCTTATTCAAGAACACCTGTAATGCAAGAATGATATGTGTATGATACGTGTGATGCGTATGCAGGTTAACTTTTCTTTTTCTATGCATTATTATTTTTTTTTTGAAAATAAACATGCTATGATGCACAATGATGAAGCCATGGCAGGTTGGCTGAGTATCTCCTGGCACAGGATAAAAACTTCGGTATGAATTCGGCACCGGAAATCACGGATCAAAGTCATCTGGAACCCAAAGTCATCGGGAGCCCAAACTTCAGAACCAAGTCACCATCTGAGCAAGTACCCTTAAATTCAGCCCAGGGATCCGAAATAAACGGAACCCTCTGATCAATACCAAGGTCATCCTAAGGCGGACAATCGTCTTGACAATCGGGCAAAGATACTCAACGGGTTTGCCCTTTCGGGTGTGCCGTTGCAGCTCTCTTGAGATCATCTAACCCAAAGATCCGGGAAAGAATGGTCACCGAAGTCAACAGCTCAGATGAGATAACCCAACCTAAGTGGAACAACTCCACCCGAAAGGACTCTCTCAGATGAACCTCGTCTGGCTGTGGCATCACGTCTCCGCATCATTTCGTACAACATGTGAAGAAACATGAGACCACGCTAATCCTAGGTGTATACTCAGGCCTGGGTATTGGGCCTCACTCAGAACACCCACCCCAAATCAGAGGAACCCACCTGTATAGAATCCAATATAATGACAGTATGATGCATGCAAGTATCTATGCAAGTATATACAATCACATCATAATAATGAATGCAATAAATAAAGCAACAAAAGCAACCAAAACTATCCTAAAGAGCGCTAGGATTGACTCACTTAGGGAAGATGGACCAGCAAGAGGTCAACTTCTATAGATCCCCAGCAGAGTCGCCAGCTATCGCATTACGCAAAAAACCGGCGGGAAAAATAAACAGAGCCGCCATCGTGCGTTATTTATCCCAAAGGAGGGAAATGAAACGCTCGAAGTAAACCTGGAAAGGACATGGTCTTACGACCAGAGATTGATAGGATCGGGAGTCGGTTATACGAAGGGAAGGTATTAGCACCCCTACGCATCCGTCGTACTCGACGGGATCCACGCTCAGAAAGAATAGAAGAAAGCTTGCTAAAGAAACTGCTCAAAACACTGCACAAGCTGGAAGGAAACACAGAAAAGACGGAAGAAGCGGACTCGGCAGGATATCGCATACTGGGCCTACGTAGTTTGTCAGACACAAACATCAGAGTCGACGTAGTTCGGGGACATGGGAACGTGCTCGCTAGGATGTCGCATCCTATGCATACGTATCTTCTCTAACCAGAGTAAGAATTAGAGCACTCGTAGCTCGGCTAACGCACGCCAAACAAAACACAAACAAGAAACCAACTGTCAATCGCTGGACTTACGTCAAACTCCAACAAACAACCACGCACAGGAAACCGACTGCCAATCGTTGGACTTACGTCAGACTCCAAGCAAACAAACTCACACGGGAAACCGACTGCCAATCGCTGGACTTACGTCAGACTCCACACAAGAAAACACACGCAGGAAACCGACTGCCAATCGCTGGATTTACGTCAGACTCCAAACACACACAAGGGGGTTGAAAAAGAAAAAAAGGCGCTCGGAGAGATCAGCTCATCTCCTGCCTACGTACCTCATCTGGTATGAGGATCAGGGCGACGTAGTTCCCCTTAACAGGGAAAGAACTTCTATCCTAACCAGAGACTAGGGAGATAACAAGCTACTAGGGAGACTGTAGCGGTGTATTCGTCGCTATATGATCTATCGATTAAATCATACGCTATGAGATACATTGAAAATTTCGAGTCGCCACCGCACTTTTATTTATCCAAAGGATTGGCTAAAAAGCGAACAAAAGCCTAAGAAGTTTTACACGTAGAAAACTAATAAAAAGATCAGAGATTCTGGGTAAGGGGTAAATTACGCAATGGGAAGGTGTTAGGCACCCACTACGTCCTAGGTACTCCTAGGGAGCCCTTTTCACACTTGTTATGCAAAAATTATTATTTGTTATGACATAAATATTGTGCAAACATGATTGGGATGATGAGAAAAGAATATACATTTTTTATTATTATTGGGTTCGAACGGATGAACCCGTTGCCTACGTACCTTCCATCAAAGGTAAGGATCAGAACGCCGTAGTTCGGCTAAAAGATTTCCAAAAGTGGGTTAGGTTCAATTTTAAACACAAACCCTAGGTCTTACGTTATCCACGGGAGAAAACTCAACCTTATACAAACAACAACGTCCACCATGTGAGAACAGCTTCAACTTGCCAGGGAGGGGTTAACCCTATAATAGGCAAGGAAGGCTTACAATTCAATCACTAAAGACAGAAGGTGAGATTAACATCAACCACTAAGATAAATCAAACCTATAGCTCATGTATGAAAACATTAATGGACAAAGCCAAAACAAGTGAATGAGTGGAGTTATTGATTATGATTATGAAAACGAAGTCAAAGTATGATTAAGATCAATTCAAATAAGTATTATGAAATGGAGTTTTGAAAAAGGTCAAGGACTTGAGTCCAGGTTTTTAGTTAGAAAACATGAAGATGTTTGCACAACACTTATGTCAAGTTTTAAAAGATGAAGTGTGAAAAGGTTCTAAGACGTAATGAATGATGAATGGATGAAGGATGGAAAGTAAAACTTCTTAGAAGGTTCACTTCTTGAAATCATATGGGAGATGATTCAAGTGTGTCCTTTGGAATACAATTAATAATAACAAACAAGCAAGGATGAAATCCAAAAGGCGGATATCGGATGCCAATCACTGGTCTTATACCAATCTCCTAAAATAAAATGGGATGTCAGAAGCCACTCAATGGACTTACACCGATCTCCACAGGCAAAGAAATAAAAGCGGATACCGGATACCAATAGATGGATTTACACCAGTCTCCTAAAACAGAACAGGATATCAGATGCCACTCAATGGACTTACACCGATCTCCTCAAAAGAAAAGAACAAAGATGAAATATGGAAGTCAACTGCCAATTTATTTGGACTTAGGTTAACTCCACAGTATGGTCCTAGGAAATCCAATGCCACATCACTGGGACTTACAATGGAACCTCACATACAAGAACAAAAGCAACAATATGATCACAGGAATGCAAATGCCAACTTACAGGGACTTATAATTGCAACCTCTCATGCAAACAGATGAACAAACCATGATCACAGGAAAGCAGATGCCAACTTACAGGGACTTATAACTGCAACCTCATATACAACAAACAGATCAAACTATGATCACAGGATAACAGATGCCAACTTACAGGGACTTATAACTGCATCCTCACATACACACAGATAAAACAGAAGATATGAGTGACCAATGAGGTCTTACACTCTATCCTTCCATATCACAGGAACAAATGCCAAAAGCAATGGACTTACAATTGTCCTCAATGGGCAAACAACAATGATAGCATCACAAAAAGCAAATGAGATGATCATGCATTAATGGCAATTGATGATGATAGATGCATAACATATAAGCAAGCAAGTGCACATGAAGCAATCAATCAATCAATGAATAGCAAACAGCACACTCTATAGCCAAACAATGGGGGGCTCATACAAGAGGGTTTGACTTTAAAAGTCCACTGTAATAGGTAAGTGTCGCTCTTAACCTGGCCATTGAGGGGCTCAGGTGAAGCAGATGAATAGGAAATGAGGGGTGTGCCTCATTGCTTCAATCTCAAATCAGAGAGAGCATCAAAGAAAGTGTGGGAGTTCAGAAAGTGGGAACTCTCTCCACATTATTGACTCGATTAGATCTTGGGTATTTATCTCATTGCTTCAACCAGGTACTGGGAGCAAAGAGAGGACACACTGAATAGTGGGGGATAGATTACTTATCCCTACCTTCCACCAATTGCCTCAAATGAGGACTTTTCCTGCTTGGGACAAATATAAACAAACACAGGCATTGCCTCTTAAGGAGGACTTCAGACAGTTTGCCCGGTCAAATAACAGACCGGGTCTCCAGACTACATGAAGAAGAAGTAATTATACCTCAAAGCAAATGCTAAAAAGCAAAGCAAGCAAGTTCAAAGAACTTAAGCAACTAAAGTACCTGCAAAAGTCAAACTCATTAGTAAACAAGTCAACAGTCAAAATCAAAAGAAAATAACCCAAAAGTCAACCACAGAGGGACCAATTGTGCAAGGCACAAAGACTCAAGCATATGAGTCACCTACAAAACAAAGGTTAGCACATCATATAATTCAACTCAAACAAATATTTGAATGATCCTCAAGGCATTGGTGCTTAACCTGAAACAGATGAACTCAACATAAGCTTTGAAGACCACTAGGACTAGCCTAGGGTCAAAGATGAAAGAAAAAGTCAAGGCAGCAAGGAAAAGTCAACCCAAACCAATTCTAAACATTCAAGAAGCATTCTCAATTGGATTCATAACCAAATCATGCATCATGGTCATTTCATATGCAAAAGGATGCAAAGCATGGCAAGAGAAGCATACAAAAGTCAACAGCAAAGACTTCATTCAAAAGTCAACTCAAACAATCTCAAAAATTATGAAATAAATCACACTCAATCCTAACATCTAACATGGTGTACATGTAAAATTTCAAGGCATTTGGATGAGAGGGAGGCAGTCAAGTAAAATCATGAAGTAAATCAAATTCAAGTAAGCATGGTGAAAGTCAACAAGCATGGGTCAACTTCAAAAAATCATATCAATTTGAAAACAGAAGAGAAATGAATGAGATTAACACCATTGCAAAGCTTGAGATGTCTAGTTATCACATATGAAATTTCATGGTCATACAATAAGATTTGAGAATTTCACAAAGGATTTGGCAAGGCATAGCACAAAAAGTCAACAAATGACCAAGTATGGAAGAAAATTCACAATCAAATAGAAAACAGCATCATTAATTCCAAGAAAATTCATACATCAATTAGACATACAAGGGATCAATCATGCAAAATTTCAAGTGATTTGGATAAGAGGAAGCATGTGAACAAAAATTGGGAACATACATGTTCATGTTGTGACACCAAATTCAACACATAACTTCAAAAAATCATAACTCTCAATCCACAAATGATAAATGCACAAACTCTATATGGAAATGAAGATCAATGTGTCTAGTTTCACCATAAAAAATTTCAAAGGCATTGGATACAACATAACAATTTCACAAAAGGAATGGCACAATGTATCATTTTGGCATACATGTAAAGAAAATAATTACCAATTAAAATCCAGCCAATGAAAAATTAATTAAAATTCACCATAAAATTCTAGACACATTCATGAGTATGAGGAAAAAATTTCACAATTTTTGGATGAAATGTGAAGGAGAAATAAATTGTGGAAGTTTGATGAATAATTGATGAAATATGAACAAGATGACATGGTAATTGGTCAAATAAAGTCAACAGGATGGCAAACTGGTAATTCCGGGCTCATTAACCTAAACTACTGCGTTTTGGCAAGGCAAAACGAAATGTTCTGATTGGCTCCCAGCCAATAGAACAGTGAAACGACCAATGGAGCAAATTCTGGTTTTAACAAACCCTAGGGTTTCTAACAGCAAGGTTAAGGCATTTCATCCAAACATCAGCATAAACTTGACCAACATAAAACGGCATAGCATCCAGCAATGTTCACCCATCAAGCAATCAACAACATTCATCAGCATCAACAATCATCATGCAATCAACATGCAAACATAACCAATCAAAATCAACACAAAGCATGTGGAATTTCTGTTTTAGCTGAAAAATAGCAAAGTTCAACAGCATAGCAGCATGGCTCATCATCATGTAACCAAACAAAACAAACAACAGCCAATGTTCATGCAGCATTAAGGTGGTAACCAGGTGAATCATGACATGAACAACAAGGCATACACAAGCAGGAAAAGTTATGAGCATAGTTGGTCGTAGCAGCATGGTTCTACTGTATGGCTCATGGTATTTTCAAGCATCCAAACAAAACTTCGACCAACAAACACCATGCAATCATCATGTAGGCAAAGTCTGGACAGGGCAAGTATTTTAACAGCACATGTACACATTCATCATCCAAGTTCATCATCATGTCGAAATTAAACAACCACAAGGAAACCACATGGCAACACACAACAAAAATGCAAGTTCTGTTTTTTCAAATAGCAGGGCATTGACAGCAGTGGTATTCATCATCATCATCAAGCAAACAGCAACCAACATGCATCTTCATGAAATCATCAAAATAAATCTGACAGTATTCCACATACAGCATGGCAAATAGCAATTATGCAACACCAAAACACGATAAACCAAACACACATCACATGAATTTCTGGATAGAGCCAAGGTTTAAACAGCAGCAAAATGGTTCCAGCATGGTAAGCAATCGAATCATGAACAACAACATCAAACATACAGCAAATAATCATGGCATGTGGATATCATACAAATATCATACGGCAGAAATCCAACAAACCAAATGGATCTTCTGGACAGCTCATCATAACAGCAACATTGGCATTACAGTAGGTCCAATCATTCATGTTCATTAACCAATAAAACTCAAACAGCCACATGGACACCACATGATAATACACTCATGAGGTTTATGCAACATATAACACACAGCAACCAAAACATAGGCTGGATTTTTGGAAACAGTATGAGGGTTTGGCTTATGTAGCAACACAATTAACATCATCATTCAAACAACAAGAAAACAGCAACAATCAACAACATTCAACACATCCAGCAACAATAATCCAACAGGCCCTGCAACAACTATCATTATAGAACATCAACCAACATTGGAACAAGCATGCTCATGGGAAATTTCAACCAAGTTTAGCCAACATCTAAACAGAACCAAACAACAGCAACATCACACAATAACAGCCAGCATACTCATGTTGTTACCAACATCAAACAAAATGTCTTGACCAAAACACACAATCAGCACAGCATTCAAGCATCATTCCCAAGCTCAATATCAATTGAAATTCGAACAAGGCAACAGCAGCAGCAAACAATCAACCATGAACAAAATAAAACTAACCAGCCTCAATGCTCATGCAACAACTAACATCAACTAACATCACTCAACAACAGCATAAGCACAATCATGGGGATTTCATAGGCAGAGTTCTAGGTCCAAGCATAAACAGCATACACATTTTAACCCTGTGGAAATTTGGTTATGAAGAAATGGATGAAACAGTGGTATTTTGAGGTTGCTACACTTGAAAAGATGACCCTTGTGCTTTGCAATGCTGAATACTTGAAGAAGGTAGGTTCAAAAATGCTTGGAACACTCAGTAGCTCCAACTGCCATTATTGTGTGCTTTGAAGAACAGGACATGAGAAACGATTCCAGCTAGTGTTTGATGATGGCAATGATCTCAGAAATATGTTTAAATGAAGAACAATCAAGGTTTGTTCAAGGGTCTTTGGTGTTTTTGCTCTGAAAATCTCAATCTGCAGAATTGCAAGAAAGAGTGGATGGAAGTTTTCTGTGGTATGGCTGCAGTCTCTAGGGTTTGTTTGGACAGAAAAACCTTTATATATCACCTGTTTAACATCCCTTAATTAAATGGTAAGCTTGTTTAGTGTAAATGCACTCATTTGCATTTTTGCTAATTATGTCCAAATGAAATGGAGGTGTGTGTTTTGCTGAGAATTTGGGCTGGGCACAGGCTGTACAGACTGTATGTTTGTGCTGTTTTTATTCTGTACTAGCATGCTGTACCTGATTTGTTCAAATGAAGCCAAATGCCAATTTTGTCCATTTTGCATTTTGATTCAAAATGATGGGAAATGGTGGTATGATGATGGTTTAGGACTTTGAGCAAGTTTCAAATATGATTTTAAACCTTCCCAATTGGCCAAAGTGAGAAAAAAATCAATAAATCAAAAAGTCAACTGTGAGTCAAACTTTGATTTTAAAGGAATAGGTCCAAAAATGCCATTTTGAATGGCAAGGTTTTAGGTCATGAAATTTATATTTTGGAAAGAGGATGAAAAATGTGGTTTGTAGGAAAAAACCCCATCAAATTTGGCCTTATGGTTTGAGAGATATGGCTTGTTGAAGTTCAAAAATTGGTGAAAATGATTTGATCATATCTTGACAACTACACATGGGATTTTGATGTTCTTGGACTTTTTGAAAATGGGAAGACAAGATCTTCAACTTTCATGTTGGGCAAAAATTCATTTGGAGCTTGTATCATGATGTAAGTTTAAGATCAAGAAGTTTCCATTTTTGGCAGTTGAAATTACAGGTCCACTTTCTATTTCTGGAAAATTTCTGATTTCACTTGATTTTCTTCCATGATGAAGTTGAACATGATATATGAGGCTTACACAAGTATGAATGAACTCCTTCAAATCAATTCTATCCATCAAATCTTGATTAAATCAACAGTTGACCAAGTTTGACTTTTCTAGGGTTTTGGACTGATTGATGCACTTCTGATGAATTCCAAACCCTAATTCCTTGAGAAATTGATTTCAAATGATGTCACAAGATGTATGAACTTTTGATTATTGATCATGATGCCCAAATTCCACAAGAATGGCCATCATCCATTGCTTTGACTGATCAATGACTGACTTTGACCTAATTGCTGATGATTGCTTCAACTGCAAGCAACAAGGTTAGACTGACAATATTTTTGTACTTTTTGAATGATAAACATATGAAAGCAAAGATATACAAATGCAAAGTATGCTTGGTGATCAAGAAACAAACCACAAGGCAAACCAACCCACTAGGAGGGGACAAAGGCATGCAATGATCCTTGAGGTTATGATGTGAATGATATGGGCCATGAGGGATCTTGGGGCCAAAATTGGGGTCTTACAGATGCCCCTATTTAAGGTCATTCTAGCCGGAGAAGTGAAGTTTAGAAATCTTCAACTCGACGCGGTAGAATGGGCTTAAATAACAGTAATGAGACAAATTTTGGTCCCTAAGAGACCTCATGATGCAGATGTATGTATGCAAAAGACACAAATTCTGTGGGGAATATACTTCACACAGAAGAAAAGACGATCCATCGGAGTAGTACACTCACCAGGAACAGAGACTCTAATAAGACTCTATGGGGATAATAAAAGAAAAAGAAATGTGTGAACAAGACACGACTCTAAACTGGGGAAGATAAAACTGACATAACGTGACCAAGACACGACACTGATTAGGAAAACAGAAAAACAGACAGGAGAACTCACTGGGGAGTGAAGAACTCACACTGGGAAGAGAATTCCGAATGGAAAATAAATCCATTGGAAAGACACAAGCTGACTCCTGAGGAGAAGCAAAAGAAAACTCCACTGGGGAAGTAACAAAGCAAATGAGATGTTACCGAGCATACGGGTAACAAACTCAGGAAAAATCTGACTCCACAGGGGGACCGAGGTCATAATAGGGAGCAGAAAGGAGGGAACACCAAGGATACCGGTTACTGGGTACATAATAGGTGACCGACCAAAGCGTGAATTGGATTTCACTTCCAAAACACTCATCATCCTGAAGAGCTAGAAGAGCAAACTTGTTTATAGGATGGGTATTCAATTTCACAAGGAAAAAGAATCTTACTCTGAGGGGAAAACAATCAAAAGATCGACTCAAGAGCGCACGAGATATAATATCCATTACCGGCAGACCGTGGATAGAATATTCAAATGAGACATATTATTCATTACCGGCAGACCGTGAATAATATGCTCGAAAGGGAAAATTATCCTGAACCGGGTACTGGGTTGTTTATAGGATAAAATCCGAAGACGTGAATTGGTTTTCACTTCCAAAGCACTCATCATCCAAAACACAAACTGGTTAAAGGATGGACATTCAATTCCACAAGGAAAACGAATCTTACTCAACTGGGGACACAAACCCAAAGAGCGCATGAGATATAATATCCATTACCGGCAGACCGTGGATAAGATACTCGCATGAGATATATTATCTACTACCGTCAGAACGTAGATAATAAACTCGCATGGTAAGAAACACCAGAGATACCGGTTACTGGGTATATAATAGGCGATCTACCGAAACGTGAATTGGTTTTCACTTCCAAAACACTCATCATCCAGAACACAAACTGGTTAAAGGATGGCTATTCGATTCTACAAAGAATACGAATCTTGCTCAGTTGGGGAAAATCAACAAAGGATTCCAACTAAAGAGCGCATGAGATATATTATTCATTACCGGCAGACCGTGAATAATACACTCGAAAGGAAAAGACACCAGAGATACCGGTTACTGGGTATATAATAGGTGACTAACCAAAAAGAGAGACAATCGATACCAAGCATACGGGTAAACGAAAGACAACTCAAAGGATAAATTGCAAGCATCCGGCAATTATCCAACAACAAGAAATATTCGACTCCACAAAGGGAAATAACGAATCCTACTCGACTGGGGAAACACAAAAGGCTTCGACTGAAGAGTGCATGAGATATATTATTCATTACCGGCAGACCGTGAATAATATACTCGCATGGAAGACCATCCACAACCGGTTACTGGGTTTATAAAGGATAAATCAACCGAAAAGAAAGGCATCGGGATCCCAAATCAGGTATATAATGATAACCAATCAAAAGGAGCAACAGACATTACCGACAAAAGGGTAAATGAAAGGCGACCTGCTGAGGATAAATTGCAAGCATCCGGCAATTATCGACAACAACTTGCTACGGATATAAGTGCTGATCTGAGCAACTTATACAAGCAAAGGAAAATCATCATCAAATATTGAATGAAGATAACCACAAAATTAGGGTTTACATCTACCGAATACAGGGTAGAAGACCAACAACTCCGCGTGGGGATAGAACAAATCACAAATCCGCACGGGAAACCAAAATAGGGTTTATAACAAACCACAAACTGCTGAAGAGCAGGAAAATAGGATTTTACAACTACCAATATACGGGTAGAAAACCAAAAAATCTGGCTGGAGAATAAAAGGTGTATAACCACAAATTCTGTCAAGAAAGCCAGGAAAAGTAGGACTTACAACTGCTGGCTTGTAGGCAGAGGCCCAAAAACATTCCGCTGGGGAACAACCCACTGGGAAACACAAGACATCTGACAAATAGCCATTTCGGGAACGATCCGAAAAGACAGACTGAATCAAGACACGTCCTAATGAGGATGTAACTCAAATAGGAACATCCATCCCAATATATGTGTTGGGAGGAAACGGAAGAAACCGTCATCCACGAGGATATATCTCAGTGGGGGAACCGCAGAAGAAAAGACAGACATTTTCTGCTTATGGGGTTGACTCTATATGGAGAGATTTAAAACACCCGACATCTGCTTGGGGAGATCTGTAAAGAGATCTATATCACCATAGCAGGAGACACGACAAACAAAAGATATATGGCGAGAAATGCAACATGAATATCTGAATGTTTATGAATATGCATGAATATGCGTGATTTATGTTTGATGAATGCTGACAAAACAGACAATTCTAACACAAACAGGTTCAGGAACAAACGTCCGGTATTATACTTCCAGGGGAAAAACCAGCTGGAGAGCCAATCTGCGGAGATCCATATGCTGTAAAGCAAAGATCTGCAAGCACTGCTGAAGAAGCAGAGGATCATAGATATCAGGAAACAACCCAATCAGGGTACAGAAAGTCACAACGGGCAAAACAGCCATCAAGACAAATCTGTAGGGGACTAAGAGAAGTCCCAAAGTATATCTGCAGGGAATCCCAGTGTCAACTGAGAAACAAAGGGTACGCATTGCATAAGCACAAACTGTTGTAGAAGCAAATCCACATAACTCCACTGGGGAAATAACCCACTGAGGGAGAATGATATCATCCAAATAGAATCTAACTGCATAAGCAATTCTACTGGGGAAAACTGTCGGCTACTCTCTTGGGAATGAACCACTGAGGGAGGACAGATAAAACAAGTATATTCTGCAATAAACCACTCCACCTGGGAGAATATACACAGCAAATTGATCACAACAAGTAGATTCTGCAATAAAAGCCACTCTACTGGGGATCACAGACAGTCAGGAAATTAATCCGTTCACTGGAGGCAAAAGCCATCGTCCAACCATACTGGGATTGAAGGAGTATTCAACAGGCGAAATTGCCACAACAAGCATTCTGCAGACTACGCTGAGGAAAAGGTGATTGCAATATTGGGATGTCAACCCAAATCAACCACTGAGTAGGAAAATAAATCCTGCTCTGCTGAAGAGAATAAACTCTGATGGAGAGATAGCAATAATTCCGCAGACGACTTCGCCGGGGAAAAGGTAAAGTACCGGGTATCAAACCACTGACTTACCAAGTCTTCAAAAAGAAAGCGATCATGCTGAGGAAACAGACAAATCCTGCTGGCACACTGCATGGGGAAAAGCGGTAACAACTCCACTTGCAACTCTGGTAGGGATGTTAATATCAGCTCTACTCGCGACTCCGATGGGAGTATCAATCAATGGCTATACTCATGACTGTGCTGAGGAGACAAATAAAGTCTGGGGGTATACGACCCACTGGAGAAAGTGACGGGGCACCAAGATGACAAACCATCAACCGCCGAAACTTCTATAAGGAAAACACCCATGCTAGGGGAACACTGCTGCTGGAGAAAACGAAGTCTTCAACAACAAATCACTCTACTTGTGACTGTACTGGGGAACAACCCCAACAACTACTCTGTTTGAGGAACAACCTCAACAAAGGTCTGGAGAAAGAAGATACACCCAAACCAGGAATACGAACAAATGTCTTACCTGTTGGGAATCATGCCACCCTCGGGAGAGCACTGAGATATTCTTGAGTATCCTTTCAATCTTGTGAATGTTCACTTTGTTTAAAACAAAAATTTGAAAAAATTGATTTGTTTAAAACAATGACATTTTATCAATTTAAAACATGCAAAACATTTGTTGAATTGAAACAAATAAGAGTGCAAATAATTGGATAAAAAGCTCAAATTGATTTGATAGAATGGTAGTCTGCAAATGGCAAGACTCCATAGATCTGTACAAATTTGAAATCAGTGATATATATTGGAAGAGGGCTACATTGAACATAATGATCCTTTCTCTACCAATTTGAATCTCGATGTATCCGAAGCTTCAGTTGACGACGAATCGAGAATCTTCTGACGAAATGACGACTGATGAACCAGAAAGTCTTGTCAGGATGCAGTTACTTGCCAAATCCCTAATTTTTGCCTAGATTGCCCCAGAGTGAGGTACTCAATCTAGCGGGATGCAAATATATTCTTTTTTTCAAGTCTCTAATTTTTGCCTGGATTACCCTTGCGGGTTCTCCACCGAGACGCTCATTTTTGCCTAAGCCGCCCTTTCGGGTTTTCAACTTAGCGAGCTATTCTGTTTTTCATTTTTTTTTTTTTTGCATATACTTTTTTTTCCTTTTTTTTTTTAGGCAAAGTATCTCTTAACTGCATCTGAATTCACAGGACGAGTGAAATCCTCCCCATCCATTGTTGTAAGCATCAAAGCTCCGCCTGAAAAGGCTCTCTTAACAACATATGGACCCTCGTAGTTTGGAGTCCACTTGCCCCTGGAATCGGGCGCGAAAGACAAAACTTTCTTGAGCACAAGGTCACCTTCTCGGAACACACGAGGCTTGACCTTCTTGTCGAATGCTTTCTTCATTCTTTGCTGATACAACTGACCATGGCACATGGCAGTTAATCGCTTCTCTTCAATCAAATTCAACTGGTCATAACGACTCTGAATCCATTCAGCATCAGTCAACTTGGCTTCCATCAAGACTCGCATTGATGGGATCTCCACCTCTACTGGGAGAACGGCTTCCATGCCATAAACAAGAGAGAAAGGGGTTGCCCCTGTTGAAGTGCGTACAGACGTACGATATCCATGCAAAGCAAATGGCAGCATCTCATGCCAATCTTTGTAGGTGACAGTCATCTTCTGGATAATCCTCTTGATATTCTTGTTAGCAGCTTCAACAGCCCCATTCATCTTAGGTCTGTAAGGAGAGGAATTATGGTGTGCAATCTTAAATTCAGCGCACAACTCATCCATCATCTTGTTATTCAGATTGGATCCATTATCAGTAATGATCCTCTCTGGCACACCATAACGGCAAATCAGCTGGTTCTTGATAAACTTCACAACCACCTGTCTGGTTACATTCGCGTACGAAGCGGCTTCAACCCATTTGGTGAAGTAATCAATTGCTACGAGAATAAACCGATGTCCGTTGGACGCTTTCGGCTCAATCATGCCGATCATGTCGATTCCCCACATAGAGAAAGGCCATGGTGATGAAATCACATTCAGGAGTGTCGGAGGAATATGAATCTTATCCGCATAAATTTGACACTTGTGACATTTCTTCACATACTTGCAACAGTCAGACTCCATTGTCAGCCAATAGTAGCCTGCTCTCAACATCTTCTTAGCCATGGCATGTCCATTGGAATGAGTACCAAATGAACCCTCATGGACCTCAGTCATCAACAGGTTTGCTTCGTGTCTATCCACGCATCTGAGCAAAACCATATCAAAATTTCTCTTGTACAGCACTTCACCACTGAGGTAGAAACTGCCTGACAACCTTCTCAAAGTTTTCCTATCTTTCACAGATGCCCCAGGCGGGTAGACCTGGTTCTGGAGGAAATTCTTGATATCAAAATACCAAGGCTTGTCATCTTTCACTTCTTCGATTGCAAATATGTGAGCGGGTCTGTCCAAGCGCATCACAGTAATGTTGGGAACATCATTCCACCATCTGACAACAATCATGGAAGCAAGCGTAGCAAGGGCATCTGCCATCCGATTATCCTCTCGAGGAATATGATAAAATTCAACTTCTGTGAAGAAAGTTGAAATTCTCCTTGCATAATCTCTGTATGGGATGAGACCTGGTTGATTTGTCTCCCATTCACCTTTGATCTGATTGACAACCAAAGCTGAATCACCATAGACATCAAGATACTTGATTCTTAAGTCAATGCATTCTTCAAGTCCCATAATACAGGCTTCATACTCCGCCATGTTATTCGTGCATTTGAAGGTTAGCCTTGCTGTAAATGGAATGTGCGATCCCTGGGGATTAACAATTACTGCCCCAATTCCATTTCCATATTGATTAACAGCGCCATCAAACACCATCGTCCATCTGGAACCAGGTTCTGGACCTTCATCAAGTGTAGGCTCATCGCAATCTTTCATCTTCAAATACAGAATTTCCTCGTCAGGGAAGTCATACTGAACAGACTGATGATCTTCAATCGGCTGGTGCGCTAATGGTCAGCCAAGATACTACCTTTGATAGCTTTCTGAGCTCGATACTCAATATCATACTCAGACAACAGCATCTGCCAACGGGCAATCCTCCCAGTTAAAGCAGGCTTCTCGAAGATATACTTAATTGGATCCATTCTGGATATCAACCAAGTTGTATGATTTATCATGTACTGGCGCAAACGCTTAGCTGCCCAAGCTAAAGCACAGCACGTCTTCTCAAGCATAGAGTACCGAGACTCACAATCAGTAAACTTCTTACTGAGGTAGTAGATAGCAAACTCCTTCTTCCCTGATTCATCTTGTTGACCGAGTACACAACCCATCGAGTCTTCAAGAACTGTTAAGTACATAATCAGAGGTCTTCCTTCCACAGGCGGAGACAAAATCGGAGGTTCAGACAGATAATCTTTGATACTGTCGAAAGCTTTCTGGCAATCCTCGGTCCAATCATGAGACTGATCTTTCCGGAGGAGCTTGAATATCGGCGCACATGTGGCAGTCATGTGGGATATAAATCTGGAAATGTAGTTCAAGCGGCCAAGAAAACCTCGGACTTGCTTCTCAGTTTTGGGTGCGGGCATCTCTTGTATTGCTTTGACCTTTGCAGGATCAACCTCAATACCTCTTTCACTTACCACAAAACCCAACAACTTTCCGGAACGGACTCCAAAAGTACATTTGTTCGGATTCAGACGAAGCTGGAATTTCCTCAAACGCTGAAAAAGCTTCAACAAATGCTCAATATGCTCAACTTCCGTTCGGGACTTAGCAATCATATCATCAACATAGACTTCTATCTCCTTGTGCATCATATCATGAAACAAGGTAGTCATAGCTCGTTGATACGTGGCTCCGGCGTTCTTCAAACCGAAGGGCATCACTCGATAACAGAATGTTCCCCAAGGTGTGATGAATGTTGTCTTCTCCATATCCTCTGGTGCCATCTTGATTTGATTATATCCGGAAAATCCGTCCATAAAGGAAAAGACTTTGAATTTAGCTGTATTGTCTACCAACATGTCAATGTGTGGTAGAGGAAAATCATCTTTTGGGCTAGCTTTATTCAAATCTCTGTAATCAACGCACATACGGACTTTTCCGTCCTTCTTAGGAACAGGCACAATATTGGCCACCCATTGAGGATATGTCGAAGTCACCAGAAACCCCGCATCAATTTGCTTCTGAACTTCCTCTTTGATCTTCACTGCCATATCTGGATGAGTTCTTCTGAGCTTCTGCTTCACAGGCACGCACTCAGGCTTCAAAGGCAGGAAATGTTGCACAATATCTGTATCTAAACCCGGCATGTCTTCATAGGACCAAGCAAAGATATCTGAATATTCTCGTAGCAAGCTGATCAAATCTTCCTTAACAGACCCTTCAAGAAGTGCCCCAATCTTCACCAGGCGCTCACAATCTTCAGATCCCAAGTTGACTGTTTCCAAGTCTTCGAGATGCGGCTGAATGATCTTCTCTTCGTGCTCAAGGAGACGGGTGATCTCATCAGGAATCTCTTCAACGTCATCTTCCTCTGCCTCAAATACAGGGAATTCAAATTGGGAGATGGCGTTGGATCATTATGTTCAATGGGTTTTAGGATCAACCTGCATAATGATTTTGGTTAAGAAAAATTCAGAATTTAAACAAGCAAATCATTATGCAGATGAAAGAATGTTGCTTTTACAGCTTTTATTTTGTTTTTATGGTTTTTTGTGATCACTGATTTCATAAAGAAAAGCAAAAAGTGAAAACAAAGGAAAAACAAATGTTTTGACAATGCAAAAATTGAATGAAAATATCATTGTATATATGCTTTGCCAACAATGTCATCACTTCTCCTTTTGGCATGGGAGAAGGGTTTTAAACAAAATGAACAATTACTCTGATCTATGGATAACTGTAGGAACATCCACAGCGACCCAATTGTGGCAGACACCACCAGGAATAACAAAATTGTTCAGATCTTCTGCATCTTCTTCTTCAATGATAGCAGCAGCTTCCTCTTCTGCAGGTTGATCAGCATGGATGAATCCTCCACTGGTGAACAGACCTTGCTCATTGCATGCCCCAGAACCAAAGCCAATGCCAGCCCGGGATCGGTTATCTTCAAGTTCAAGCACTTTCCCTAATCCAGCGACTGCACCACATTCAATGGCCAGCTTTGCATCACGGTAGGAAGTGAATGAAGGAGACTTCTTCTCGATTGGTTTATCAATAGATAAAGCTTGAAACTGAGTTCCAACTTCATCCTCTGCATCAATGTACGAGAAGAAGACAAATTACTGACCAGGAGAGCCTTTTCTCCCCTACTACAACCAATTTCTTGTTTTTCACAAACTTCAACTTTTGGTGTAGGGTGGATGTCACGGCGCCAGCCTCGTGAATCCATGGTCTGCCCAAGAGACAGCTGTATGATGGGTGAATATCCATTACTTGAAAAGTGATCTGGAAATCACTTGGTCCAATCTTGATTGGGAGATCAACTTCCCCAATCACGGTCTTACGCGACCCATCAAAAGCTTTACAACAACCCCACTCTGCCTCATAGGAGGACCTTGATATGACAATCGGAGAGTGTGGATTTTGGCAATACATTAAGGGACGATCCAGTGTCCACAAGTACATTGGACATTGCATCAGATTTGCAATTCATAGATATGTAAAGCCATGTTGTGGTCTCTTCCCTCCTCAGGGAGATCAGCGTCACAAAAGCTCAGAGTGTTGCAAGCGGTAATGTTTGCAACAATGCTATCAAATTGTTCCAAGGTGACGTCGTGATCAACGTACGCCAGATCCAAGACTTTCTGCAGAGATTCCCGATGGGGTTCTGAATTCAGCAATAGAGAAAGAATGGAAATCTTGGAGGGCGTGTGTAGAAGCTGGTCTACAATATTGTACTCACTCTTTCTGATGAGCCTCAGCATCTCATCAGATTCTTCATCAACAATGCCACTCGGGCCATCTGAAGAAACAGGAGTCTTTTGTACAGACGAGGAAGGCTGGGCAACAGCAAGTGCCGGATTCTGAACATTCACAGCAGTCCCCACAGGACGCTCAACAGATTCAGAAGCAACAGCCTTAGCAGGCGCAGAAAAGACACGACCACTGCGGGTCAACCCACTAACATCAGCAATAGTGGTCACGGAAGTAGACGGCAGAGGTACCTCAACCCCATCCTGGACAGCAATAGGACTATATCTGAAAGGTACAGCTTTGTCGGATGAATACGGCACCGGGCCGGCTGGCTTGATAATCAAAGCAGGTGAAGCCTTAGGCTTGTTGCTATTGTAGCGAATAACAACGGGCTCAGGCAATTTGAACACCGGGGAGATGACACTCACTTCGGGCTCAACAATATCAACATTGCGATTCTGGAGAATCTCAATGGTACCTTCATTCAACAATATCTGCAATTCCTTGCGAACCTGGTCACAACCCAAGCGGTTGACAGAACAGACGCGGCACTGGTCATGGTTATGCTTCAAATAACTGTGCTGACACAGCATCTTATGTAATCCAACCAATGACTGCCGGATATGACTGATGTACTTCACTTTGTACTTCCCAAGGTCTTCCTGGATCATATTCACAGACTTCCCATGCGAAGGCAATGGGTTCCTGGTGACATTCGGATTGGAGTCTTCAAAACTCAGAATTCCGCTTCTCATAAGGTCTTGAACCTTAGTCTTCAGCGGGAAACAGTTCTCAACGTTGTGGCCCGGAGCACCGGAATGGTAGACACAATGCTGGTCTGGTTTGTACCACCATTGCGGGTTGGCAGGAATAGCAGGAGGATCCCTAGGAGAAACCAACTTCCTCTCCAACAAGGAGGGATAAAGCTCTGTATATGTCATCGGAATAGGGTCGAAGCTGACCTTCTTCCTATCATAGTTCACATTTGCCTGATTGGTTGTACTTCCACGAGGCTGGTAAGCCTGTTGCTGTGGACGCTGCTGTTGCTGTTGATATTGCGGTTGTGGATATTGCTGCTGATGCTGATATTGCTGAGCGTTATCCTTGAATACAGGCGCCACATGAGCCACCTGATGCTGATGTCCGGCACGATGTGCAGGCTTCCTCTGACCAGAGGGTCTTCGATGCTTTGGCTGAGACTGCACAGCATGCGCTTCACCTTCTTTCCTCTTAAACGCTCCATACCGCTTAGAGGAAGAGCTATCATCTTTAGCCAATCGTCCTTCGCGGACGCCTTCTTCCAGACGCATCCCCATGTTCACCATCTCGGTGAAATCAGAGGGAGCGCTGGCCACCATTCTCTCATAATAGAATGACCCAAGAGTCTTCAGAAAGATCTTGGTCATCTCTTTTTCCTCTAATGGTGGAGTGATTTGAGCTGCCAGCTCACGCCATCTCTGGGCGTACTCCTTGAACGATCTTTGTCCTTTTGTGACATAGACCTGAGTTGATCTCTGTCAGGCGCCATGTCAACGTATTTATATTGCTTGACGAAAGCTTCGCCAAGGTCATTGAAAGAACGGATGTTGACGCTGTCCAGGCTCATGTACCAACGGAGAGCAGCACCAGACAAACTGTCTTGGAAATAGTGGATCAAGAGTTGATCGTTGTCGGTCTGCGTTGACATCTTTCTGGCATACATGACCAAGTGTGCCAAAGGACAAGTGTTCCCTTTATACTTTTCAAAGTCTGGGACCTTGAATTTAACTGGTATCTTCACACCGGGAACCAAGCAAAGTTCGGCTGCTGACTTGCCGAAGAGATCTTTGCCTCTAAGAGTTCTCAATTCCTTTCTCAGCTCAAGGAATTGATCGTTCATAGCATCCATTTTCTCATGAACATCTGAGCCCTCAGACGCTTCAGAGTGATAAATGGTGTCGTCTACCCTGGGCATGGTATGCACGACAGGAGGAACAGGAATAGGGACCGGGCTAGATGCCGGCATTTGTGCAAATGTAGGAGCTGGCAGATCAGGCATGAAGCCAGGAGGCATCCCCCAAGGAAAACCGGGAGGCATGGCATTCGGCTGATGGGCACTAACAGGCACCGATGTAGTAGCTATCTCTGAAATAACCGTCCGCTGAACGGGAGTTGCTGGTTGTTGAGGAGCAGGCTGATTCTGGGCAGCAAGAAGTTGCTCCATCAGAGCGCCAAGTCTGGCGACTTCATCCCTTAAACTCTGGTTCTCTTGTTCCAACTGCTCCATGATCCTTGCAGAGTTGACTCGCGTATAATACCGGTGAGTCAGCTTGTCTTCAAAATAAATGAAGAGCAGATGTTAGAACCGGAAGACCAGAAAAAGGGGTACCTGTTTATGCAGGAATGATGCATGAAATGCTTGTGCAAATGCTTTGATTTTCAAGGAACCCTTAGGGTGTTCATTTGCAATATTTTGAATTTTTAAACATTTTGATTGTTCATGGAAAATATTTCATTCAAAATATTAGGACAAAGAAGTACAGCATTCTTTTAAATATTACAAAGAGAAAAGGTAAATAACATCCTATGGATCCCTATTAGCTCGAGAAGTGCACAACTTCTTGATCTCCCTCTCATAGGCAGCCTCCATATCAGCCTTCTCCTTTGCAAGTTGATCATACTTCCTTTTCCAGAATTTGGATGACTGAGGAAGCAGAGAAGTCCAAGCGTCGTTCGGATCATCGATCACCCGGTGCTCGAGAAATTCAATCATATCATCCTTCTCCTTGAGCTGCTGCAGCAATTCCTCTCTCTCGCGGATCCAGGCACGCGAAAGGTCTTCTTCTCTCAACTCCTCTACACGTTGGGTAGGGAGGGTTGAAGGCCCAGCCACATCCAACAGTGTAGGTCTCGGATGATCGTATGGCATCAGGTAGGTAGCAGCCCTCTGTCTGACCCAAGAGGTGTATGGCTCCAAAGCAATGCAATTCTTTGGACCCAATTCATTCCTACTCTTTATGCGAATATTGCGCCAAGCGCGGACAAATCTGGCTTTCAGGCCTTGGGGATCTTTACCCTCCTGAAAGAATACACCTTCTAACAGAATGTTATGGGGTTTATCCTTTAGGGGGAACCCAAGCTGACGACGTGCAAGCGTAGGGTTGTAGGTAATCCCACCACATGTACCAAGAAGAGGCACATTAGGGAATTCACCACAAGAATTAATGATCTGGACGGTATCATACACGCGATCATACCAGGTGATATCATCATTGGTGAGAGACATGAGTCTCTGAGACCACCGTAGACATCCCTTGTTCTCCTTGAAAGCAACTGTCTGCGGCAAGTGCGAAATAAACCACTTGTACAGCAGGGGTAAACAGCAGACAATGACTCCTCCATTCTTCATATTCCTCAAATGCATGGAGACATATGCATCACCCAACAAGGTCGGAACTGGATTAAGAACTGAAAAGATCCTAATGGCGTTCATGTCGACGAACTTGTCAAAGTTGGGAAACAGCACCAATCCATAGATGAGTAATACAAATAGAGCCTCAAAGGCATCCTCACTCATGGCTTTCCCATAAAAGGTAGCTTGGGCAATGAGGAACTCGGAAGGAAAACCCTGAATTCCGCCTTTGATAGTCAGATTAGCTCTAATCAGATCTTCATCTATATGCAACAAGCTGGAAATCTCTCGAGCAGATGGAATACTCTCTAAACCACTGAACGGCACTTGATCCAGAATAGGAATCCCAATAAGGTGAGAGTATTCTTCCAAAGTCGGCAGCAACTGGAAGTCCGGAAATAAGAAGCAATGATAGAGCGGATCATAGAACTGAGCAAGAGTGCTCATCAATCCCTCATCCACTTGAGTAGTCAGCAACGGCAGAAGCTTCCCATATCGAGCTTTGAAACCCAAGGGATCTAATACATACGATGTCAGATTCCTTAACTCTTTTACATCGGGCTGCTTGAAGCTGTACTTCTTTGTATGCCTTTTCGGTCTTTCCATGTCTGAAAATTTTGCAAATAACCCTTTAAGTTCCTTGAAAATTTTCTCTTTTGATGACATGAATGCGGATGAATGCGTGAATGCATGAATGCAACAAACACACTCAAGGATCAAGCAAAGCACACCAAACAAAGGTCGTGGGAAAGCTCTATGTATCCCTAATATCAATCATCCATTTTGGTGGATTTAGGTTTTCACCTTATCGACACCCAAGTTCCATTGATATTAACGGTACATGAACCGGTTCAACATTCTTAATATCAACCAGCCGCTTTGATGGATTTTAGGTTTTACACCTGATCCGGGATCCATTGATATTAACAATGTTTGAACGACTCAACCACGAATCACGGGTTTGTTGAGAGTCACGAGCATGGAGTCTCGGTTAAGAACCACCCAAAGGGAGTGTACTAGGGTTTAAACCTGCCAGACATGTTCTATCAGAGGTTCCCATAATCATCGTTCCATCTTTCGAATATTATCGGAGGAACGAATACTCGTATTCCAAGAATATTCTCAAGAGAAACTCTTATGAGTGTAGTATCGCGTAACAATCGTATCAGAACTGACATCTGAACGACCTCCGCACTACGGTCCTAAAAATAGGCCAAGATGGGTTTGGTAAACTAAGGTCCTTGGCTTCTGCGGAACATGATTGAAAGAATAATGCCTAACCACAAATAACTTGTGTGACATTATTAGTTCAACATGACCTCCACCAAGTGAATGGGCTCGCAAGTCAACTGGCTAAGGACTACTCCACACCAGTCGACAAGACTATGCCATTCTCCTATCCTAGAGAGCACTCGAGTTCGGGTATAGAACTCATCTCACAGATCACCAAAGCAAACAGCAAATGTATATCAAGCAATTCACACATTACAATCAATACATTCATCCCAAATTGTACAAAAATATGTCAGATAAAGAATAATAATATAGCACAACAAGGGTGAAAAGTAGGCAATACAACCAAGGATTCTGGTGAGATCTCCCCAGCAGAGTCGCCACTTTTCTGTAACGGTGTATTCGTCGCTATATGATCTATCGATTAAATCATACGCTATGAGATACATTGAAAATTTCGAGTCGCCACCGCACTTTTATTTATCCAAAGGATTGGCTAAAAAGCGAACAAAAGCCTAAGAAGTTTTACACGTAGAAAACTAATAAAAAGATCAGAGATTCTGGGTAAGGGGTAAATTACGCAATGGGAAGGTGTTAGGCACCCACTACGTCCTAGGTACTCCTAGGGAGCCCTTTTCACACTTGTTATGCAAAAATTATTATTTGTTATGACATAAATATTGTGCAAACATGATTGGGATGATGAGAAAAGAATATACATTTTTTATTATTATTGGGTTCGAACGGATGAACCCGTTGCCTACGTACCTTCCATCAAAGGTAAGGATCAGAACGCCGTAGTTCGGCTAAAAGATTTCCAAAAGTGGGTTAGGTTCAATTTTAAACACAAACCCTAGGTCTTACGTTATCCACGGGAGAAAACTCAACCTTATACAAACAACAACGTCCACCATGTGAGAACAGCTTCAACTTGCCAGGGAGGGGTTAACCCTATAATAGGCAAGGAAGGCTTACAATTCAATCACTAAAGACAGAAGGTGAGATTAACATCAACCACTAAGATAAATCAAACCTATAGCTCATGTATGAAAAGATTAATGGACAAAGCCAAAACAAGTGAATGAGTGGAGTTATTGATTATGATTATGAAAATGAAGTCAAAGTATGATTAAGATCAATTCAAATAAGTATTATGAAATGGAGTTTGAAAAAAGGTCAAGGACTTGAGTCCAGGTTTTTAGTTAGAAAACATGAAGATGTTTGCACAACACTTATGTCAAGTTTTAAAAGATGAAGTGTGAAAGGTTCTAAGACGTAATGAATGATGAATGGATGAAGGATGGAAAGTAAAACTTCTTAGAAGGTTCACTTCTTGAAATCATATGGGAGATGATTCAAGTGTGTCCTTTGGAATACAATTAATAATAACAAACAAGCAAAGAAACAAAGGCGGATATCGGATGCCAATCACTGGTCTTATACCAATCTCCTAAAACAAATGGGATATCAGAAGCCACTCAATGGACTTACACTAATCTCCACAGGCAAAGAAATAAAAGCGGATACCGGATACCAATAGATGGATTTACACCAGTCTCCTAAAACAGAACAGGATATCAGATGCCACTCAATGGACTTACACCGATCTCCTCAAAGAAAAAACAAAGATGAAATATGGAAGTCAACTGCCAATTTATTTGGACTTAGGTTAACTCCACAGTATGGTCCTAGGAAATCCAATGCCACATCACTGGGACTTACAATGGAACCTCACATACAAGAACAAAAGCAACAATATGATCACAGGAATGCAAATGCCAACTTACAGGGACTTATAATTGCAACCTCTCATGCAAACAGATGAACAAACCATGATCACAGGAAAGCAGATGCCAACTTACAGGGACTTATAACTGCAACCTCATATACAACAAACAGATCAAACTATGATCACAGGATAACAGATGCCAACTTACAGGGACTTATAACTGCATCCTCACATACACACAGATAAAACAGAAGATATGAGTGACCAATGAGGTCTTACACTCTATCCTTCCATATCACAGGAACAAATGCCAAAAGCAATGGACTTACAATTGTCCTCAATGGGCAAACAACAATGATAGCATCACAAAAAGCAAATGAGATGATCATGCATTAATGGCAATTGATGATGATAGATGCATAACATATAAGCAAGCAAGTGCACATGAAGCAATCAATCAATCAATGAATAGCAAACAGCACACTCTATAGCCAAACAATGGGGGCTCATACAAGAGGGTTTGACTTTAAAAGTCCACTGTAATAGGTAAGTGTCGCTCTTAACCTGGCCATTGAGGGGCTCAGGTGAAGCAGATGAATAGGAAATGAGGGGTGTGCCTCATTGCTTCAATCTCAAATCAGAGAGAGCATCAAAGAAAGTGTGGGAGTTCAGAAAGTGGAACTCTCTCCACATTATTGACTCGATTAGATCTTGGGTATTTATCTCATTGCTTCAACCAGGTACTGGGAGCAAAGAGAGGACACACTGAATAGTGGGGGATAGATTACTTATCCCTACCTTCCACCAATTGCCTCAAATGAGGACTTTTCCTGCTTGGGACAAATATAAACAAACACAGGCATTGCCTCTTAAGGAGGACTTCAGACAGTTTGCCCGGTCAAATAACAGACCGGGTCTCCAGACTACATGAAGAAGAAGTAATTATACCTCAAAGCAAATGCTAAAAAGCAAAGCAAGCAAGTTCAAAGAACTTAAGCAACTAAAGTACCTGCAAAAGTCAAACTCATTAGTAAACAAGTCAACAGTCAAAATCAAAAGAAAATAACCCAAAAGTCAACCACAGAGGGACCAATTGTGCAAGGCACAAAGACTCAAGCATATGAGTCACCTACAAAACAAAGGTTAGCACATCATATAATTCAACTCAAACAAATATTTGAATGATCCTCAAGGCATTGGTGCTTAACCTGAAACAGATGAACTCAACATAAGCTTTGAAGACCACTAGGACTAGCCTAGGGTCAAAGATGAAAGAAAAAGTCAAGGCAGCAAGGAAAAGTCAACCCAAACCAATTCTAAACATTCAAGAAGCATTCTCAATTGGATTCATAACCAAATCATGCATCATGGTCATTTCATATGCAAAAGGATGCAAAGCATGGCAAGAGAAGCATACAAAAGTCAACAGCAAAGACTTCATTCAAAAGTCAACTCAAACAATCTCAAAAATTATGAAATAAATCACACTCAATCCTAACATCTAACATGGTGTACATGTAAAATTTCAAGGCATTTGGATGAGAGGGAGGCAGTCAAGTAAAATCATGAAGTTAAATCAAATTCAAGTAAGCATGGTGAAAGTCAACAAGCATGGGTCAACTTCAAAAAATCATATCAATTTGAAAACAGAAGAGAAATGAATGAGATTAACACCATTGCAAAGCTTGAGATGTCTAGTTATCACATATGAAATTTCATGGTCATACAATAAGATTTGAGAATTTCACAAAGGATTTGGCAAGGCATAGCACAAAAAGTCAACAAATGACCAAGTATGGAAGAAAATTCACAATCAAATAGAAAACAGCATCATTAATTCCAAGAAAATTCATACATCAATTAGACATACAAGGGATCAATCATGCAAAATTTCAAGTGATTTGGATAAGAGGAAGCATGTGAACAAAAATTGGGAACATACATGTTCATGTTGTGACACCAAATTCAACACATAACTTCAAAAAATCATAACTCTCAATCCACAAATGATAAATGCACAAACTCTATATGGAAATGAAGATCAATGTGTCTAGTTTCACCATAAAAAATTTCAAAGGCATTGGATACAACATAACAATTTCACAAAAGGAATGGCACAATGTATCATTTTGGCATACATGTAAAGAAAATAATTACCAATTAAAATCCAGCCAATGAAAAATTAATTAAAATTCACCATAAAATTCTAGACACATTCATGAGTATGAGGAAAAAATTTCACAATTTTTGGATGAAATGTGAAGGAGAAATAAATTGTGGAAGTTTGATGAATAATTGATGAAATATGAACAAGATGACATGGTAATTGGTCAAATAAAGTCAACAGGATGGCAAACTGGTAATTCCGGGCTCATTAACCTAAACTACTGCGTTTTGGCAAGGCAAAACGAAATGTTCTGATTGGCTCCCAGCCAATAGAACAGTGAAACGACCAATGGAGCAAAATTCTGGTTTTAACAAAACCCTAGGGTTTCTAACAGCAAGGTTAAGGCATTTCATCCAAACATCAGCATAAACTTGACCAACATAAAACGGCATAGCATCCAGCAATGTTCACCCATCAAGCAATCAACAACATTCATCAGCATCAACAATCATCATGCAATCAACATGCAAACATAACCAATCAAAATCAACACAAAGCATGTGGAATTTCTGTTTTAGCTGAAAAATAGCAAAGTTCAACAGCATAGCAGCATGGCTCATCATCATGTAACCAAACAAAACAAACAACAGCCAATGTTCATGCAGCATTAAGGTGGTAACCAGGTGAATCATGACATGAACAACAAGGCATACACAAGCAGGAAAAGTTATGAGCATAGTTGGTCGTAGCAGCATGGTTCTACTGTATGGCTCATGGTATTTTCAAGCATCCAAACAAAACTTCGACCAACAAACACCATGCAATCATCATGTAGGCAAAGTCTGGACAGGGCAAGTATTTTAACAGCACATGTACACATTCATCATCCAAGTTCATCATCATGTCGAAATTAAACAACCACAAGGAAACCACATGGCAACACACAACAAAAATGCAAGTTCTGTTTTTTCAAATAGCAGGGCATTGACAGCAGTGGTATTCATCATCATCATCAAGCAAACAGCAACCAACATGCATCTTCATGAAATCATCAAAATAAAATCTGACAGTATTCCACATACAGCATGGCAAATAGCAATTATGCAACACCAAAACACGATAAACCAAACACACATCACATGAATTTCTGGATAGAGCCAAGGTTTAAACAGCAGCAAAATGGTTCCAGCATGGTAAGCAATCGAATCATGAACAACAACATCAAACATACAGCAAATAATCATGGCATGTGGATATCATACAAATATCATACGGCAGAAATCCAACAAACCAAATGGATCTTCTGGACAGCTCATCATAACAGCAACATTGGCATTACAGTAGGTCCAATCATTCATGTTCATTAACCAATAAAACTCAAACAGCCACATGGACACCACATGATAATACACTCATGAGGTTTATGCAACATATAACACACAGCAACCAAAACATAGGCTGGATTTTTGGAAACAGTATGAGGGTTGGCTTATGTAGCAACACAATTAACATCATCATTCAAACAACAAGAAAACAGCAACAATCAACAACATTCAACACATCCAGCAACAATAATCCAACAGGCCCTGCAACAACTATCATTATAGAACATCAACCAACATTGGAACAAGCATGCTCATGGGAAATTTCAACCAAGTTTAGCCAACATCTAAACAGAACCAAACAACAGCAACATCACACAATAACAGCCAGCATACTCATGTGTTACCAACATCAAACAAAATGTCTTGACCAAAACACACAATCAGCACAGCATTCAAGCATCATTCCCAAGCTCAATATCAATTGAAATTCGAACAAGGCAACAGCAGCAGCAAACAATCAACCATGAACAAAATAAAACTAACCAGCCTCAATGCTCATGCAACAACTAACATCAACTAACATCACTCAACAACAGCATAAGCACAATCATGGGGATTTCATAGGCAGAGTTCTAGGTCCAAGCATAAACAGCATACACATTTTAACCCTGTGGAAATTTGGTTATGAAGAAATGGATGAAACAGTGGTATTTTGAGGTTGCTACACTTGAAAAGATGACCCTTGTGCTTTGCAATGCTGAATACTTGAAGAAGGTAGGTTCAAAAATGCTTGGAACACTCAGTAGCTCCAACTGCCATTATTGTGTGCTTTGAAGAACAGGACATGAGAAACGATTCCAGCTAGTGTTTGATGATGGCAATGATCTCAGAAATATGTTTAAATGAAGAACAATCAAGGTTTGTTCAAGGGTCTTTGGTGTTTTTGCTCTGAAAATCTCAATCTGCAGAATTGCAAGAAAGAGTGGATGGAAGTTTTCTGTGGTATGGTTGCAGTCTCTAGGGTTTGTTTGGACAGAAAAACCTTTATATATCACCTGTTTAACATCCCTTAATTAAATGGTAAGCTTGTTTAGTGTAAATGCACTCATTTGCATTTTTGCTAATTATGTCCAAATGAAATGGAGGTGTGTGTTTTGCTGAGAATTTGGGCTGGGCACAGGCTGTACAGACTGTATGTTTGTGCTGTTTTTATTCTGTACTAGCATGCTGTACCTGATTTGTTCAAATGAAGCCAAATGCCAATTTTGTCCATTTTGCATTTTGATTCAAAATGATGGGAAAATGGTGGTATGATGATGGTTTAGGACTTTGAGCAAGTTTCAAATATGATTTTAAACCTTTCCCAATTGGCCAAAGTGAGAAAAAATGCATAAATCAAAAAGTCAACTGTGAGTCAAACTTTGATTTTTAAAGGAATAGGTCCAAAAATGCCATTTTGAATGGCAAGGTTTTAGGTCATGAAATTTATATTTTTGGAAAGAGGATGAAAAATGTGGTTTGTAGGAAAAAACCCCATCAAATTTGGCCTTATGGTTTGAGAGATATGGCTTGTTGAAGTTCAAAAATTGGTGAAAATGATTTGATCATATCTTGACAACTACACATGGGATTTTGATGTTCTTGGACTTTTTGAAAATGGGAAGACAAGATCTTCAACTTTCATGTTGGGCAAAAATTCATTTGGAGCTTGTATCATGATGTAAGTTTAAGATCAAGAAGTTTCCATTTTTGGCAGTTGAAATTACAGGTCCACTTTCTATTTCTGGAAAATTTCTGATTTCACTTGATTTTCTTCCATGATGAAGTTGAACATGATATATGAGGCTTACACAAGTATGAATGAACTCCTTCAAATCAATTCTATCCATCAAATCTTGATTAAATCAACAGTTGACCAAGTTTGACTTTTCTAGGGTTTTGGACTGATTGATGCACTTCTGATGAATTCCAAACCCTAATTCCTTGAGAAATTGATTTCAAATGATGTCACAAGATGTATGAACTTTTGATTATTGATCATGATGCCCAAATTCCACAAGAATGGCCATCATCCATTGCTTTGACTGATCAATGACTGACTTTGACCTAATTGCTGATGATTGCTTCAACTGCAAGCAACAAGGTTAGACTGACAATATTTTTGTACTTTTTGAATGATAAACATATGAAAGCAAAGATATACAAATGCAAAGTATGCTTGGTGATCAAGAAACAAACCACAAGGCAAACCAACCCACTAGGAGGGGACAAAGGCATGCAATGATCCTTGAGGTTATGATGTGAATGATATGGGCCATGAGGGATCTTGGGGCCAAAATTGGGGTCTTACAGAGACTACGACTCGAGCCTAGAAGTTGTCATGCATACGATTCCTAAGTTAAGGTTTCTAATCCTAACTTGCACAGGAAGCAAGCTATCCTAAACAGCACATGAGCAAACACAAGCACAAGTATCACACACTATATGCAAACAATTGGCTGACACAAGGCTGGGCTTTAGTCAAGGGGTCATGTCAACCTCGACAAACAAGCCAACTGGAATGGGGTGTTTTGAGCTCTTAACCCTAACATTGAGAGTTAGGGTGAAGCAGATGAAATGGGAGATGAGGGTAAGACCTCATAGCTCTTATCCCTGGCCTGGGAGAGCTTGAATCAAAGAATGTGTGGGAGTTCAGAATGAAGGAACTCTTCTCCACAAATGACTGACTCTATGGACAAGATTTTGGTTTTTTATTCAAAGTGCATCAACACATGGTGTGAGCAAAGTGAATGACACAACTGAATAGCAGGGGATGGATTACACATCCCTTGTATCTTCCAATTGCCTCTTAAGAGGACTTAACCTGCTTGGCACAAAATTAAACAACCACAAACATTGCCTCTTAAGGAGGGCTTCAGACAGGTGTCTGCCAAAGTAACATGACAGGTCTTCCAGACTACATGGAGATCAAGGAAAATACCTAAGTGGTATGCCAACCACAAGCAAAGCAAAGCAAAGTTCAAATGAACTTAAAGCAACTTAGGTACCTGTGGAAACAACTAAACCAATCAGTACAGAATTCAGGCAAACAGACAACAGTCAATATCAAACAGACAATCCCAATATACAACACATAAGCCATAAGGTAAACTCAAGTGAGTTATCATCAACCTACAAAACAGAAAATGTTAGCAATCAAAAGCAAATATCAATATTCAAATGATGAAGCAACATCAACCATGGAGATTAGATGCTTGATCCTGAAATTCAAAGCTCACATGTAAGTACATACCACTAGGTCAAAGCCTAGGGTCAAAGGTGAAGAAAAAACTTCAAAATAGGAGCTGAAATTCAACACAATGCAACTTCAAAGACATATTAACATGTCCTAAAAAGGACCAAAACAAAATCATCAAGCAAAGGCATTTCATGTGCAAAGGAAGTCAAAGACCATTTCAAAGCTCACACATGATCATCATGAATGAAAATTCCAAATCAAAACAGAAATGATTCAAATAATTCTGGAAAAATTCATGAACATTCAACGCATCCAATACAATCAACATACAAAAAATCAGAAGCATCAAAGATCATTTGGCATGGAAATTAAATTGCACAAGTTGAACAACCAAAGGTGTGACACAAATTGTCACACCATACAAACATGTGCATAAAACAGAAATGGTAAATGAGAAAAATACCAAACTAAGCCTAAAACATCCATCAATGTGTCAAGAATCCTCATGTAAAATTTCATGTCAATTGGATTAAAATCAAGCATTTCATGATAGGATGAATGGAGCAAGGTCACAAGTGTACACATGATCACAAAGTCTAGCACAATCCAAAATCCAGCCATGCACAACTTCAGAATTTAACATCATAAAATTCTAGACAAACAGAGGATCATGCTACAAAAAGTTTGGAATTATTTGAGTCATTTTTCAATTAGATATGAATTTTAGAAGTTGGAAGAAAAAATTGAAATCAAACATGATCAAGCATGGAAAATAAGGAGGGAAATGTGAAAATGATGAAACATTTGAAAAATGGCATGCGTTGAGGATCGAACACGGTACGAATTCAAATGAGCGCGCGCCAGGCCAATACGCTGCCGTTTTGCCTGAAAACCCTAGCGAACCCAGAACGGACGCTAATCCGTCACAAAGTCGTCGCTACCATGAAGATCTTCATCTTCCTCATGAAGATGAAGATGAACAGTATGAATGTTCATACACATTTTCTAGAATTTTCCAGATTTCTCCAGATTTCATCAAAAAGCATACCAAATCAAAGCTCGTGCAATGTACATCAATAATCCATGGTCAATTCATGCTAAAAATCCTATATTGTGCAAATCGATCACAAAAAAAGTTTGACATTCAAAACTTCAATCAAGCATATCTCATTCAATAATCTCCTATTTCACACGAAATTTTCACCAGAATCATCAGCAACATGAGATCTACAAGAATATGTGCATGAATTTCAAAATTAAGAGATTCGAAACTTGACCTCTTGAAGAGCAGATCCTTGAATTCGCACGATCCAAAGCCTTGAATGATCCAAATCCACTCTATAACACTTGTAATGATGTTTGATGAAGAGATTGAAGCTTGGCAGGTGCTGGATCTAGCTTAAATCAGAATCTCCATCTTCACCTTCATGAACTTGCTATGCACAATTCTTGGTCGAATTCAACAATCTAACACTTGATCTGTACTCAATTCACACCAGAGAACAGGAATATAGAAGAATATTGCAATGTTCTTTGAAGATTTTTCAAGTTTTGGTTGAGAGAAAAAATGGAGGGAAAAATTTCTAGATCTCAAAAATGGTGAAAAGTGATTAACCTCTTGAAATTCTGTTATGATTTAGTATATATATGATGTGCTAATCCACTCTTAATCCAAATTAGGCATGGTTTAGTTTAAATTAATCAAGATAAGGTGCTGTAGGTGTTTAATTGGCTGCATTATATGGTAAAACACTAGCTGGATTCTAATGTCTTGACTGATGTCATGACATGGTGTGTATGTGTGACTGCATTGTAGGTTAGAATATCTAACTGTACTCTGATGTCTTGACTGATGTCATGACACACTTGAGTAGTTACTGCAGGATTAGCTAATACAGGATTTATTGAATGTCAAACTGGATGTTGTGACATTCATCCCTGTCAGCAGATATTAAGGAATAGAACAGCTGGTGTTCTGTTAGAACTTAGTATTTATTTCCAGTATGGTTATCAAGGAAATACCAGACCTGGCATAAGGCCTACTGACTGAATGTCAAGCTGGATGTTATGACATTCATCATTGACAGCATATACTGAACGATAGACAGAGTGGTGTTCTGCTATACTTCAGCATGTTTCTTAGTCTGTTCTTCAAGAGGATAACAAAACTGACTTAAGGCCAAATGTGTAAATGTCAAATTGGATACTTTGACATTTATTAATGTAAGTTGTTACTGTAGTATGGTCATCTTGGTCATATACAGGTCAGCAAAATTGTACAGTCTGTTTTCTGGAAAAACAGACTTAGCATATGATCCTTGATGTCAAGCTGAATGTCGTGACATTCATTCCTGACAGCATATGCTATATTGTAGGTTGTTCAGTTTTCTGTTTCAGCTTTTTCTCAGGCTATTCTTCAGGGATTCATTAGCTGAGAGAAAATCCAGGAAATCAACAACCAAGCTACATTTAATGAACCTAACAAATAGCCTATTTGTTAGTAACCTAGATGTGGAATTTAGGGGAACTCGCGTGACCTTAATTTCAGGAGAATACAAGTGCAAAGGCCCAAGTACTGCAATATAAAAGGAAGTCGTTCCTTCATTCAGAACTAGGGATTTTGAGGCGTGAAGATTTAGTGTGTCCATCATACTTCACTGCTGTATTTTTGTGAGTCTTGTATTAGACATATCTTGTAAGCCAAGCCATTATCACGTAGATGATTGCTTTGGCATAGGGTGTTCATTGAGTTGTAAGTGTTGTGTCGCTCAAAGCTTTTAAGCGTGAGTGCTGTGTATCTTGATTAAAGTTGTTAAGCACAATCAAGAGTTGTTTGAAGTGTGACTTCAAAATTGTCTTTAATATTGATTAAAGGTAGTAATCACTGAGGTGATTGAGGGGGAGTGAGTAGGAACTCTGATCTTAGAGTAAGATTGAAATTGCATTGGGTAGGGATTAAGTGAAGAATTGTAAACGGGTGAGTTTAGCTTTGAATTAATACTACTGATAGTGGATTTCCTCCCTGGCTTGGTAGCCCCCAGATGTAGGTCATGTTGGACTGAACTGGGTAAACAATTACTTGTGTTATTTACTGCACTTACTTTTAAGTTCTGCATAATTCTTGTTTGTGCAGAATTGGATGTCATAACAATCCGTGTGACATCTAAAGTCTGATAACTAGAATTTCAATTGGCATCAGAGCAGGCACCCTGCCTGTTAATTTCTGGGTGAGATCTAGGGAAGTTACTTTCTAGTACCATGGACAAGGATATAGGACACTCAAATAGACCACCCATGTTGGATGGCTCTAACTATGATGACTGGAAGCCTCGTATGATAGCCTTCTTAAGGTCTCTAGATAGTAAAGTCTGGAGAGCTGTCAACAAAGGATGGGAACATCCAACAAAGACAGGTGAAGATGGAGTCAGTGTGCAGACTCCTGAAGAAGAGTGGGACAAGGAGCAAGAGGCATTAGCTCTTGGAAATTCCAAGGCCTTGAATGCATTGTTCAATGGAATCAGTAAGAACATCTTCAGGCTGGTGCACCACTGTGGACTAGCTAAGGAAGTTTGGGATACCCTCAAGGTAACTCATGAAGGTACTTCCAAGGTGAAGATGTCCAAACTTCATATGCTGACCACCAAGTTTGAAAATCTGAGGATGAAAGAGGATGAGACTATTCATGACTTTCACATGAATATTCTTGAAATTGCAAACACCTCTGGTGGACTAGGTGAGAAAATGGCTGAAGAGAAACTTGTAAGAAAGATTCTCAGGTCCTTGCCTAATAGATTTGCTATGAAGGTCACAGCCATAGAAGAGGCTCAAGACATGTGCAAGATGAAGGTAGATGAGCTCATTGGTTCCCTCCAAACCTTTGAAATGGGCTTAGGTGAGGATACTGACAGGAAGAACAAGAGCATAGCCTTTGTTTCAAATACTGAAGAGAAATCAGAAGAAGGAAACTGTGGAGGAAATGAAAGCATCGCAGAAGCCATAGCCATGCTTGGAAGACAGGTCACCAAGTTCATAAAGAAGGTTGATCAACAGGGTAGACCCAATGTCAAGAACATCCCGTCTGACATAAGGAAAAGATCAACTCCTGAAGAAAAGCTCAACCAAGGCAAGGGAATCCAGTGTCATGGATGTGAAGGATATGGTCATATTAAAGCAGAATTCCCTACCCTCCTCAAGATGCAAAGGAAAGGGCTGACTGCCACCTGGTCAGAAGAAGACACTGAGAGTGAATCTGAAGGAGAGTCTACTAAACATGTCACAGCTCTGACCAGTGTTTGTGCCTCAGAGGATAACTCAAGCGGAGATGAGCTTACCTTGGATGAACTTGCTGCCTCATATAAAGAACTATGTGTTAAAAGTGCAGAAGTATGCATCCAAGGAGAGAAGCAGAAGAAACTCATCAAAGAGCTGGAAGCTGAGAAACAGAAGCAGCTGAAAATCATAGAGGGTCTAAAGTGTGAGATTTCCTTGCTGACTTCTAAGCTAGACCAAATGACCAAATCCATCAAGATGTTGAATAAAGGAACTGACACCTTGGAAGAGATTCTAAAGGTAGGACAGATGTCAGGATCCATGTCTGGCTTAGGCTTCGCTAAGAATTCTTCGTCTGAACTCAAAAAGTCTAAGGCTGGAGTTCAGAAATTCAAGCGGAAGTCACATCCGATGTCTCAACATCAGGGAACCAGAATGAGTAAACATCAGAAGAAGAAATTTCAAAGATGGAGATGTCATTACTGTGGGAGATTCGGTCACATAAAACCCTTCTGCTACAGGCTGCATGGTTATCCAAACCAGACTTCTCAGGGAAGACCTAAGAAGAAGGCGTCCAAGCACAACGCCCCCATTAAGAAACAAAAATGGGCTGCGAATCAGACACCTCATGTCAAACCAAAGCAGCAGACATCTGAGATTAATCTCTCCCATGAAAATCAACAATGTGTTGCTAAACTAGCTCACACTTCTCCCAGGGCACCTACCAGACACGACTGGTACTTTGATAGTGGCTGCTCAAGGCATATGACTGGGATGAGCAACCTATTGGGGAATCCACAACCCTCTACCATCAGATGTGTGACGTTTGGTGATGGAGCTAAAGGAGAAGTACAGGGTGTGGGTGAACTGGATTATCCTGAAGCTCCAATACTGAGCAATGTACTGTTGGTAAAAGGACTGACTACAAATCTCATAAGCATAAGTCAGCTATGTGACCAAGGATTCAAGGTGGAATTCACTAAGGGAGGATGTGTGGTGTTGAATGGGTGCAATCAGGAAGTGATGAGAGGAGACAGATCCAAAGATAACTGCTATCTATGGAAATCTAAAGACTCAGGCCACTTTCCCAAGTGCTCCTTAGCCAAGGGAGATCAGGAAGGGAAGCTGGGACATGGAAGACTTGATCAACTTCATGTAAAAGGAATAAAGAAGAGCATTTCCAAGGGAACTATGAGAGGAGTCCCATATCTGTCTTTAGATAAAAAGACAGACTGTGGAAAATGTCTGATTGAAGGTTATGAGCCAGTGGCACCTATTGGTCATGATATGACAGCAAGGGAGAAACAAATGGGTGTACTATTGTCATCTGCAGAAACCAAATACCTAGCCTCTGGTAGCAGGTGGTCAACCCTAGTATGGAGGAACCTGATGCAGACTGAGTACAATGTCACCCAGAATGTCATGACATTGTACGTTAATCAGTTTGAAAATAGTAAGGGCAAAGAGGGAATGTATACGTCTGATAAGTTATAGCAACTAATGAAGTTAGTTAGCTACTGTTTAGTAAGTCAAATTATTAAACAACAAATAGTGTGCTCTGAGTGGTCAAAAACTAATAGACCTTACTCTTGCAACAAGCGTTTCACATTCCGTCGCTTCAACTCTCATTCGTGCAAACCTTCTTCCAAAGAAACAGTTCAACTCACCTCTGAGATATTCAGCATGGCTCACCAATCCGATTCCACCTCCTACACTACTGTGTCCGATTCCCCCAGCACGGAGTCCTGCAACCCTAACCGGGAGGAGATTGGTGTTGACGCTGCAACATCTTCTCATGCAAGAAGACCGAAAGAAACGGTCTCCAGAATCCCCTCAGCTATCGCTCTGGACAAACCATCCAAGGAAGGATCGAGGTATGTGCATAATGCCATTGCTTCTATTGTCACTAAGATTCTGTCTGGTGATCAGAATGTTCCTGGGGTTTCCGTTCCCTTGAACACTATCATACCCGATGAGGTTGCATGTCGAGAAACCGCAGTCGTGGTAAGAGAGAATGTGTCTGGAATACCTGAAGAGGGCCCTAAGAACGATAAACCTGTAAACAAGGTGAGAGGTGAGAAGGTCAATGTCACTCAAGGTGTTGATGACAACCCTAGAGCTGAAACAGTTAACCTGGAAGAGTTCTCTGATAATGAACTTTTGGCTTCAGTTGTCCCTAGCATAGCCAAGACGGTTAGGACTAGGAGGGAGAAAAAGACTGTGGTGCAGAGGTCCCCAACCAAGGAGGTCGATGAGACAACCTCTCCCAAGCAAGCAGTGACAGAGAGTGCACGGAAAAGAAAAGGGCATGGACCTGCAAAATCTTGGAGCAAAGAGGTGCCCAAGAAAATGAAGACCAAGGCTGCTGTGGTGGAGTCTGACTCGGATGTTCCTTGTGATGTCACAACATCCCTGTCCAAGAAGAAGCCAACCTCTAGCAAGTTGGCTGCTAGTGTTCTAGAGGTACCCATTGGCAATGTGTCCTTCCACTTTGCCTCTAGTGTGAACAGGTGGAAGTATGTCTACCACAAGAGACTGGCCTTGGAGAGGGAATTGGCTCAGAATGCCTTGGAGTGTAAGGAGATTGTTGACCTCATTAAAGAGGCAGGGCTAATGAGAACTGTGAATCAGTTCCCAAAGTGCTATGAGACCTTGGTGAAGGAGTTCATTGTTAATCTGTCTGAGGAGTGTGCAGATGGGAAGTCTAGAGAATTTAGAAAAGTCTATGTGTGTGGCAAGTGTGTGACTTTTTCCCCCTCAATAATTAATCTGTACTTGGGAAGAGCAGATGAAGTGCACCCAGAGCTTGAAGTGACTGACAACAGAATCTGTCAAGTCATCACTGCAAATCAAGTCCGGAAGTGGCCTCTTAAAGGGAAGCTGGTGGCCAGCCAACTCAGTGTGAAATATGCCATGTTACACAAAGTTGGAGCTGCAAACTGGGTCCCTACGAATCACAAGTCAACTGTGTCTGTGATGTTAGGAAAGTTCATCTATGCAGTTGGTACCAAGGCAAAGGTGGACTATGGTACCTACATCTTTGAGCAGACCATGAAACATGCTGGAAGTTTCAGTGTGAAGGGACCTATAGCCTTTCCATCTCTCATTTGTGGCATTATGTTGAACCAATTCCCAAACATCTTGACAGACAAAGACTTTGTGCAAAGAAGAGAGAGTCCACTGGCCTTCAGTTACAAACTGTTCCTGGGTAAGCATGTTCCTGACATTGTTATGACACCTGGAGAAACATCCAATGTTGGCATCCATCCAGAAAAAGTTGCTGTCATTGCTGTGCTCAGGGAGACTTGCAAAGAGCTGGAGGCTAGGAAGCACGCGTTGGAAAAGCTGATCTCTCAATTGGAGGCGTCTGCTGAGGATACTGATGGAGCAGCTAGGCAAAGTTCTGAGGATGAGGAGGAGACCAGGTCTGATGAGGAGGCTGATGATGAGGCTGAGGAATAAATTTTTTATTCTGTCATTTGTGTGTAATTCTGTCTATTACTTATGGATCTGTAATTTAAAGTGTTGCTTTGGCAACATTTTTGACAAAAAGGGGGAGTAACAAGTGATACCCCAGACAACAGATTGGTCTGTTAAAACAGACTTTCATGACAGATTCGAAGATTCCCTCCCCTGCAGCTGATGTGTGTTGAAGTTTTTATTTAACTTCTGGACCTCTGTATGTGTGCTGTGGATGTGTGCTGCAATTAGAAGTTTTTATTTAACTTTTGTATGTGTGCTGTTATGTGAAGTTTTATTTAACTTCCATATGTGTGAGTGTGCTGCCACTCTGAGTGTATTAGCTAGGTCTATTTCCTGCTAGATGTGTGATTTCGCTGCTATGAACTCTGTTATGGGGATCAAAGTGTTTTAGCCAAAAATTTGCCAAAGGGGGAGTTTGTAGGTGTTTAATTGGCTGCATTATATGGTAAAACACTAGCTGGATTCTAATGTCTTGACTGATGTCATGACATGGTGTGTATGCGTGACTGCATTGTAGGTTAGAATATCTAAATGTACTCTGATGTCTTGACTGATGTCATGACACACTTGAGTAGTTACTACAGGATTAGCTAATACAGGATTTATTGAATGTCAAACTGGATGTTGTGACATTCATCCCTGTCAGCAGATACTAAGGAATAGAACAGCTGGTGTTCTGTTAGAACTTAGTATTTATTTCCAGTCTGGTTATCAAGGAAATACCAGACCTGGCATAAGGCCTACTGACTGAATGTCAAACTGGATGTTATGACATTCATCATTGACAGCATATACTGAACGATAGATAGAGTGGTGTTCTGCTATACTTCAGCATGTTTCTTAGTCTGTTCTTCAAGAGGATAACAAAATTGACTTAAGGATAACAAAACAGACTTAGCATATGATCCTTGATGTCAAGCTGAATGTCGTGACATTCATTCCTGACAGCATATGCTATATTGTAGGTTGTTCAGTTTTCTATTTCAACTTTTTCTCAGGCTATTCTTCAGGGATTCAACAGCTGAGAGAAAATCCAGGAAATCAACAACCAAGCTACATTTAATGAACCTAACAAATAGCCTATTTGTTAGTAACCTAGATGTGGAATTTAGGGGAACTCGCGTGACCTTAAATTCAGGAGAATACAAGTGCAAAGGCCCAAGTACTGCAATATAAAAGGAAGTCGTTCCTTCATTCAGAACTAGGGATTTTGAGGCGTGAAGATTTAGTGTGTCCATCATACTTCACTGCTGTATTTTGTGAGTCTTGTATTAGACATATCTTGTAAGCCAAGCCATTATCACGTAGATGATTGCTTTGGCATAGGGTGTTCATTGAGTTGTAAGTGTTGTGTCGCTCAAAGCTTTTAAGCGTGAGTGCTGTGTATCTTGATTAAAGTTGTTAAGCACAATCAAGAGTTGTTTGAAGTGTGACTTCAAAATTGTCTTTAATATTGATTAAAGGTAGTAATCACTGAGGTGATTGAGGGGGAGTGAGTAGGAACTCTGATCTTAGAGTAAGATTGAAATTGCATTGGGTAGGGATTAAGTGAAGAATTGTAAACGGGTGAGTTTAGCTTTGAATTAATACTACTGATAGTGGATTTCCTCCCTGGCTTGGTAGCCCCCAGATGTAGGTCATGTTGGACTGAACTGGGTAAACAATTACTTGTGTTATTTACTGCACTTACTTTTAAGTTCTGCATAATTCTTGTCTGTGCAGAATTGGATGTCATAACAACCCGTGTGACATCTAAAGTCTGATAACTTGAATTTCTGGTGCATGGCAAAAAATGACAAATTGGAGGGTGTGTGAAGCATGCACATGTGAACAGTAACCATTACCAGCTCAAATGTACTTAAAATCATCTTTAAAACACATTGGTAATGGTAAAAAGTTCATGTAATGCACCATATTTAAATTTTGCAATTTCCCTCCAAAATGGGCATGGATATGTAAATGATCATGTAATAACATTTTATGCAATGTGATGATTGATTTGGAAACTTCATGACATGAGAAGCATTTTAGAAAAAGAGGCACCAAATTTGGTGTTTTGGTTCAAAAGATATGGCCATTTGAAGTTTCAAGCACACTTTGCCATGATTTGATCATACCTCTTTTGTAAGAACAAAAATTGTTCTACAACAGATTCCATGATTTTGATGATAACAAAGGATGAAACCAAAAATGGCACCCTAACAAAAAGTTTCTAAGTGTGCAGGGTTCTAAGGAAAGAAGGAAGAGATCTGATGACGTCATCAGATACAGAATCATATCAGATACAAATTATCAGAAGACCAGAAGTAGAAACACGTTCAAGAAAGTCTAACTCTGAGCAAAACAGCAAAATATCAAAAGCATCTGAACAAGAAGTACGCTCTAGAAGTTCTGACTCTGAACAACGGTATGTCAAACTCCAGAAGCTCTCAGCGCTATCTGAAGAAACCATCAGAACTCAAAAGAGATCAACATCAGAAGATTAGATAGCAAGATTCCAAGATTCCCAGAAACATGAAGACTCTGATCATGGATTTCCTAATAAAGAAAGAGTAACGTTAACTTCAAATAAAGGTTTGGAAATGGATTTCCTAATACAGAAAGAGACGTTAACTCCAAATTCAAATGAAAAGGAACTATATTTGGAAAGAAGTCATTCGAGGAGAAAAAAGTAGTGTTGGCAAGAAGCTATATAAGTTATGGCATTAATTCAATTTATTGGCCATCAATTTCAACGACTACTTCACTCCTATATAAAGGACTGCAATCAACATTGAGAAACATCATAGAGAACATACTGAAACATTAACACACATAAAAACGTTTTATTCTCTCAATCTTCACGAAGCTTTTGCTTAGAACGTGAAACATTTTTTGTTCTTACTGTTGTAATATTTGCTTATCTTAGAAGCACTCTAGATTACATAAGTCTTTATCTTTGTTGTATTTCCTCAAGTGACTCTGCGCAGTCTGTATACTTGAGAAGACTAAGAGATATTTCTCTTAGACGTTGTTTGTAATCAATCTTTCAAGATTAGTGGATTAAGTCCTTGTTGAAGGCGAAATCACCTTGGCCGGGTGGACTGGAGTAGCTTTGCGTTATAAGCGAACCAGTATAAATTCCTTGTGTGGTTTTTTATTTTAAAAAGTGCTTATTTTCCAAAACAATTCAACCCCCCCCCCCCCCCTTTCTTGTTTTTCTCACCTTCAATTGGTATCAGAGCTCCGGCTCTGTTATTGATTTTCTAATCAAACACTTAACAGTGTAGAGAGATCCAGAACGAGAAAAACTATGGCCCACACAAATGAAAAAGATAGTTACAATGCTAAGCCTCCTGTCTTTGATGGAGAGAAATTCGATTACTGGAAAGATAGAATTGAAAGTTTCTTTCTAGGCTATGATGCTGATCTCTGGGACATTGTCACAGATGGATACAAACCTCCTGTCACAGAGGATGGAGCTGAAGTTCCCAGAAGTAAGATGTCAGATGATCAGAAGCGAGTTTTCAAAAATCATCACAAGGCCAGAACCATACTCCTCAATGCTATATCTTACAACGAGTATGAAAAGATCACCAACAGAGAAACAGCCAAAGACATACTTGACTCTCTGAGGATGACTCATGAAGGAAACTCTCAGGTCAAAGAGACAAAGGCTCTGGCGCTTATCCAGAAATATGAAGCCTTCAAAATGGAGGATGACGAAGCCATAGAGGTAATGTTCTCTAGATTCCAAACTCTTGTTGCAGGTCTCAAAGTTCTAGACAAAGGGTACACAACTGCAGACCACGTCAAAAAGATAGTCAGAAGCTTGCCAAAGAAGTGGAGACCCATGGTCACTGCTCTGAAGCTGTCTAAGGATCTGAACAATATCAGTCTTGAAGAGCTGGTCAGTTCTCTCAGAAGCCATGAGATAGAACTAGAGGAAGATGAACCTCAGAAGAAGAACAAGTCTGTAGCATTAAAGTCCAGATCTGAAAGACGCAAATCTGACAGAACCAAAGCCTTCCAGGCAGAAACTGAAGATGCTGATGACTCTGAACCAGAAGATTCTGATGATGAAGAAGAATTGTCCCTCCTGACCAGAAGAGTTAAACAACTCTGGAAAAAGAGGAACAACAACTTCAGAAGATCAAGACCCAGAGGGGATCGATCAGAATCAACCTCAAAAGGTAAAACTAACAAAGATATTACTTGTTATGAATGTAAAGAAACAGGTCACTACAGGAATGAATGCCCCAAGCTAAAGAAAGACAATTCTAGAAAAGAAAGCTTCAAGAAAAATACCTTCAGGACAAAGAAAGGATTAATGGCTACCTGGGATGATAGTGAATCTGGCTCATCAGAATCTGACTCTGATGAACAGGCAAATGTGGCATTTATGGCTACCACATCCAGAAGCAGCTCAGATGAAGAATCTGAAGAGGTATTTTCTGAACTCTCTCGATCTGATCTAGAATCATGCTTGTCAGAAACTCTTAGCTCATATCAGAAATTAAAACAAAAGTTTAAAAATATAAAAGGCTGTCTTGAAGCAAAATTTGAAGAATGTGGCAAACTTGAGATGATAATTCTAAAACGAGAGGATGAAATCAGATCCTTAACATTACAAAGAGATGCAGCGAATAAAAAACGTTTAGAACTGGAAGAAGTGTTATCTCAAACTCCACAGACTTCAAATGCAATAATTTATAAATACGAAGAAGCCTTTCAAGAATTTCTGAAAAATGGGATAGGAAGGAGTGTCATGGCATCCATGATTTATGGAGTCAGTCAGAACAATAAAAAGAGAATTGGGTATGATTCTAAGGAAGATAAAATTTCTACTGGTGACCAACTTAAATCTCCGTTTTCATATCACTATACGCACACACAAGAACAAAAATTTGAAAATGCTAGAAAACCCAAAGTTATAAGAAACTCTGGGAAAACTAATCAAAGAGGACCCAAGAGATTTTGGGTACCAAAAGATAAGATTGTTTTTGTTGCAGATATCCTATGCAGCAAAGTTCAGACACCAGTCATGGTACCTGGACTCTGGATGCTCGCGATACATGACGGGAAGAAAGTCTATGTTCCAAAGCCTGGAACTTAAAGATGCTGGATTCGTAGGCTTCGGAGGAGATCAGAAAGGAAGGATCAGAGGCTCCGGAACTATTGGTAATGGCACTCTTCCCTCTATATCTGATGTTCTTTACGTAGAAGGATTAATGCATAACTTGTTATCCATAAGTCAATTAAGTGATAACGGTTATGACGTGATCTTTAATCAAAAAACATGTAAAGCCATAAATCAAAACAATGGTTCAGTCCTATTCACAGGCAAGAGGAAAAACAACATTTATAAAATCAATCTTTCTGATTTAAAAGAACAAAATGTTAAATGTCTGATGACTGTTCACGAAGAGCAATGGGTGTGGCATAGACGCTTAGGCCACATTAGCATGAGGAAACTTTCTCAGCTAAATAAACTCGAGTTAGTCAGAGGCCTACCTAAACTAAAGTTTTCTTCAGATGCTCTATGTGAGGCATGTCAGAAAGGAAAATTTTCAAAAACGTCTTTCAAAAAGAAAAATGTTGTTTTTACCTCTAAGCCTCTGGAACTTCTCCACATTGACTTATTTGGTCCTGTGAAAACAGCATCAGTCAATGGAAAGAAGTATGGACTAGTCATTGTTGATGATTACAGTCGCTGGACATGGGTGAAATTCCTAAAGCACAAGAGTGAGTCTCACTCTGTATTCACTAGTTTCTGCTCCAAAGTGCAAAAAAAAATTGACTCTAAAATTATTAGAGTCAGAAGTGATCATGGTGGGGAATTTGAAAACAAAGATTTTGAGGAATTATTTGACTCTAATGGAATATCCCATGATTTCTCCTGCCCTAGAACTCCACAACAAAATGGAGTTGTAGAGAGGAAGAATAGGACACTCCAAGAGATGGCCAGAACCATGATCAATGAAACTAATGTGGCAAAGCACTTTTGGGAAGAAGCTGTAAATACAGCGTGTTACATTCAGAATAGAATCTCTATAAGACCTATTCTGGAAAAGACTCCCTATGAACTGTGTAAAGGAAGAAAACCAAACATTTCATATTTTCATCCTTTTGGATGTTCTTGCTTTATCTTAAACATTAAAGAACATCTGAACAAGTTCGATTCCAAAGCACAGAAAGGTATTATGTTAGGATACTCAGAACGCTCTAAAGGCTACAGAGTATACAACACAGAAACCAAAATTGTGGAAGAATCAATTCATGTCAGATTTGATGATAAGCTTGACCCTGAAAAGTCAAAGCTAGTTGAAAATTTTGCAGATTTAGAAATCACTCTTGCAGGATCTGATAAAGCTCCAGAAGCAACTGTCACTCAGAACTCTGAAGAAATTAAATCCCCAGAAATCCCAAAGAAAGTTAAAAGTCGTATCAACGTATCTGAAGATTTGATTATGGGAAACAAGAATGAACCTGTCAGAACCAGATCTACCTTCAGGACTTCTGAAGATACTCCTCTGGGACTAGTGTCTCTGATTGAGCCTACGTCCTGTGATGAAGCACTTCAAGATAACGACTGGGTTTCAGCCATGCAAGAAGAATTAGATCAATTCACAAAGAATGATGTCTGGGATCTTGTTCCAAAGCCCAGAGGCACTCACGTTATTGGAACCAGATGGGTATTCAGAAACAAGCTGAATGAGAAAGGAGAAGTCGTCAGAAATAAAGCTCGACTGGTAGCTCAAGGTTATAGTCAACAAGAAGGTATTGACTATAATGAAACCTTTGCTCCAGTCGCAAGGTTAGAATCTATTCGTCTTCTTGTATCTTTTGCTATAAACCATTCTATCAAATTATATCAAATGGATGTCAAGAGTGCATTCCTTAATGGTTATATTTCAGAAGAAGTGTATGTCAACCAACCTCCAGGTTTTGAAAATCCAAATTTTCCAGAACATGTTTTTAAACTTAAAAAATCTTTATATGGACTTAAACAAGCTCCCAGAGCTTGGTATGAACGTTTAAGCAATTTTCTTCTGGAACACAATTTTATCAGAGGGAAAGTTGACTCCACACTCTTCTGTAAGAACCTTAACAATGATCTCATGATATGCCAGATATACGTTGATGATATTATTTTTGGTTCAGTTAACGCCTCTGTTTGTCAAGAATTCTCTAAGTTAATGCAGGTAGAATTTGAAATGAGCTTAATGCAAGAACTAAAGTTCTTTCTGGGAATTCAAATTAACCAAACTTCAGAAGTTACATACGTTCATCAAAGCAAATACATTAAAGATGTTCTAAATAAATTTGATATGGCTGACTGCAACTCTGCAAAAACTCCCATGCATCCGACATACATTCTTGAAAAGGAAGAAGTAAGCAAAAAGGTTTGTCAGAAGCTCTATCGAGGTATGATAGGCTCTCTTCTCTATCTGACTGCTACTCGTCCTGATATTCTCTTTAGTGTCTGTCTCTGTGCCAGATTCCAATCAGATCCTAGAGAATCTCATTTAACAGCAGTTAAGAGAATTCTCAAGTATCTGAAAGGAACTCCTAACCTGGGCCTGATGTATGAGAAAACATCAGAGTATAGACTTTCGGGTTACTGTGATACAGATTATGCAGGAGATAGATTAGAACGAAAAAGCACATCTGGAAATTGCCAGCTTCTGGGAAACAATCTGATATCCTGGGCCAGCAAGAGACAGTCAACTATTGCTCTATCTACTGCAGAAGCAGAATATATCTCAGCATCACTGTGCACAACTCAGATGCTCTGGATGAAGAATCAGTTAGAAGATCTGCAAATCTTCGAGAGTAACATTCCTATCTTCTGTGATAATACTGCTGCCATTTGTCTAAGTAAGAATCCCATTCTACACTCCAGAGCTAAGCACATTGAAATAAAACATCATTTTATCAGAGACTATGTTCAGAAAGGGATAGTAACATTGAAGATCATTGATACAGATCATCAATGGGCAGATATATTTACTAAGCCTTTAGCTGAAGATAGATTTCTTTTTATCTTAGAAAATCTGAACATTCAAAATTGCCCTGAATAAATTGTGCCTCTGAAGATGTAAAATGAGACTCTGACATAAACAAACAAGTTTCTGTCTCTGACTCTGATACTTCTACCAAGTTAAGAAGATATCTGAGTTAGAAATCTCCAGGAACCAATCCTTTGGTATTTCTGAAGATCAGATACATCAAAACACGTGGAACACTTAGCGTCTAACCTAGAACTTCTAGACAGCTGTCCAGAAGAAATTCAAAGGCCAGACGATTGAGATCTCCTCGAGCAGTGTGCATACTGTTGGGATTAGACATTCATTAATGAGCCTTAATCATTTTTCCCCCAAGCGTACTAACTTGAGTTCTGTGCTAACGCTGAATTGTGTGTCGTTTTGCATGTGTTTTCGTTTAGGGTATTTAAACACTCCTCTCACATTTCACACACTTATCACTCTCACTCACTCTCAAACCCTCTCTGAAGCATTTCTACAAACACTTCATCTTCATCTTTTTCTTCATCAACTATGGATGCTCAACAACAACAAGTTTTCAACTTTTCTCAACAAATGGAATCCAACACCACTGCCCAAAGTTCAAGCATTTCCACTCCAACAGTTACAGGCGTTTCCATTACTCCAGTGTACAAGGAACCCCATGTTCTTGATCGTGAACCTCATATCAACCTAGCAACCCCCTTTGAGGGACTGGAAGTTTTATGTGAAACACTGGTAGACTTCAACAACATGAAAAGGAATGGAGTAGATCTTACTGAAGAACTCCGTCAACAAGGGTGGGAAAACTACTTCCAAAGGCTTTATGGCCCTGTTTACCCAAATCTCATCAAAGAATTCTGGAGATTTGCTGACGCTGATGACCATTTCATCGTCTCCTACGTATTGGGGGTAAAGATAGTGATTACTGAAAAGTCAATTGCTTCTTTACTGAACATGGAGAAAGATGGAGGAAGAAGGATCTACAACATCAACCCTAGGTCAAGGCGCATTGCTCAGGAAATAAATCCAACCATTTTCAAACTCAACACTGAAGGCAATCCTTCAAAGAACAAAGAACTTCATCAGAACCTCAGAGTATGGCTCAAAATCATTCTGGGAACCATTCATCATCGCCCAGCATCAAACTCCTCTGACTACATCAATACATATCAGAAGTGCATTCTGTATTGCATTCACAAGGGTTTGAAGCTATGCCTTCCTGCACTACTCTTCAGATATCTCAGAGACTCTATAAGGGAGACAAGAAATAACATGAAACCCAGAACCTACATCCCCCTGGGAAGACTGTTGTCTGATGTTC